>NC_041391.1:248888029-248920463 GCF_002162155.2 Triticum dicoccoides
CGGGGCGTGAGGCGGGGGCGGCGACGCGGGGACGGTACGACGGGGACGGGCCCGGGGCGGCGATGGAGACGAGGGCGGCGACGGGGACGGGGGCGGCGACGGGGACGGGGGCGGCGACGGCGACGGAGACGACAGAAACAGAGGAAGAAACAGAGGGAGAATGAAATTTTCGTAAGTGTTGTATATATAGAAGGCATCTTTAGTACCGGTTGGAGCCACCAACCGGTACTAAAGGCCTGTTTTGGCCAGGCCAAGCGGCGGGAACCGCACCCCCTTTAGTACCGGGTCGTGGCACCAACCGGTACTAAAGGGGGGGGTCTTTAGTACCGGCTGGAGCCACAACCCGGTACTAAAGGGGGTGCGCTGGCTCCAGGCGGTGCGCAAGTTTAGTCCCACCTCGCTAGTCGAGGGGCTACCGCACTGGTTTATAAGCCCCAGTGCGGTAGCTCTCTCGAGCTCCTCTCCTAACCAGGCCTACTAGGCCTACCTGTGCTTTTCGCCCAGTTGGCCTACTGGGCCTTTGCGGGCCTGCATCCTGGCCCAACAAAAGGTTGTGTTGCTAGTCGTATGCAGGCCGCTTTGGCCCAGTAGGCGGGCTTTTTTTTCTTAATTTTTTCGCTTTATTTATTTTTGTTTTATTTATTTTTTAGTTGTTTTTTGCTGTATTTAGAGTTTCTTTTTGAATAATTTTGCTTTAGGTACAAAAACTTACAAACTTTCTGTTAGTGCCGGTAGATTTCAAATTTGAATAGTTTAAATTTTGAATTATTTAAAATTTGTGCGAATCACTAGTTTGTGAATAACTTAACTTTGAAAAAAGTTTTTTCAGTGATTCTTATTTCTTATGTTTTATATTAGTGTGTTTTATCATTATATTCAATTTAGTAATGCTTAGGTTATTTAAAAAATGAAATGCCTTTGTAACAGTTCAGTTTTTGTCGGAAACCCTGATACTTCGAAAGAGATTGTCCATTTTGTACACGAAGTGCATCTAGTTTTTGCCGTAACCCTCTCTACTTTCTTGCACATGCTATTTGTATGAAATTATGATACCATGCCAACTTTCAACCTTTTCTGAGTTCATTTGAAATGCTTTTCAATTTCAGGGTCATTTAGCTGGAAAAAATCAGTAAATGCATGAAAAGAATTTGTTTGCACATAAAATTTCTTCACGTTTCAAATGCCAAAACACATAACTATCCTAACTATTACAGACATTCCCTCCTGGGTGTGAAACACAGAAGAAAGTGATGATAGTGAAGCCGATCACATCCCAGATCTTTGGGTGTGAAACTTTTTCTTCGCGTGTGTCCCTTTGCGCCGTAACCATGGAAAATCTTCATCATTTAACGGGATGCTCGGGTCAATATTCATTGTGAATGGAAAATCTTCTGACTTGTCTGTCTTGTCATCCACTCCCACGATGTTTCTCTTCCCAGAAAGAACTATGTGCCGCTTTGGCTCATCGTACGATGCATTCGCTTCCTTATCTTTTCTTTTTGTTGGCTTGGTAGACATTTCCTTCACATAGAAAACCTGTGCCACATCATTGGCTAGGACGAATGGTTCGTCTGCATATGCAAGATTGTTGAGATCCACTGTTGTCATTCCGTACTGCGGGTCTTCCGTTACCCCGCCTCGTGTCATATTGACCCATTTGCACCGAAACAAAGGGACCTTTAAACCACGTCGATAGTCAAGTTCCCATATGTCCTGTATATAACAATAATATGTTTCCTTTCCTGTCTTGGTTTCTGCATCAAAGCGGACACCACTGTTTTGGTTGGTGCTCTTCTTATCTTGGGCGATCGTGTAAAATGTATTACCATTTATCTCATACCCTTTGAAAGTCATTATATTCGAAGATGGTAACTGGGACAGCAAGTACAGGTCATCTTCAATAGAGGTGTCATGCATGGTACGTGTCTGCAACCAGCTGGCGAAACTCCTGGTTTGTTCACGTGTAATCCAGTCATCAGACCGCTCCGGGTGTTTGGAGCGTAGCAAATTCTTGTGTTCATCCATATATGGAGCCACCAAGGCGGAATTCTATAGAACAGTGTAGTGTGCTTCAGTGAGAGAATGTCCGTCCATACATATTATTTGTTCCCCTCCTAGCGTGCCTTTTCCATCCAGTCTGCCCTTATGCCGCGATTCAGGAACACCAATCGGCTTAAGGTCAGGAATAAAGTCAATACAAAACTCAATGACCTCCTCATTTTGATGGCCCTTGGAGATGCTTCCTTCTGGCCTAGCACGGTTATGAACATATTTCTTTAAGACTCCCATGAACCTCTCAAAGGGGAACATATTGTGTAGAAATACAAGACCCAAAACGTTAATCTCTTCGCATAGGTGAACTAGGACGTGCGTCATGATGTTGAAGAAGGATGGTGGGAACACCAACTCAAAACTGACAAGACATTGCACCAAATCATTCTGTAACCTTGGTATGATTTCTGGATCGATTACCTTCTGAGAGATTGCATTGAGAAATGCACATAGCTTCACAATGGCTAATCGAACGTTTTCCGGTAGAAGCCCCCTCAATGCAACCGGAAGCAGTTGCGTCATAATCACGTGGCAGTCATGAGACTTTAGGTTCTGGAACTTTTTCTCTGCCATGTTTATTATTCCCTTTATATTCGACGAGAAGCCAGACGGTACCTTAATACGGAGCAGGCATTCAAAGAAGATTTCCTTCTCTTCTTTGGTAAGAGCGTAGCTTGCATGACCCTGATGTATGCCGTCTTCTCTGTGCATACATTGCTGGTCCTCCCGTGCCTCAGGTGTATCTTTTGTCTTCCCATACACGCCCAAGAAGCCAAGCAGGGTCACGCAAAGATTCTTCGTCACGTGCATCACGTCGATTGCGGAGCGGACCTCTAGGTCTTTCCAATATGGCAGGTCCCAAAATATAGATTTCTTCTTCCACATGGGTGCGCGTCCGTCAGCGTCCTTCGGAACAGGTTGTCCGCCAGGACCCTTTCCAAATATCACCTTCAAATCCTTGACCATATCATGTACATCAGCACCAGTACGGTGGCGAGGCTTCGTCCGGTGATCCGCCTCACCTTTGAAATGCTTGCCTTTCTTTCTTATGGGATGCCTGCTCGGAAGAAATCGACGATGTCCCAGGTACACATTCTTCTTACAACTATTCAAATATATACTGTCGGTATCATCCAAACAGTGCGTGCATATGCGGTATCCCTTGTTTGTCTGTCCTGAAAGGTTACTGAGAGCAGGCCAATCATTGATGGTCACGAACAACAACGCCTTTAGGTCAAATTCTTCCCCCATGTGCTCATCCCACACACGTACACCTGTTCCATTCCACAGTTGTAAGAGTTCTTCAACTAATGGCCTTAGGTACACATCAATGTCGTTGCCGGGTTGCTTAGGGCCCTGGATGAGCACTGGCATCATAATGAACTTCCGCTTCATGCATAACCAAGGAGGAAGGTTATACAAACATAGAGTCACAGGCCAGGTGCTATGGTTGCTGCTCTTCTCCCCAAAAGGATTAATGCCATCTGCGCTTAGACCAAACCATACGCTCGTTGCGTCATCTGCAAACTCCTTCCCATACTTTCTTTCGATTTTTCTCCACTACGACCCGTCAGCGGGTACTCTCAACTTTCCGTCTTTCTTACGGTCTTCTCTGTGCCATTGCATCGCCTTGGCATGCTCTTTATTTTGGAACAAACATTTCAACCATGGTATTATAGGAGAATACCACATCACCTTGGCAGGAATCTTCTTCCTGGGGCGCTCGCCCTCGACATCAGGCTCATCGCGGCTGATCTTATAGCACAATGCACCACATACCGGGCAAGCGTTCAAATCCTCGTACTCACCGCGGTAGAGGATGCAATCATTAGGGCATGCATGTATCTTCTGCACCTCTAACCCTAGAGGGCAGACAGCCTTCTTTGCTTCGTACGTACTCTCGGGCAATTCGTTGTCCTTTGGAAGCATATCCTTTATCATTACCAGCAACTTTCCAAATACCTTGTCAGATACACCATTCTCTGCCTTCTATTGCAGCAATTCCAGTGTGGTGCCCAGCTTTTTCTTGTCACCTACGCAATTCGGGTACAACAATTTTTTGTGATCCTCTAACATGCGCTGCAAGTTCTTCTTCTCCAAATCACTTGCGCAGTTTCTCTTTGCATCGGCAATGGCCCGACCTAGATCATCAACGGGTTCATCTGATGCCTCTTCTTCAGCTTCTTCCCGCATTGCCGGCTCAGCTTCTTCCCGCATTACCGGCTCAGCTTCTTCCCCCATTGTTGTATCATCGTATTCAGGGAACCCATGGCCAGGATAGCTGTCGTCGTCCTCTTCTTCTTCATTGTCTTCCATCATAACCCCTCTTTCTCCGTGCTTGGTCCAAACATTATAGTGGGGCATGAAACCGGACTCAAACAGGTGGACGTGAATGGTTCTTGACGTAGAGTAATTGCGACCATTCTTACAGCCAGCACATGGACAAGGCATAAAACCATCCGCCCGCTTGTTTGCCTCAGTCGCAAGCAAAAAAGTATGCACGCCCTCAACAAACTGGGGAGAGCATCGGTCATCGTACATCCATTGCCGGCTCATCTTCATTACACAACACCGAATAGACCAAATTAATACAAGTTCATACATAAAGTTCATACAACACTTAAATGCAACAAACAAATAACTCTCTAGCTAAAGCATTTAAATGCGACAACAAATGCGATCAAGATTGCAGCTAAGGTAACAATTGCTCCAACAGCATAATGATACCAAGCCTCACTATCGATGGCATATTTTCTAATCTTTCTAATCTTCAAGCGCATTTTCTCCATCTTGATCTTGTGATCATCGACGACATCGGCAACATGCAACTCCAATTCCATCTTCTCCCCCTCAATTCTTTTCAATTTTTCTTTCAAGTACTCGTTTTCTCTTTCAACTAAATTTAACCTCTCGACAATAGGGTCGGTTGGAATTTCCGGTTCACATACCTCCTAGATAAAAATATCTATGTCAACTTGATGGGCATAATTTGTCATAAACACGAAATGCAACAAATAGTTTTAAAAGAGAATATACCACATCCGAATCATAACAAGGACGAGGGCCGACGGGGACGGATATCAAAACCATGGCACTATGTATAACAAACAACGTACGGGTAAGATAATTATTATACGAGTAACTATATATCCAAATCACACAAACATCAATTTTTTATATAAAATTTCATGAACAAGAGGCTCACCACAAGGTGGTGCCGGCGACGGGACGGTGCGGGCGATCGACGGTGGTTACGACGGATATTTAGAAGGCACTAAGTAAACCACACCTACATATGCAAACTAAGTGTTATTTTTGACCTCAAATTACATATAAATCAAATACTAGCACATATATATATTTCCTCCCAAATTACTAAACTCACAAATTAATAACTATATAAAGCATTGCAAGAGCTAATCTAGCAATGAGAGATGAAAGGACAAAGTTGCTAACCTTTGTGATCATTTGAATGGATGGGGGCCTTCAAATCTTGACAAATTTTGGGCAAAATGTGTGATGAGCTTGAGAGGAAGAGGGGAAGAACATAGAGGAGAGGGGAAAGGGGAAGAACAGAGCGAGCTCGGGTGGACGAAGGGTTTATGTAGAACAACCTTTAGTACCGGTTCGTGCCAAGAACCGGTACTAAAGGTGCTAGAGGGGGCCCAGACTGACAACATCCTGCCACCACTCTCATTAGTACCGGTTCGTGAACCGGTGCTAAAGGTTAGCCACGAACCGGTACTAATGAGAGCGGTCCGGCTAGCCGTTGGAACCGGCACTAATGTATACATTTGTGCCGGCTCAAATACAAACCGACACTAATGTGCTTCACGTTTGACCCTTTTTCTACTAGTGTAACTTTGACATCGCCAACGGCCGGCAACCACTGCAGCACGGTAAGAACTGGTAAGAGCTTGGTCATTGCTAGAGAGTTGAGCGACATTTTCACCACCTCCGAGTTGTATTATAGGAGCATTATACTTGTGATTTTGTTCTTGTTTCTTACTAACCATGGCAGATTCTCGAGTGATCAATAGTTGGGCTGCATCTATCGTGGGAGATGACTTACCATATGTTGATGCAAATCACTTTTTCCCACCACGGCAGGTACGACGACCGTCACAAGATGTACATCATGGTAGAAACACACATCATCGAGTTACCTCTGCCAAATTTTGAGGGTAAATATGACCCTGATTCGTATATTGATTGGGAAATTGAGGTAGACAAAATATTTTGTAGCCATGATTTTTCTGAGCATGAGAAAATAAAAGATGCCACACAGAGTTTTTTTAGTTTTGCTTCAGTTTGGTGGAGAAATTATTGCAAAGAAAATATTTATAATAGACCTACTACTTGGAAAGCTTTAAAACTCGTTATGCGAAACCAATTTGTTCCTTCATACCATGCTAGTGACTTGCTTAGACAATTGCAACGTTTAGCACAAGGCAATGACACCGTTGAAAAATATTATCATAATTTATGTGTTGCTTTGTTTCCTTGTGGCTTAAAAGAATGTGAAGAAGATTTTATGAATAGGTTTTGGAGAGGTTTAAACCATGATATACAAGACATAATAATGCATGAACTATATTCTGTCGACCATTTCTTTCGTCTTGCCTATAAAGCTGAACAGAAATTAAGAGGGCGCGTATACATGATGAACAAGCATGCGATGGAATCCCCACCAAAGAAGGTTACTTCTTCTGCTGCACCACCAACTATGATTGCGCCACATGGAATTTATGAGGCATTGTCACCGACCGTTCTTACTTCATGTGAGCGAGGACTACAAGGTAATAATAAAGGTACTGATTTGCTCACACCACCTATTTTAAATGATCATCTTGCTCATTTAAGTTTACCGGGTGAATCTATCCTTCCACATGAGATTGTTGTATGTCATAACGAATTTAAAGCTTCATGTGCACAGTTGAGTGAAATGCCACTGGTTTCGATCACGCCAGTTGGTATGGATATTTGTGTTGCTAACTTGGATAATGTTGTGATCAGATATTTGAAGAAAATCATTTTGTTGTTGTTAGTAATGAGCCATGCGAGAGCTTTGTTCATGACTTTGGTTATGTAGAGATAATAAAACATGAAGAAGTGGTTACACCTATTTCACATGCTAATTTTATGTGTGATATTATGCTTGATCAACCTATGAATTTGCCGCATGCCAAGAATAAAATTTCTGAGTTGACAAGTCTAAAATATTTTACTAGCGTTATTGCCCTTGGAAAACTTAAAATTAAATTGATTGGAGAACATGGTATGAACAACAAGTTTTTGGTGCACCGAATTTGCATTCTATATGAGACATTTATGGATTTCATACTTGTTGGCTCAAAAGATCATATGTTTATGCGAATGCTTGATCATTTTGTTATGACCTCCAACATTGCTGTTGATTATATGCCAAATAGCATGTTGCACGATTGCTTATTTAAGCATGTTGGGCCCTATAATTTGGATTTGGATATGTTTACTCATCTACGTTGGGATGGTTTAATGATAAGTGTTATAAATTGGATGACACAAATATGTACTTCACTTACTCATGTATCAGGATATTAATAGTGCAATAACAAAGAAGAGTAAAAACACATGACATATACATATACCATGTGTACACTTTGTCTCTCTGTTAAATCTGTTTTCAGATTACCCAAAGCTGAGGATGGCTTTGTTTTCAAGAAATGGAGGATGATATGGACATGGCATCTACAGATACGACCAAAAATATTGTCTGCATATGCAAATATCAGGTGATTTCTATTAATAATTATATGAATTATTATTTTGTTGCTCTGGATAGAAATACGACACAGTCTTTTATGTTGTGCAGAATTAATAGAGAGTTATATAAGCCACGTGTGAAGATGTGAAATGGAGGCTGAAAATATATGTGTACGCGTACACAGAAATTAAACAATCATAGTAGCAAGGGTGATCGTTTGCATTTGTACTGTGCCTAAATAAACAATCCTTATATGTAGACATATTTTAGTGTTACATACATTGGTTTGAGACATCTAATATGGAATGGAGTAAGTACCTTGATAATGTTTCTTTTGTAGAATAGTATCATGCCCATGGTTGTAGCTATACATATATTATCTTGTGTTATTCTCCTATTAGCTAACCAATCATCATCAGGTAATTTATATTTGATTGGGATAGACATATTACTCTAGTTGGACAGTAAGCAAATTAATGGTGGTAATTATGCATGCAATCTAACTATAGTTTTACGTTCGGTTGAATTCTTCAAATTATATTTGTATTTTTTTAACATTTTTATCATGTTGCTTTTTTTGTGTGTAAAATTGTTCATGTTGTTTTCCTGTAGTCATAGATTAATTAACTAACGCTATGTGATATTGGCATATTTAATTTATTGTTTTTTGTAGTGTAAAAGATTGAGTGTTTTATATACAATATACATATATCCATAAAAGGTTTGTTGGTGTTTGCTTCCATACACGTGCAAAGCAGTAGCAAGTTTTGTATTAAAAAAAGCTCAGCGGTACCAAGGGTGCCTTATATTTTGACTTTACATTGTTTATTTACTCTCACAGTTTCCACAGTACGTACTAATTGGTGTCATGGGTCCCACCGGTTTACTCTCACTTTACCTATTCTGTAGTCTTCTGGACTTCTCCGTTCTTCTTTCCTCACGCAAGTGAGAACGTTCTTGGCCGATCCCCTTTCTCCTCTCATCTTGCTTTTTCTTCTTAGTTAAAATTTGCTGATGTTGGATAGCTCCTATCAGGTTGCTCTCTTAATTCGCTGCAATCAGGATGCTCGTCCGAACCTGAAGCCACCCTCGCACATGGTGCTTCAACAGGGTGACTATCAACGGCGATTGAGGGTTAGCAGGGCCCAAGGATCTGCTGCACCATGGAGGAGGCGAGAGCATCGATCTGGACGCTGTCGTTGATATTGTCGTCCGTGTAGTTGATTTCTTCGTGGATTTCATCTCCCACAAGCCTGCAACGGCAACATTGCTCCAAGTTCAACGGCAGGTCCTTATTTTTTCCTTTTCCCGACTCTGTAATATTTTTCCTTTTTCTTAGCCTTTTCCTGTCCTTGTGCCATTCAACCAATATAATGTAATTACATAAATTCTTGCTAGCTGTAAATATTTCATAAATTTTTCCTGATATTTTTAATAACAAACATGTATTCTTTTTCAAGTTATCTATAAGTGTCGAATGAGGTACAGAGTAGATACTAATAAGTTAGTGTACATTTTAAAATGTAAGTATATGTTTTAATAGACATACGAATTAGTACTATATATATTCATTGTATCATCGTGGATGCTGGCTGCTCTTGTTTTTGATTTGGTTGATGATAGTAAGTTGCGTATGCTCACATATTGGATGTAATAATATCTTGGATTATGGGATGGAGGTAGTATGCCCGGACCCACTAACCCTATTAATATTTCAACAAACTTAAGAAACAATTAGTACAGTTATCATTAGCTATAGTTTAAATATTTCGCAAGAAGAATGAATATATAATAATATAATAATTGAATGTGAAAACAGGTTTGATTGCATTGTCCATATGAATTATAATAATTTCCCCATGCTCTCGCTATTGATTTGCATGAAATAGTAAGCTCATAGAATAAAACATCAGATAATATGTTCTGTCGATGTTTGGTAGTATTTAACTTTCCAATTGTTGAGCATTTTTGCAATATTTTGCCAACAAAAATTAATAGGTAATAGATTAATATGAAAAGAGGCCTGATAGCATTGTACATATGCAATATAATAATGTCCCGATGATTTCACTATTGGTTTTTATTGAATAATAAGCTTATAAAATGAAGTATCACACAGTATAGATTTTTTATGTTTGGTAGTAATGAAGTCTTTCCATCAGTTGATGCATGTTTGCATTACTTTGGCAGGGTAAGTACACCATATTCGACCTGCCATATCATGTTAGCATATTTAAGTTAGACTTTATTTGTAAGTGATTTTGTAGTGTAGTAAGTTTCTATATATGTAATTCGTACGTAATAGTCCACTGGGCTCATCTTGTGAAAGAAACATCAAGCTGAAATTCTGTTATTTGTTCATACCTTTAGAATATTTTTCTAGAGACTATGTTCTTGACCACATCATTGTCATTGCTATCTTCATGATCTACCATTACCCGCAATCCCTCCCTTTTTGTTACTCTTGAGAAGGCTACGTATAACTGTCCATGTGTGAAAACTTGTTTAGGTAGATATAGTCCTACCTTGTTTAGAGACTGGCCCTGGCTTTTATTGATAGTCATAGCAAAGCAAACTGATATAGGATATTGTCTCCTTTTTAGAAAAAATGGCCATGCTGATTAAGTTGGTATAATTGTCATCCTTGTACCATTGCATAACCCAACACTTTGGTTGATATTACATAGTAGCATCACAGGTATGTCAACTTTTAATTTGAGCTTGTGCTTTGGGATTCCAGCAGCGGCGGAGCTATGTTGACCGCTGAAGGGGCCATGGCCCCCCCAGTCTTTGTACAAGTACATGGTGAAATTTTTTGAGGGAGGTTAGATTAGGGAAAATATAGTGTTTTGCCACCCCCCAATCATCCATATATTGTGTTTGGCCCCCCCAAAACATCTGGCCTAGCTCCGCCAGTGGATTCCAGGAAATGGTAAACTGTTCAGGAATTTCATTGGATATAACAATTCTGTTTCTGCATTGAAGGTAGTTGCTTTGCATACTGTTTCACAGCTTAGATAAGTTCTCTCATCACCTTGTATCTGATCCATTATATACTCGTTCATATCGCGAACTATTTCATTTCTTGGACATAATATTGCTCTTTCTTCTAAGTATTCTCGCTGGCGATACCTCTCTTGCAAATTAGGATATATGTTCTCTACAATTGTTTTTTGGCATTTCCTTTCTTGAGAAGCATGCCATTTGATATTTTTATCAATTCCTCACCTTCTGATGATGTATTTTTTCCATCGCTGATATTGAGAATTCACTCTGCAAATTCTACTACCCTTTGTTTCTCTGATTCATCATTTGTTGTGTTGTTCAGCTGCATGTTCTTTGTTAGCTTCATTAAATGAAAGTTCTTCCAAAGATAAGATCTTTTAATGGATACAATGACTATGGTGTGTCTGCTTCCCTAGGAAGGATCTGGCGGAAGTCCCCTCCTAGAACCATTTTCATTCCACCGAGTGGTCTCTCGCTGTTGTTCACATTTTTGTCTTAATATATCCCTTAAGAGACCTATCTAGTGCCTCAAGCTTCATCCCGTAGTATTAGTGACGTCTTTTTTAGTAGGTCCGCCAAGTGTGAACCTTGTTTGATGTCACATGTTGACTCTTCTGTAAGGATTAGGGGGATGTGGAACCTCGAGTGTGTCATTCACCCTTGTAGAAGCAGTGTTGCAATACCAGATGATGCCGCTGCTAGTACTAGCTTGCCTTGAGAACACAACTTTGTTGTGAACGAAGCTTTTAAATAGAGAAGGTATAATTTTTATGATCAAGGTTAGGGGGGAAACTTTCTTTTAAGGTCAGTATATCGCAGTTCTAAAATTCCCCTCAATGTATTTCTGTTGTAGAAAATTTGCTCTTCAATCGTTCCTTGGGTGCTTTCGTCGATTCCAATCATTGTTGGAATAACATCGCTTTTGTAATGCCTATAATAGATTACAATAGGAGCACATATACTTGTAACTTCAAAAACATACATAATTGCATTATTATATACATACCTCTCAATAATTTGGTCTGTCTCTGGAATTTCAGGAGACTTTAGATGCATTTGTTGTGCGTAGTGATAGCCCTGGTAATAAATTTCCAGTAATTTGGATTCGGGTTTACAGATAGAGATTATAGTTCTCACCACTGAATTTTGTGACCAAATTGTAAGTGGCAATCACTATTGTTTGTTTGTGAAGAAGACTTTTATTCACCATATTTGCTAAAATATCCCCGTAGCGTGATCCGGATCTTCTCACCACTGCATGAATTTAATCATGAAAAGTGATATAAAGATCATTTGTGTAATTCAAAAATAGTTACAGTAATATAATCACTTTAGCAAAAGGACTTCAGTCTCACAGATGTTTGATGTTTGCGCCATGCCCATCCCTTTATGTTTTTGCACTTGCTTTATTGGCTTCATTGTAGTAAGCAATCCAGCGACATCTGCACATAATCATATTTAAAAATCTAGTTCACCGATGCTTGTTCTTGGAAATGGATTTTGATCATACCTAAGAACTGTTTATCAATATTCACCCTACTATCCAAGGTATCACCATCAGCAAATTCAAAGTGGTAGTCCAAAAACTTGGATTTTCTTTCATTTACTTACGTCACCGTTGTATCATAAACAAAACTGATTTTGAGATTGTTCTTCTATGGTCAGTATTTTTCATACTCCCAGACTTTGAAGGTCTTATTTATGACGACATCCACCCTGCTAGCCCAGGTTGCCGACCTGGAACCTATCCCCTGATCGAAGAAGAAGCAGAAGAAGAACTCCAAAACAAGTAAACATCGCTCTCGCGTCATGATCATCGCAAAACCTGTACCTGCAACTGATGTTGTAGTAATATGTGAGCCACGAGGACTCAGCAATCCCATTACCATGGGTATCAAGACTAGCAAAGCTTAATGGGTAAGAACAAGTGATCCTGAACTCCTATTTACGTCAAACATAACCCAAAAATCGTGTTCACTTCCCGGACTCCGCCGAAAAGAGACCATCACGGCTACACACACGGTTGATGCGTTTTAATTCGAATCTGGTGTCAAGTTATCTACAACCGGACGTTAATAAATTCTCATCTGCCACATATCTCGTTCTCAGGGCACAACGGATAGGTCAGCCTACGAGTAAAACCATCCCTTGAGTTACCCCGTGGTGGCCCCGCAGTCTGCCCATTTCGGACCAACACTCGAAGAGCACTCGCCCAGGGGGGGGGGGGGGTTAAATAAAGATGACCCTCGGGCTCCGGAAACCCAAGGGAAAAAGGCTTAGGTAGGCAAATGGTAAAACCAAGGTTGGGCCTTGCTGGAGGAGTTTTATTTAAAGCGAACTGTCAAGGGTGCACTCACTACAAGACTCACAAAAATACATGGATTGCACCACTGCAAAGATGGCATGATGTAGTTCAAAACTCATGTAGACATCAAGCTCATAGGATGTACACACAAAATGCAACGAAAATGACAAAACAACAAGTTATAACAGTCTCATCAGATTAACATCAATGATGATAAGGGCATCAAGATGAACTCAAAAAAGCATGGCACAATGGAATGAAATGAAGAGCATCTCTCAATGAACATTTTGATATATTACACGCACAAAACGGAGCAGTGAACAATAAGTTATGGCATGATGAACATGGCACCAGAATGTTCACTAAGCGGCTACTGGGCCAGGGCGAACTGGGCCTGGCGACGCAGTGGGCCGAGGCCACGGGGAAGGCCCACGTGCAACCCACACGCGGTGGCCGTGCGTGTGCTCACACACACACGAGCACATGCATGCAGGCGCGGCCATGGCACAGGGTGGCGGCTGCGCCGATCGGCGGGGAGGCTAGGAGGAGGCCGGGGTAGCGAGAACGGGCGGATCCGGTCGGCCGGCGCCGGATCCGGGCAACGACGACGGTAGGCGGAGCTCCGGGAGGCGCAGCTCCACATCCATGGCGACCTACGGGGAAGAGAGAGAGACATGAGAGAGGGAGAGAGATTAGAGAAGAGAGAGAACCAGGAGGGAGGAAGGAGAGAGGTCGGGGCGGACCTGGCCTGGGGTCGCCAGTGGGCGGCTCCGGCGAGCCGAACGACGAGGCGAAGGGGAGCGGGGACGAGGTCCTGGATCGGGCTCCTCCCGATCTGGAGCTCGCGCGGGGTGCTCAGGAGCGGCGGCGGGTGGCTGCGGGCCAGGATGGGCTTCCAGGGCCCGATCTGGGCTTCAGCGGGCCCTCAGCGAGAGGAGGGAGACAGGAGGACAGGTGGCGCGAGGGGGTTTGCTGTGGAGGCGTCTGGCGGCGGCGCAGGCCTCTGGCGGCACGACGAGTGGCGGCAGGGGATCCGCTGGCGCGGAAAACGAGGCATAGGTGGCGGCGGCTGAGAGGTGGGAGGAGGCTAGGGGTAGGTAGGAGGCCAAAAATAGCAGGGGAGGCGTTTATATATAGAAAGGGGCTAGGGTTAGGGGTTTTAGGGGGGTTTTGGAGCCCTCCGATCTTGATCGGGCGGTTCCGGACGCGAGGGGAGGTAGGCTGGGCCTAGGAGGGGTTAGTGGGCTATGTTTAGAAGGCCTTGTGCTGAGAAGAGAGACAAGAGGTGCGGCCCGGCGGCAGTTTCGGAGACCGAAACGTCCGACGAATAAACCGGCAACGATGCCGCTATAAGTTTAACGGTTGGGCTATCAAACGGACTCCGAATGCGACGAAGTTTGATAGGCGGTCTAGCTACACTATAATAAGACCACACGCCAAGTTTCATCCCATTCCGAGAACATTGACATGGCAACTACGGCGAATATCTGGAGGACACCTGGCGCATCGAATCTGGGGCGTTACAACTCTCCTCCACTAACAAGAGATCTCGTCCCGAGATCTTAGGAACGAGACGGAAGAGAAAAAGGAAGAGGTGAAGTGAGAATGCAAGAGAGAAGATGAACAAAGTCAAAAGAACTCGGGTAGAAAAGAGGAATGATGAGTATGACAAGAATCAAAAACTCAACGAATAAGATAGACTCTGAAACCACTCCGGTTAGAACAAGATGGAAAAGGGATAAGAATGGAAGAATTTAGGCAGCACTTCGGCTAAAAAATGGAAGGAATAGAACGTGAACTTCACCCAATGGGATGACACTTGACGAGATGAACAACGCAATGCCTCCAGAAGAATTGAAAGAGTGGAATGAAAAGAACGGATGGAAGAACAAGAACTTCCACCACGAATGAAATCGATACCATCCTTAGAGGAAGGTTAGAACGGAGTTGTTGAGAAAATCAACAACGAAAGAATAAGCTTGATGTGGACTTATCAAAAACATCTCAAAACTTGAGGTGAAATTATACCACAACCGATGTCTGAATAGCTGAGAAGAACGAAGAAATGCAAAACTCCACTTCAGAAGAAAAGGAAGAATTATTTGCACTTCGAGACGCGAGAAGAAAAGATACTTGAACTCCTCCAACAAGAATCTTGATTAACTCTTGAAGAATGAATTAAATCATGAAGAACCACCATGAAGATCTCCGGTGATGAAAGGATGATGAGATAGAATGAAGGATGAAAGAATAAGATTAAAGCTTGCGGTGATTTAGATGCAGGTACCGACAAAATGGATGAGGAAATTTGAACTCCGGAAAAGAAAAGATGAAAATACTTGGAACTAGAATTTATTCATCCAGAACAAACTTCGAAGGAAGGGATTACTCACTTTGAGGAAAAGAATAAGATTTATTGTATGCTTATCCTTCATCAAATTAAATTGATGACAAGCAATGAATTTGGCATACTACTTATTCTTGTTGAATAGGATTAAGGGGGATATAGCAGAAAACTTGAGAAAGTCTTCATGAACCACCGGTAGGATAGAAAAGAACGAAAGAATTAATATGATAACAAAGGAAAAAGTATCTGAAGGAACCACCGTAAGAATTCGAAAATGACTGATGAAAGAGAATGAATCACCAGGAAGAATTAGAAGAACAAATATGCTTGAGGGGATTAAGAGACAAGATAACGAAGGGATCGCGAACTGATTGAAGAATACTTTAACGAAGCACCGGAAGAATATTGAGATGAACGAAGGGGCACGGATATAGAATAATTGGAGAACGAATCTGAAAACTTGGAACGAAGAAATATTCCAAAAAGATGACCTCCAGATGATCGAGACGGAAAAACAACTCCTGAAATACTCCGGATGGATGAAAAGAATTGCACGACTCGAAACAATTTGATGGAATAACATTGATCTAGCACCACGAATATCTAGGAGAATGGACTAAGAGAAATTCTTCTTCGGTCTTCAAATGACGACGAGAAATGCCACCAAAATTACTGAGATACTCCGGGAGAATGAAAAGAGGAAGGGTTGAACCAAAGACGAAAAGAATTTGAAAGCGATCTTGGAGATGGCATCTGACTGATGAAATTCATTCTTAAGTCAAACTCGAAAAGAATTAGGAATGGTTCCGGAATAATTAGAAGAGTTAGGTAAGATCCTGGGAAAAGACCTGTGGGTTAGGGCCCACTAAAAGAAAACACCATTGAAAAGGATTGTTGAGATAGATGTGCACCGGAACAATTGAAATATTTGAATGAGGTGACAACCTCAAATTATTTCAAACATAGACGAATCTCCTGAGATGTATTCCGCACTCCGGAATGATTAAATGACGAGAGGCGAATGAGCAAGTGGAACACTTGATCCAAGGAAAAAGAATATGATCAACCCGAAAAATTTGAATTGAGTCCATCGGAAAAGAAAAAAGCGATGAAGAATGTCAAGCTAGACAAGAAATCACCAGTTGAAACAACTGACGAAAAACTGAAGAGGCTCCACACGAATGAAATTGATGCTCGAAACAGACTCAGGCTCCTGAAAGAAGAGGGTGGGAGGGCGGGAAAACAAAGACACCTGGAAGGGGACACCGACAAATAACTTCAAGAGGAAACACCGATTGAAAGAAAGCAAAGGCTTTGCATGAGTAGGATGGATACTCGATTACGGACTCCGGCTCCGAGGAGAAAAAAGGGTGTGCGGGTGAAAAAAAAACAACTGAGGATTGAACTTGGCAAAGATGAAGATGCTCGAGTCAACTTGACGAGAAATGCACCGGATGAAAAGAGATGAGAACCAACGACCGGAAAACCAACTGTGTGATCCTAAAGAAAAATTTGAAGTGGAAGAGGAGTAACTCAAAACACCTACGTCAAGCTTCGTGACCAGAGCGACGAAGGGGCTGAGAAGTAAAAAGAATTCCTACTCTCCGATATAACTAGACTCCAAAAAAGTTTTCTTCTAGACTCGACAACAACCAAACTACACGATCAACCAAGGGGGGCTCCTATGGTCGGTCGAGGCTCTGATAGCAACTTGTCATGCCCAATATGCGACCCTATCCGAAAGGAACTCGAAGGTCCCACCAAGGATAGAAGCGCATATTGGAGACGCTTTTGCAAGGTGGATATCATTACATCATACCATTACATAATAGTTGGGGATACATACATGAGGCATGCAATGCCACACGAATACAACATCATCATACATAAGAGAATTATCCGACTATGGATGAAACACAAACAGAAACTCAAACGACATCCACCCTGCTAGCCCAGGCCGCCGACCTGGAACTTATCCTCTGATCGAAGAAGAAGCAGAAGAACTCCAAAACAAGTAAACATCGCTCTCGTGTCATGATCATCGCAAAACCTGTACCTGCAACTGATGTTGTAGCAATCTGTGAGCCACGAGGACTCAGCAATCCCATTACCATGGGTATCAAGACTAGCAAATCTTAATGGGTAAGGAAGGGGTAAAGTGGTGAGGTTGCAGCAGTGTCTAAGCATATATGATGGCTAACATACGCAAATAAGAGCGAGAAGAGAGCAAACGGAACGGTCGAGAAGCTAGAAGTAATCAAGAAGTGATCCTGAACTCCTACTTACGTCAAACATAACCCAAAAATAGTGTTCACTTCCCGGACTCCGCCGAAAAGAGACCATCATGGCTACACACGCAATTGATGCGTTTTAATTCAAATCTGGTGTCAAGTTATCTACAACCGGACGTTAACAAATTCCCATCTGCCACATAACCGCGGGCATGGCTCTTGAAAGTTTATACCCTGCAGGGGTGTCCCAACTTAGCCGATCACAAGCTCTCATGGTGAACGAAGGATATTCCTTCTCCCAGGAAGACCCGATCAGTCTCGGAATCTCGGTTTACAAGATATTTCGACAATGGTAAAACAAGACCAGCAAAGCCGCCCGATGTGCCGACAAATCCCGATAGGAGCTGTACATATCTCGTTCTCAGGGCACAATGGATAGGTCAGCCTATGAGTAAAACCAGCCCTCGAGTTGCCCCGTGGTGGCCCCGCAGTCTGCCCGTTTCGGACCAACACTCGAAGAAGCACTGGCCCCGGGGGTGGGGGGTTAAATAAAGATGACCCTCGGGCTCCGGAATCCCAAGGGAAAAAAGCTTAGGTAGGCAAATGGTAAAACCAAGGTTGGGCCTTGCTGGAGGAGTTTTATTCAAAGCGAACTGTCAAGGGGGTCCCATATATCACCCAACCGCGTAAGGAACGCAAAATCAAGGAACATAACACCGGTATGACGGAAACTAGGGCGGCAAGAGTGGAAAAAAACACCAGGCATAAGGCCGAGCCTTCCACCCTTTACCAAGTATATAGGTGCATTAATTAAATAAGAGATATTATGATATCCCAACATAATCCTGTTCACCATGGAGCAATCTTCAACTTCACCTACAACTAAGAACGCTATAAGAGGGGCTGAGCAAAAGCGGTAACATAGCCAAGCAACGGTTTGCTAGGAAGAGTGAAAAAGGTTAGAGGCTGACATGGCAATTTGGGAGGCTTGATGAACAAGTGATAGGTAGCGCAGCATAGCGATAGAACGAAGCAACTAGCATAGCAATGATAGTAGTGAGGTCCAGGGAAACGGTCATCTTGCCGGAAATCCCGCAAGGAAGGAGAATGAGTCCATGAAGAAGACGAAGCCACGAAGACAAATCAAGCGTAGACGAACGAATCCTCACGATCGCAACGAAACAGGAACTATTGAGAAGAAGCACAACCGGAAAGAAGCAAACAACAAGTTAAACACACAACACATAGACATGGCATGATGCTCAACCAAGTATGATGCATGACAAAGCTACATGCAACTACTCATGGCAAGAGATGATGCATACAAGAGCAACACATCAAGGCAAGTTTAAATGAGGCCGGAAACAACATATAATAAATCCGGTAAGTCATCATATGCAAATTTCTAAATAGGTCCAGATCTGAATAAACCTTATGTTCAAGTTATTAAACAGCAAGTTAAAATGCACCAAGATGATCTACATGAAATTCTAGTCAAGTTACATATAAAGTTCATTTAGTTCGGAGCTACGGCCTAGAAGATATGAGCAAAACAAGTTAAACATGGTATTGATTCAAAAGGCATTCAAACATCAAACACTCTCAAAACAAGGATTCAACATGATAATATGAAAGTACATGCAAATTTAAGCAAGTTTCATATAAAGCACACACAAAACGGAGCAACGGTTCAACACATACACATGAAACAAGTTTAAAGGACAAACTGTCCAAAACAGCAACTAGGCATCTAGCAAGCATCAAAACAATATGCTACAGCACCTCAACAGGAAAACAAAAGGCATGGACATGATGTGCATGTAAAGCATGACAAACAATGAACACTGAGCTATCTCCAGAAATCAATAGAACAGGCCCAAAAAGACATGGCAAGATTGCAAATAATAACAGTTCACAGACTTAGCAGAAAACCACTGAGCATGATAGAAATAACATCAGGTTGCAATGTTTAGAGCTATCCACAACATGCTACAGGAACTTATCATGGCAAACAAAGACATGGCATGCTAATCCTAAAGACAAAGAACAAAACTCCCTTACTTAACTAATTCCAAAGATCAACAGAAAAGATAGTAGCATCCATGCAAACATGGCAAATGATATGACAGATTCAGAATAACAGTACATGGCAGGAACAACGATAAGTAGGCATGTTGGTGAGCTTGTACAACTCACAACAGAGCAGTAAATGGCATGACAAGGTAACCAACAGTAAGAAGACATGTTTATGGAGCTAAGCATGGCAATAGCATAGTCATAGAGTGCATGGATCACTAGCAAAACACATGGCAAAACTGAACTTAATGTTAACAGGCTGATAGCAACATTATTTAGCAATTTGAGAGCAATATTACAATAAGCTACATCAGGCTATAATTGCAACCAGGGGCATTTATGGATAGAGCATGACATGTATAACAAAACATCCTTAGTGAACATCTCCAGATTATGCATAGAATGACTTGTAGCAGCAGGTTTACATAGCATCATGAGATAACAGATTCAGCCTAGCAAAACAATAACAGCAAGTACCCTACTTCACAAGCTTGATGCACTCACTACAATACTCACAAAAATACATGGATTCCACCACTGCAAAGATGGCATGATGTAGCTAAAAACTCATGTAGACATCAAGCTCATAGGATGTACACACAAAATGCAACGAAAATGACAATACAACAAGTTATAACAGTCTCAGCAGGTTAACATCATATAGCACTCTTGCAATGATGATAAGGGCATCAAAATGAACTCAAACAAGCATGGCACAATGGAATGAAATGAATAGCATCTCTCAGTGAACATTTTGATATATTACACGCATGAAATGGAGCAGCACACAATAAGTTATGGCATGATGAACATGGCACCAGAATGTGCAAATTAAGGGACAGTAGTTTTCTGAAGAAAAAAATGGACGACACAAAATAGCTAAAATCGCACAGCGCGGGATTTAGAGGGGCGTGCTCACCAAGCAGCTACTGGGCCAGGGCGAACTAGGCCTGGCGACGCAGTGGGCCGAGGCCGCGGGGAAGGCCCACGTGCAGCCCACACGCGGTGGCCGTGCGTGTGCTCGCACGCACACGAGCGCGTGCATGCAGGCACGGCCATGGCACAGGGCGGCGGCTGCGCTGGCCGGCGGGGAGGCTAGGAGGAGGCCGGGGTAGCGGGAACAGGCGGATCCGGTCGGCCGGCGCCGGATCTGGGCAACGGCGACGGTAGGCAGAGCTCCGGGAGGCGCAGCTCCACATCCATGGCGACCTACGGGGCAGAGAGAGAGACATGAGAGAGGGAGAGAGATTAGAGAAGAGAGAGAGAGAACCAGGAGGGAGGAAGGAGAGAGGTTGGGGCGGACCTGGCCTGGGGTCGCCAGTGGGCGGCTCCGGCGAGCCGGACGGGGAGGCGAAGGGGAGCGGCGACAAGGTCCTAGATCGGGCTCCTCCCGATCTGGAGCTCGCGCGGGGGCGCTCGGGAGCGGCGGTGGGCTGCCGCGGGCCTGGATGGGCTTCCATGACCCGATCTGGGCTTCAGCGGGCCCTCGACGGGAGTAGGGAAACAGGAGGACAGGTGGCGCGAGGGGGTTTGCTGTGGAGGCGTCTGGCGGCGGCGCAGGCCTCTGGCGGTGCGACAAGTGGCGGCGAGGGATCCGCCGGCACGGAAAACGAGGCAAAGGTGGCGGCGCCTGAGAGGTGGGAGGAGGCTAGCGGTAGGTAGGAGGCCAAAAATGGCAGGGGAGGCGTTTATATATAGAAAGGGGCCAGGGTTAGGGGTTTTAGGGGGTTTTGGAGCCCTCCGATCTTGATCGGGCGGTTCCGGACGCGAGGGGAGGTAGGCTGGGCCTAGGAGGGGTTAGTGGGCTGTGTTTAGAAGGCCTTGGGCTGAGAAGAGAGAGAAGAGGTGCGGCCCAGTGGCAGTTTCAGAGACCGAAACGTCCGACGAATAAACCAGCAACGATGCCGCTATAAGTTTAACGGTTGGGCAATCAAACGGACTCCGAATTTGACGAAGTTTAACAGGTGGTCTAGCTACACTATAATAAGACCACACGCCAAGTTTGATCCCATTCCGAGAACATTTTTATGCCACTTATAAAATAATATTTCGGAGGTGCCGCGGGCGCGTGCGAGTGTGAAATGGCTCGGAACGGACAACGGAGAGAACCGGGGGAACCCGAACGGATGCAAGTTTTAAAAAAGATGCAGACGAAATGCAGATGATGACATGGCAAAATGCAACACGCAAGCAATGACATGGCAACTACGGCGAATAACTGGAGGACACCTGGTGTATCGAATCCGGAGCGTTACAGAAACTTGTGAGCTAACATGTGAAATCTTTGAGATTAGCACTGCCTATAGTATAATCTGAGTATTATTGATCCATTAATAAGTCTGCTCTAGAACAATAGGTCTGATCTATAATATGAACACCATCTCATGCACCATATATGTTTCTCTATATCGCAGCAAGCAACAACCATGGCATTAGCCTTCTGTAGATGAGTAAAAAGTATGAACCCGACACCATTAAGACATGAACCAACACCTATAGGATTCTACATAATTAACCTTGTGAGGTAATATGTCAAATATTTTTAGATGAGGACTGCATAGAGCATAATTGATCCATTAATTAGTTTGATTTATAATTTTGTGTAGATGGAACTTACTTGATGTTGCCTGATTGCTCGACGGAGCTGTCCTATGACCGCTGGAGGAAGACAATTCCGAAGTGCTAATTCTGAAGTTGATCTCGAAGTTTTGGTGGCCGGAGGAAGATGATTTAGATTTTATAACCTAAAATCTAGAGGACAATGAACCTATGAGGTCTTGGGGAAGGTCTTATATGGATGGCTAAGTTTCTCATGTTTGCACGATGGAAAGAAAGGTTTTTTGGATTCTGTCTGGACGTATATTCTGTTTGGAGAGATATGATAGTTTGGATTTGTTTGGAACTTTTTTCTAGGATGGCCCCATCGCTCAAGGCATGGTCCATCCTGTATGCGTGTAATGGCCCAACTTGTGTGCGTTTTTTTTCTAAATGATGCATGACGCATGCGTGTTTCTGATCCCTCACGGAATGGTCCAACCTATTGGGTTTGTGGTTGGGATTGTGAGATTTAACATGATGCCGTCATTGCACGGTATGGACCCACCTCATTAATGAAAGATCTAATGGTTGGACTTATCTTTATTCTGGCTCACCTAGTTTAGGAAGATCTCATGGTTTGATTTTGTTGTCTCACGGCATGGACCCACCTGGTTTATGGTCATCTAATGGTTGGGCTTTGTTGTCTCATAGAATTAAAGGTCGGATATTTCTAATTATTGTGGGATTTACTAAGCTAATTATCTTTATTCTGGTGACCCCGTCAAGTACTTTATATATATAAATAGATAACACATGGGATGTTTTTATAATGTATATATAAATCTCTATATAATATACGATAATAGTAATAATATAAATATATATAATGTGGTTAGAAGGGAAAACATAAATTGGACACGACATTATTATTCTTATATATATAAATAGAACAGAGACCTGCGTTTTATTAAAAAAAATACATTGGGCCGTCGATCTTTAAGAAAAAGCCCATAGGCCGGTATGTACCTCAAAAAATAAGTTGAAACCACTGTCTCTGTATGTCATGGGCTACGCATGTTAAAATACAAAACCTAGGCCTAGCTGATACTTGTTCGCCCTACGGAAAAAAATGATACCAGATCCCCGAGCGAACTGGATTAAAGAGGGGGTTGGGGGCACGACTGGAGAAGCACATCAGGAGCGATTTTTTTCTTTAGTGGATGGCTCTCGATGGTGTTTTTTTACTTGCCTCTGCACCATAAAACTTGTATTTTTAGCCTCCCAGTCCACGGTGGACCAGCAACCCATTTGCTGGGCGGGCCAACCTACAGAAACCAGCACTCGATTTTTCATCAAGCCGTACTATGTTTGTTTTGAGGCTGAAAACATTACGGCAGGGGTTGAGCGGGGGAGGGGGAAGACAGAGCAAAAAGATTAAAAGAGATGATGCGCCGTTGCTACCCTAACAAAGCAGGTGCAATTCTTCTCGGGAAGAAGGTGTGCCGTTGACACCCACACATCACATACCCTGTAGTAGGCATACTAACAAGTTCACACACAAGTACAACAGAAAAGGTAAACATTCGTATCAAACTCAGGTTCACAGGACACGTTCCTATTCATAGCCAACATTCACTATCAACAACTCAAAAGATTCATATATACACAAGTTCAGCATGTCTATGCATCCAAATGATTGATAGATCACAGGACAATATTCATAGACAATGCACAGAAAGATTCAGATATACACATGTTCAGTATGTTTATGCATCCAAATGATTGAGATCACGACCAATATGATCCATGGACGAACTTTAATTACCTAGGGTACAGACTGGTAAATGGTGTTCAGTAGGAGGCACTTCTTGCTAAAATTAATGCGTGTACGAGTAAACTTTTGAGTACATAAGAGGCAGCACAGACAATCTGAACTTTGCTTGTAGGTTTATCCTTAAATAGTGACCTCGTGCCCAGGGAGGTTTGAGCAACTTGGCCACTACTTTCATCCAACTAGTTTAGTTGCTCATCTTGGTCCTGTAGCTCGCCAAAATTCAACATTGCAGACGAGAAAGGAGGCGGTTGAGAAAATGAACCACCCAATTTTTTCTGCAGTTCAACTAAAATGGAGCATCCCTGGCATGCAGACTGATTAAGTGCCAGATGAATATACACGTCAACCAACTTGTCTAGAATCTTTATACTCCATGCCATACAGTTCGCTACCATATCTGCCGATAACCAAAAGGCACAAGTTGGGACCAAAGACTGGACTGTGTTTTTCTGGGCTATGCGCCAAGCAATATTTTTGGCGTCCACTCTCCTAATGAATGAAGATAGGCACTTCTTGTCAACATCGATGCTTGTTTGAGTGAACTTTGGAGTACATAGCAGCAACATAAGTATCTGTCCATCTGATCTTTTTGTGCAGTTCTACTGAAATCACCCAATGCAATGATTTGCCTGCGAGTTCAGGCTCCAAGTTACTCCTTTATAAAATCGGCAAATAGTAGCACAATACCAAATTACCAATACATGAAAAGTACAATAATCAGGATAAAGACCAGTACCAACCTTTGTGAGGTAGCATATCAATTACTATTTCCTTTGACTGGAAGCCATGATAAGCGAAGCGACTGACAGCAAAGGAAGAAAGCAGGCCGAGATTAGCGATTGACAGGAAAGGACGGAAGCTGTCGAGGCAATGAAGCACCCAAAGTTTTTGTGCAGTTCCACCAAAATCGAGCATCCCTGTTGGCACATATATTGAGAGAGTGAGATTACTGTAATAGTGGGACTAGTTGATGAAACATACACTAACAAATAGAAGCACCCTCATTATCTTAATGGGTAAAGTTAGCAACATAGTAGTCTTGCTTAAATAGGGGTATTAGTTTATTTAATCAGTGCCAATTAGCTCAACACTCATAGCATTGCCATGTATCATAGGTTGCAAAATTTTAACGTGCAAAGATAAAGGAGTTTCTCATGACAGTAGCACGATATAAATAGAGATGACAGCAAACTAATATGGATGAAGGCCTTAGGCCCGTACCAACCTGAGGGAAAAAGCTTATTCATGTAGTCCTATAAGAGATGATAAAGCACCCACTGGAATCACTCAATAGTATATATTTTTGTGCACTTCAAATTTATGGTTGAAATCACTCTTGTTTACCAGTGCTGAGATTATATTGAAAGATTATCAAGAACTTCCAGCAGAGTTAAAGCACTGTTTGGGATACAGTTCATTGTATTGTCTTTTGTAGTTCCACTAAAATGTATGATTGGCACAACATGATCCCTGTTTGCACAAGTAGGAACAAGGTGAAACCTTCATTAGCTTAGTGAGAAAGGATAGAAAGACATTAGCATATTACTCTAACAGTAGCATCATATTCATGATGGACAATACGCAAAACATTGCCTCATTGAACCAACGGCAATAAATTGACATGCAAAACAAAAGCACTATTATGTCATGACACTAATAATATTCCCTCCCTGCTCCACCACATGATTCACCTCCATAGACAAACATACACACATACATGATTCAGCATAGGGTGCTACTAAAGATTTGTTTAACTCCAACAGGAAAATTAGGCAGCATTAAATTAGTGGTACTTCAGTACTCCTAATTAATTAAGTGAGATAGCAGAAGTGGAAGGGCTCCCTAGAGGATCGTCTCACATGTAAGGTAGTCGTTGCCGAAGCCCTTGAATGGCCTCGACTGAGGCCTCTGGCTTCAGCAAGATCGCCTTGGCACTGTTTATTCTTCTTCTTCTTCCTCTTCATGCTCTGTTTCTCTTTCTCCTCACCAGTTGGTGAAACCTAGTACATGATTGGCCTTCTATTTTAGAATTGGTTTTGTCAGTGAGGGAGTACAAGTGTACTAGTGAAAAATAGCATTATTTTCTCATGGCAGTGCAAAATAGAGATGAACACATGCATTAAATATCATTCTTACCTAAAGGAAGGTTATGGCGCCAATATGGATGATGAGGATTGGAACACAGATCTCCCTTTGTGCAGTTTCACCGAAATAAACCAACTGTTCCATTCTGACATTCTTGATAAACAACACAAAAGTCACTTCTTTTAAGAAGAGTTTTGTGTAGTACACCAAAAGGTTACAACAACAACCAGGTGAAATGGATATCCCTATTTGCACAAAAAGCTACACAGGAAACAGTCAGAGTCTCAAACAATTAGAGGCAAAAACATTTGGCTAAACTTGTCATGGCTTATAAAGTGGCATGGCTTCATTTTACCAGGGGCATTAGATTAAGACCAGCTAAATATTTGGTATAAGGGCATGGGACAGCGAGTGCACCAGCAGTCCAGCACCATGTACCTAAACAAGGGCATAAGGTGGTGATTCATAGTTTGTTGCCCCGAGAAACAAACATCCAAGAAACATATCTGGATTGGTCCCATTTTTGTTCTCTAGCCACCTACTCCTATGTGTGGATAGCAAATCTAGTCCTGGTCATACCACTCTGTACAGTGTTACCCCTATATTTCCCTTTTCGACCAAGAGACCGGTTGGAGGACCAGTCTGTACTACTTTCACCCCCTTTCCTCCCTGTTTGTACCAAGTCCGATGTACATACTAAATTCCCCCACCCCACTTTATTTCTTGTTTGAACCAAGTACAAGATTCGACTCCATGAAGTAGCTTTACCTCTAACAATTGAAAAAAAAGGTGACGATGGACCATCCGATCAAGAGGGGCTGAGAGGTAGAAAATGATGCACACGCAGTGACGTAGCGAGCTGGGGAAATAGAGCTAAGGCGGTTTCGAAGGAAGATATACCTGAAGGTCGTCGAGATGTGGATAGGTGGATGGCAAGAGGTCGGATCCGCCCACACTAGGGCAACGATGAAGGGATCGGAGGACCTCCCGCGCCGGCGCTCGTCTAGAGATAATGGTGCGGCCGGCAGTGGGTCTCCTCCCTCGCTGTCGACGATGGCCTAGACGTTGCCCCTCCTCCCCTTCACCGGGGGAGGGGGATACGTCTGGATATGTAACCAGCGGTGAGGATAGAAAGACAGTGTTACCACCCCTATCTTGTTTAGATCTGGTGAGGATGGGAGTGTGTGAATAGAGCAGCTCTAGCTAGCAAGCGCGGAGGCTCCGGCCTATATATATGTAGTGGGGTAGTTTTCATTTTCACTCCATCAAAATAATCCTTTAAAATTGTGTACTACAGGCCAGGTCGCCATTTTTTTAGTTGTTGATTGTTTTTTGAGATAGCTACCCGCTTGTTCCAAGTGGTGTTACGGTGTGCCAGGTCACGCTTTGTATCGTTCAAGTCTGGTACATGTCCCTCCATTAAATGAACAACCACCCCCTCGTAAAAATTGTGAACAAACCCACGGCTAAAATTATCGAAAACGTGGGTTGCCCCAACATGCACTATTATTTATATTTTCTACTCCCTCCATTCCTAAATATTAGTCTTTTTTATTAGCCACACCTAAGACAAGAATTTTTTTATTAGCAGTGAACCCCACTTGTCATAGACACAAAAAGTGTGGCAAGATTCCCTTAGGCAAGCCAAAGTGTGTCTAACAATTTGAGCAACTCAAGTTAGGCAAGTGTGGCAAGTGTGGGAAAAATAATGTGGCAACATAAGACAAACATAGTCACAATCCAAACAGCCCCATAATTTTTTGTGACATGCATGAAAATTTGGTTAGTTAAATTTATAGTTAAAATTTGGCAAGGTGCATCAAATCAACACATGCAAGTATCAAAAGGAAAGTCACGGCATGCATGCATGCGTTGTACTCCCTCGTTTTCCAAATATAATCTTTTTAGAGATTGCAACAATTGACTGTACATACGAAGCAAAATTTGTCTACATACATCCGTATGTTGTAGTCCATTTGAAATGTGTAAAAAGACTTATATCGAGTGCATTGCTTTGATGTGTCGCGTCAACTCGTACAAGACCGAGAAGTTTGATTACTACAACACCCTCTCCCTCACGGACTGAACTCCAGTGCCTTAACTGCACCTGCCTTTGGCTGCATGACAGTTGGGCCAACCACCTATTGGGCCCACCTGTCATAGACGCAAAGGCAGGAGGAGTAAGTCAATGAAGGTTTCACTACACGCTATCCCTTCCTCGCGCATGAGCGTGGTGGCTGGCAGGACTAGTAGAAGCTTTCGCTACACGCTATCCCTCTCGCACGAGGTGCACGGACATGCAACAGTGGATTCGATACTGTAGAAGTAGGAGTAACATCATTGTTTGTCTTCTCGAAGAGGCGAAGAGCCAAGCACAACCCGAACGTGGCAGTCTTTGTGTAGGGGTGGGGCGTGGTGTGGTGCCTTGGAGCACGCATATAGCCAGGCTCTTGGATGAGACAAAATTGCTATTTGAGGCCACTATTGTAGTACTAGTACTTGCTAGTATAACCCTGTAACTAGAAAGGAGTATTTGCCTTTCTAGAGATTTCAACAAGTGACTAGACTACACCGTGTGCAGTACTCCCTCCCTTCTGGTTTATAAGGCTCAAATCTCAAATCTCATCAACCAAGGTATTTTGCGATTGGAAGAATGTATCTCGTATACTTTACAAAACTACCCTAATTAAACTCATGCATTAATTACGTAGTTCTCTCATTTTCCTTTGTGCCTTGGTCGCGGTGCACAATATTGAGCACTCCTATATGACTAGCCACTCTATCTACATGCGGGACATCAAAGCATCCGGGCCCGCATGCCATCCACGAAATCACAGTGAGGTGCTACAGTCGAGACTCACCGGTCACCCCGGTGTGGCCGTCATGACCCGTCATATCACAAAACCCACACCTTTACCAGTATTGGTAAAGTGGCCTCGAAGTTGGACTAGACGAAGCAACCATCATTTCACTGGAATGCTCGTTGAAGCCCCTTCTCCCCTTTCTTGAAGAAAACCTCACTCCAGGCTACTCACTTCTGCCATTTTTCTTTTGTACCGACGAAGGAAAGGTGGGCGAATCAGTGATGCCGCTATATTTTCATTCCAAGAATCTTCTTTTTGCGAAGCACCGACCGATTCTCACAGCCTATTCTTTTCCCGTTTTCATTGCGATTGTGGTTTCCTTTTGATTGCTTTTTGTTTGTCAGTTCATTGATGGATCCTGGAGCACTAGGCAAAGTGTTGCCGGCGGACAACCCACTAGAGACAGATCTCCAGGAAGCGAGCACCGACCAACGAGTTGACCATGTTGGCGGGCCAACCCATGGAGACGAAGAACTCCAAGAAACAAGCACTGGCCAAAGAGTTGACGATGTTGGCGGACGAACTCCTGAAAGAAAGATGGAAGAACAGCAAGGGCCCCACTGTGCCTACCCCAGAAACTCTGATGGCCACCTATGCGAGGCTCAAGGCCGAGTTTGAGGAGATAGTCGCCGTTGAGAAGCAGTATTCCCCTGGCAAGGTGATGGCCCCCATCAAGGACAAGGAGATGGCCCCCGAAGGGATGGGATCCCCCGGTGAGCTGCACAAGGTAAAAATAATGGCTTATTACCATAGTTGTGGTTTTTGATTATTTGCAATGTGCTTGCTAATATGTTAGGGTTGTGCAGGTGCCAGTGGACGTCCTTGATGATTCTGATGTCGCGGCCCGTCCCGTGGACAACGCCCCACATATCGTTTTCGATATCGCGGTCCATCCTGTTGGCATCGCCCCGGAGATCAATTCTGATGCCGCTGTCCATCCTGTGGACATCGCCCCAGAGATCGATTCCGATGTCGCGGTCAGTCCTGTGGACATCACCCCAGAGATCAATTCCCATGCCGTTGTCCGTGCTGTGGTCATTGCCCAAGAGATCGCTGAAAAGAAATAGTTGGTCGTGCTAATCCTTCAGGGTAGTTTGCATTTCCCTGTGTTTAATTACCAGAACGATGCATGTTATCAAACCATCTTAGGGCTAGTGCACTGTCTTGTGTTGGCGGTACTTGCTAATTTTGTTTGATAGTGAATCATGCAAACCCTCTTCGAGTTATGGAAACAGATGTATCCTCAGCAGCTTTTGATGTAATATATGGCATGCTTAGATGTAAGTTTGAATTGTTTATCATATCAGCAGGGCTTGTTTGATGATTCTTGGTGTTAGTAGGCTAGCTACTGTGCGAGCTATAGTACTTGCAAAACAATCACCGAAGAGAAACGTTGGGGCTGATGAGCTCGTGGTACGCTTATACTTATCCGTCGTCGATCGGCCAATAGCTCAAGCTCCTAAAATTGTAGGCTTAGTCGACACGGATACATTCAGGCCTCATTTGGTTCACAGGGTAGGAAAATCATAAAAACAGTACAAAGACGTACAACACAAAATCATAGCAGTACAGAGACGTACTCCCTCTGTTCCAAAATAGATGACCTATAGGCGGGCTAGTTTGGCCTAGTGGTTTTTTAGGATGGCCTAGTGTTTTTTAGTGATATGACGTGGTACAGTGTTGTCCAGTCTTCGCTTGTGGTAGTAGTATTGTGGGTACAGTAAGTTTTCTTGAAGAAGCGGAATTCAACGATGTCATGATGGTTCCTTCATCCGACCAACTTACAGTGGGAAAGGTTGGGCCTGCAATGAGTATTCATTGTTTATTTTTTATGAAAGCTATTGTCTCCACTGTTAAGACGGAGGAGTGTGAAACACGGCAGCCCAATGAACTTGGCATGTGCACCACTCCCTCCTTCCTCATGTAATACTACCATACTATTGACTATAAGGTTGGCTATAAGGTTACAACTTTTTCTCACTTTGTCTCTATCTATTTCCTCTCAAATGTTTTTTACCTTTTTTTAGAAACAATTGTTTTTTATGCCTCTTTTTTTAGAATTTTTTTTATACCTAGGAGCACGTGTAGAGATGGGCTCTTGCAGAGCCCACTCCTTGACTTCGTCAATGCGTCTCTCTCCTCCACATAAGCGGGCTTATAACCCAGTATTTTACTGGTACTACTTGCTATGCATGCGTGCGGTGGGCAACTGGCTTCTGAGGGGCCAGGGCGGTTAGAAGCGGGCTTGGAAGCGGTCTAGACTCTCGCATGTCCCACCTCGCATTATCACCTTATATTTGTTGGAGTCCGTGCACGGTGGGCGGGCGATCTCCTCTCCCTCTCCCGTCTCTCTCTTCTCAGCCGATGCCCTCCGAGCGATTAGATTTTGGCGGTTTATTCAAAGTCCCACATGTCAGTGAAATTGCAAGACAACGTGTGTCCCCTCTAGTGAGCGGTGTGCGAGCCAGACTGTTGGGGGCGCAACTTGTACGAGTCGTAAGTGTGCTGCATTTTCCTTTAGAACTTGCAAAGTGTAACATTTTCGCGCGATCGATTGATAGAGATCCAGAACAAAATGACGAGGGTGGTGCTTTCCCGCTCATTAGGCAGGCTAGTTTGAGTGACATGACGTGCTACAGTGCCGTCCAATTGCTCCATTTTTATGTATACTCTTACGTGGGAGGAGTGCGAAACACCGCATATTTGATTTTGATTGAGGGATAACTGTTCCCTGCCAAATAATGGAGCACTATTAGCGATTATAGCATGATAGTTAGGGAATCTCCAGCGCTGGCCCACAAATTTACACCGGCATCTGTCCGAGGACACTGATGGATGCCATCTGATGCTGCCCGCATACCTTTCGACAACTATATGAACTAACCGCACGAAATTCGTGCAAACAAAGCAAATTTCAAATTAATCGGATGAAATTCATTACATCTCGAAAACTTTTCCTACAAACTGGACGAAATTCATTACATATTTCCCACAAACCGTACTAAAACCTACTATATACCTGATCTAAACTATCGCCGGCGCCCTACCACCATGTCCGGCCATGAACCCGAGAAAGCCGGCCATTGCCTTTGCCTCCTCCCCATCCGCCTTGATAACCTCCTCCTCCGGAGCACAAGGTTCTTAAGATTTCCGCCTCCACGTCGCCGTCAAGCGGCTAATCGGCCGCCGATGTTTACCCCACCAAGCTTGGTGTCGATTGAGTGGAGTAGCGGTGGCCTTCCTGGGACCAGAGCGGTGGCGACCTACCGTGTACTACTCTTCCTCGCTGCCGATGGCGCCCGCGCACGTGCGCCGACTTCGTGGTCGTGGCGGTGGAGGGAGGCCGGGGG
>NC_041391.1:248920683-249015809 GCF_002162155.2 Triticum dicoccoides
TTCGTCTGCTCCTGCGACAATATTTCAAAGAGAGCTTTGGAGCGCGCCCGGAGCGGAGCCGCCGATGTCCCTCATCAGCTCCTGCGATAGTACGTCCAAGAGAGCTTCGGAGCGCTAGGAGGCCATGGTTGGAGTGGTGCCGACAGAAGGAAGGGACCATAGGAGAATGAGTGTGGGTCTTTGGCTATGGCTAGGAGCTTGGGTTCAAGTTAATATAGCGGGCGAATGGCAATGAGCCGCGGCAGACGGATGGACGGCTAGCGCCGAAGTAGGTTCGTCGAGCGTGAATGCGGATGCTGCTTCAGTGACTTAACTGCAGGTGCGTTGGGTTACTGACATGTGGGCCCAACGGGCATCTGGCCCGCATGTCAGTGACACACCAACTGCACCTGTTGTTAAGTCTGGTGAATGCGGCATCGACTTTCTGGAGAGACGGTGACCGTTTTAGGCGGGAAGCGCGCGCTAGCGACGGAAGGGGTTTCGGTAGGCCAGGGTGGTCAGACGCTGCCGTGGTGGTAAAGTGTGAACTCATGGATGATGAGCCTTTGAAGCATATGCGGCAAGTATTGACAACCAGGCGTCCATGCAACCGCTCTTGTCACCAGCTAGCCTTCGACGACCACTATTAGACACCATACAACCATGCATAACTTAGGAATAATGGACGAATCGATTAGACACACACTCGTGTGTAGTGGCAACTAAGATTGGTCGCTCACGATAGTACATACTCCATACCATAGTACCCTCTCTAGCTAGGCTGTTTTATAAATTATCGTTGTGATGGACGATATACATGAGCAAGGCGCTCCGAGTATGACCGTTGGTGTTGAACGAGGTGAATACATGCTCGGCATTCATGTAGGCCTCCATCAAACGTCTAAACAGTAATGTCAGGCACCGCCGGGGCGCGCAGGTGATGGGCTCGCCGTTTGCGTTGCGCCATGAGCAGGACTTTGATTGAGAGGGCGACGTGCATGCATTAGCATGCTTTGACAGCGTGAGTGTCTGACACAAAGTATTTCATTTTATTGGCTGACGAGTATGTGTTGCAGCAACGAGTCCGTGGTTTGATTCCCCACGTACGCATAATTTTGATTTTTATTTCTTTCTCCACTGACAGGTAGGCCCGCGTAGATTGATAAAGAACTCGAGCTGATGAGGCACACGCGGACTGTTTGACTAGTCAACCAGACAAATACGGAGCTATACGTTGAGCCAGTGACCGTATAATCACCATATCTCGTATACAATGATCAAAGTGAGCTATCAAGACAAGTTCGATGACCGCCAATGCATTTTGGTCGGTAATAAATGACCAGGATTGAAGGGGAATCCAAATTTCCTTCGTTTCTGTCCTTGAGCTCTTCACAAACCAATGCACTGTACGGTTGTCCGGCCACTCCACACCAGAGCTCTCGCCAAGCGTCGTTCATGCCACCGCGCTGCACACTAACCAGTAAGGAAGCGATGGCATCCCACCGCGCCGAGTTCCTCGCCGCCCATGACCGCACACAAAATGGTAGGGAACCGATGGCATCCCACCGTGCCAAGTTCATCGCCGCTCGTGACCTCACACCTATGTGGGAGGAATTTGAAGCTGCCAAGGCCGAATGGGCGGTAGAGCAAGAGGCGGCCAAAGCCGCACAGAGGGAGCAGAAAAGTAAGAAAGCACTCAAGAAAAGAGAGGCCCACCGCCGCCAGAAAGAAGAGGACGCACGCGCTGCTACAGAGAGGTCAGCGGAGATCCAAGCACGGTGGGGTGTCGCCAGCAAAGCCGAGAAGGAGAACGACGGTGTCTGGCCAGCATGTGAGAAGTAGTAGTCTCTACTCCTAATGCAGCAGTTGGTAGTCTCTGCCGTTCAATTTTTGTCCCACCAGCTGCGGTTAATTTTCGTCCTCGATCCCACGTCCCGCTACCCAGCGATTGCCCCCTTCCTCCGTCCCGACTGATAAAAAAATGGTATGCTACCACGAGGCCCCATGTGCAACTGTACGGAAAACGTCCTAAACAAAATCTACGACGGTTAACCTACGAAAATTAACCGAATCGTCCCAACAGAAACCATCGCACCCGTATCATCGTGCCCTCGATGCACTTGCCCGCCGCCGTCCTTCGTCCCTATCGTCGCTACGTACACGTAGCTTCCGTCACTGCCGCTCAACCCCTTCACCGCCGCCATCGGAGTGCAAAGACAGGACGATCCCGTTGAGGGACCCTGCTCTGGATCGGCTACAACCCGTATGTTCCGCCGTTGATCATCAGATCTAAGGCCGATCCCGTATGATCCGCCGTTGATCATCAGGATCGGCGTGGCCCTCCCAGGTTGGCCTTGTTTGTTTGTTGCAGCGGCCGCCGTCGATCACTTCCATCTAGGTATTGCGCAATTAACCCTTACAAACTTGACTGTTAACCCTTACAAATCTGGAACTAGTTTACAAATCTTACATATCTGTGGGGACCTGGACCATTCAAAGTGGACTCCTGGATACGGGTGCCTGGACCATTCAAATCAGAGTGTTAACCCTTACAAATCTGGAACCAGTTTACAAATCTTATACCCATACAATTTAATGACTCATATGATGTGGTTGTACTGCTTTGGTCAGTTTGACATCCCCATCTTCATAAATCTTTGGCTCTGATTGCAAGCGAAATCTGCACATAGCTGACACCCAGTTTACATCTATAAACAGCAGGAACTTAATTTGCAGGTTTTTGGATCAACACATAAGTAACACCCACCTTGGGAGTTTTACAGGTGGTGAGTCATCTCGGTGGCAATAGTTTTCAATTATGCATCTCACAACAACATCACAATCAAGAAGTGACACATATAAGAGGTAGGAATGACAGTATTGTAAGCTCCATCTGCACATAACTGACACCAAGTTTACATACAAACAGAAGGAGCATATTTGAATTTGCATGTATTTGTATCAGCATATAACTGACACTCACTTTACGAGTTTGCAGGTGGTGATTGACCTCGGTGCCGGGGTCATCAGAAGCAGCAACTGACAACGGATTCCTAGTTTGCAGCTCACAACAAGATCACAAGTAAGAGGTAGTTAGGACACTTATGGAAAATAGCTGATGTAGTATCAAGTGCATTTTCAAGTACTTGATATACCAAGGTGACACTTATTGAAGTTACACAAAGGAACTGAGTGCATCTTCAATATGTATAAGGCTGGAAACAAATTATAGAAGCAAAGAATGACAACATATTAGTAGAGTTTGTGCCATATAAATCCAGTTTACATACAAACATCAGGAGCATAATTGAATTTGCAGGTATTTGTATCATGACATATCTGACACTAAGGCTCGAAACATATTATACAAACAACCTTAATGATAGAATGACAACATATTAGCAGAGTTTGTGCCATAGACACAACTGAGTGCATCTTCAATATGTATAAGGATGGAAACATATTATACAAGCAAAGAATGACAACATATTAGCAGAGTTTGTGCCATATACACCCAGTTTACATACAAATATCAGGAGCATAATTGAATTTGCTGGTATTTGTATCATGACATAAATGACACTAAGGCTGGAAACATATTATACAAACAACCTTAATGATATAATGACAACATATTAGCAGAGTTTGTGCCATAGACACCCAGTTTACATGCAAACATCAGGAGCATAATTGAATTTGCAGGTATTTGTATCATGACATAACTGACACTCACTTTAGGAGTTTGCAGGTGGTGATTTACCTCTGTGCCGGGGTCATCATAGGCAGCAACTGACAATGGTTTTCGATTTTGCAGCTCACAACAACATCACCAGCAAGAAGTGACACAAACAAGAGGTAGTTAGGACACTTATGGAAAATAGCTGATTTGGTATCCATGTGATAGTCAACATATGTAGTATTGAGTGCCTTTTCACGTACTTGATATACCAAGAGGACATTCCTTGAATAGACACAAATAAGTAATAAGAAACTGAGTGCATTTTGACTATGTATAAGGCTGGAAACATATTTATAGAAACAACCTTAATGATAGAATGACAAACGATCATGTGTTCCCACTCTTTAAAACAGTTCAAGATGACCATCATTTGGATCAATTGAATAAAGAACACTTTGTATGACAAGATTAGTAGTTAGCAGAGTTTGTGCCATTTCATAGTTCACGTCATTCAAACGTCATTTAATGTGATTGTACTGCCCTTACATAGGTGCGTATGGGTAATTCAAAAAGCAAGGTAGTTGAACAGCAACCAGAAGATGACGTTACTATGGGTATGCTGCATTTCTATCAAAAAGTGCTACACATGGGTTCTGTGCTTGTATTATATTGACAAGCTATATGTTGAATGTGTTGCAGGCCTTTCAAGCGGGAGAAATGTTGAAGATAACGATGCAAGCATCATACCCGTAGCAAAAAATGTTGTCGAAAATTATGCTACGGTTCCAGGTATGATGCTTGTGTGAATATTGTTGATTTTGCTGTCGCATACATTGTCACCTGTATCATTGGCCTTATATTAATCCTGGTTACAACTCTATAGAATGCCCCTGTCCGGTTGGAGAGCATAATGAGGCTTCGTTGTCGGCTCCGAGTATACTAACAGTGGATTGTTGCACAGATGAATATGGTACTCACTCATCCGCATTTCAGATGCCAAGAATGTTAGCTGCATATATTGTCTCCTATGTATCATTGGCTTTCTTTTCCTACTTGTTACAACTCTACAGATGGATCAAGATGGCTATGGGTTGGAGATCATCATGATGCTTCGTTGTTGGCTTCAAGTAATCTAACTCTCGATTCTGACACTATTGTAGATGGTCGCATTGCATATGGTACTGACTCATCCACATTTCAGTTGCCCTAACTTATATTCATGTGTGTTCACCTTCATTTACAACATACCATGTTTATTTTAAGCTGTAGGCTGTGAACCTTCAAACGATGATTTAGATGGTGCGACAAAGCTAAAAGGTATTCCCATGCATGCTTATCCACTGTCCATACTGACGTGTTCGGTAGTGGATCCATCATCCAACATATATGATTTTTGCTCTATGGGCTTAGTAGATTTTACTTTTGACATGATGCAGACTACATCACTTGCATAGATTACGCTGAGAAAACAAAGGAGCAGTTCAACGCACAAAGGCGTGGTGCTTATCGGAAGAAAAAGGACCAGGATATTGTGTTGTTGCAAGAGGTTCATCAGCCCTCCTTGACAAATTCTGGTAAGTTGTTTAACGTGAGTATGCTGACTAATATTTGCATCATATAAGTTTTTAAGCTGGTTTCTTATATGTGGTATGAATGTGATCTAAGTGAGTTGTGAATATAACCTTAATAAATGCTGGGGCTTTTTTTATTCACTAACTATCATACGTTTGATTCATCTTGTAGATCATAGGGAACTTAACAACGCGTGGAGGCGGGCATCTTATCGCATTAGCAAGTCAGAGGGTTTGAAAAAACAACAAGATGATGGGCACATTGTTCAATGTCGTACCCTAGGTGATATCACGAATATTCATCAACCTGCTAATGCGATACCAGGTACATCAGGTACTCATGGTATATCAAAGAGCAAGGTCAGTGTCCCCCAGGTATATGAAGTAAGAATACTGACCACGCATGTTGAATTAGATGAATTGAATGACACCAAAAAGAGAATCCGCAAAGAACGGAAGAAGATCGCAAAAGAGACGATAGAAATGCCCTGAGAAGAGCTTCTTATCGGCGGAAAAAGGATCAGGATCTCCAAGAAGAGAATCTTCGAGCCCTTAATTTATCTGGTAAGATTTAAATGTTCTAACCAATATATTTAGTACCTTCAATTCCTGTCTTAACCATTAAGTTTTGAGTATGTTTTATTAACCATGTTTAACCAGACAACATTATCGCATAATGATTCAGTATTTACTGCTACAACTACGGTCACATCTCGTCTGGTTAATGATAATGCTCTTAAAGGTAATCAACTTGTGCGTAAGATGTCATCAATTGAGGTCAGATTAGGTTTTACTCTCTACATTTATAGTATGCCCTGAATGACACCAGACGTTCACTTCAATGACCTTGAAGAAACAAATCAATTAACTGAGGAAGAGCGCAAGAGAGATCATAGAAATGCACTGAGAAGAGCTTCTTATCGGAGGAAAAAGGATCAGATAAAAGTAGATGCAAATCTGCAGCCACTATCTACATCAGGTAAAATATTACCTTTAGTTTCACGTTGAAGTAATCAGATTTTTTTTCTCATACCATCATATTCTTTTAGAGACCACTAGGCATACAACATACCGTCAAATGCTTGATCTTAATGCACATGATTTATATTTGAGTTATTGTTGAGGAAATCGTTAACTGGTAGCTGCTCGGTTGGCTGGTGAGTAGGGGATTAATCGGCTACTCGGCAAGTTAATCGGCCATTTAATCAATTAATCGGACGATTTATCGGTTTATAGGCTACTCGGTGACCCTACGAGTAGGGATTAATCGACAAGTTAATTGGTTAATCGGATGAATTCTTGAACAGGGATTTGAGTAGCAAAATAATGTGCTAATATTCATTAGTCACTACATCAAATTGTTCTAATGATGTTTTCACATTGTTTTTCATAAAGCCACCCCTGATGGCCCAAGCTATACAGACTTTTTGCATAATGAAGCAACATTACCCCCTTCATCATTAGACGCGTCTGGTGTTACCCATGACAATGACCGAGCTAAGGGGAGCAGAGAAACTCACGTAGCCGATCATGTTATCAGAAGAAAAAGGATGAACTAACCGTTGATGACAGAGAAGATCTGAATGAAAAGATACGAGGGAAGCGTGTGCAACGCCGCAAAAGCATGTCGGTTATTGAGAAGGGGCAGTCAAGTGCTCAAAGGAAGGCCAGTTATGCTAAAAGGAAAACACGCCGTGCAAAGAATCCCTTGCACTCCCACGTCCAGACCTAGCAAACTCAACCTCTGAATGTCCCGCATCCACCTGCCGTGCAATACCCCTCAGGTGGGGCGCCGAAGATGATTCATCGGATGGCGACCCTCCGCCGGTCATACCGAAATATGGTGTTGGCACTAATGGTATGAAAATGCTTTTGTCCGGTGTCATTCTCATCAACCCTGTTCTGACATGATGTTGTCTCTTGTCACATTCGCCACAACTATTATGCAGATGACATCGATGTGTTCCGAGACCCCATCATGGGCGATGAGCCAACACCATCTGACTTGATGGATGAGGAGTACTACATGTTTCGCGCCCAAGGTATGGTCAAATCGGAACTTCCAAGTCATGGAGCTTTATTGTAATTATAGTTATTTGTGAATATTGTTTTGACAATCCTGTCTCAACAAATGCATGTATGATCCGATAATTACACAATTGAGTATGACGATGAAATGAGCATGTCGTCTGCTTTACCTAGCGAGGTTGATCCATTAGACTTTGTCTACACAAACATCCCAGACACCAGTCACATCCTAAAACTCGACGCAAACTGCAAACACTGCAAGGCCAAAAAGTTTGTGTTTGAGACTGATAGGTTCTGCTGTCACAATGGACAGATTGAACTTAAACAACCAGAACCAGTCCCAGAGCTGATGAGACTATGGTCCAGCATGGATGCAAATTCTAGACATTTTTGGGAGAACATACACTTCTTCAACGGGCATTTCGCCTTCACAACCCTTGGCGTCAGCCTTGATGAGAATTACACAAACATGAAGTCTGGGGTGTACACATTCTGGGCACACGACACCATCTACCACAATGTGCACTCGTTCGGGCCTAGCTCCCGTCCAGAACATCTGCAGTTATACTTCTATGATGACGACCCAACCATAACTCATCGTAAGGCGGCCACCAAGCAATTAGACCAGGATGTCGTGAAGAAGATAGTAGACATACTCAAAGAAAACCCATACTCCCAGCAATTTAGGAGTTTGGGTGAACACAAGGACAACCTCGATGATTATAGGATAGACCTAAACACGTATAAGAGGCTTGACCAAAGAAGATATAATAGACCGTTGTCATCTGAGGTCGCTGCAATTTGGGTTGAGGGCCATGACCTAGCAAAAAGGTTTGACCGGAGGATAACACTTTGTGGTAACAACAACGAAAGGCACATTATTCGTGTGACCTCCGGGGCATATGACCCGTTGTCTTATACTCTATTCTATCCAAGGGGGGAACTAGGTTGGCATCCGAAGCTACCTACACTACAAAAAAATACACTTCCGTGATGATACATGTTTGTCACAGTAGGTCGTGTTTTTTTTCATGCATGTACATCCATGACAAATTTATGACAGAATCAAGATAGTCATACCTGTGTTGTCGTAGAAGTGTTCCATGACATTACCAAAATTATCATCACGGAAGTGTCCACTTCCATGACGATAAATCGCGCGTCATAGAAGTGCTTTTGTCAAGGGTGACCGACATGTGGCATCCACCGTAACGGAACGCCGTTAAGCTATCAGGTCGGATTTTGGATCCCATACACCGTTAACAGCCCCGACCAATGGGAAATTTCCACCTGTAAAATTCTGATTGGCCGAAGGGAACACCTGTCAGCTCGTCAGTAGGCCAGATGTCGCCCGTCCATTGGAGGAGACATGCCTATGGTACGTTGACACGTGGCTGGGCCCAACAGAGGCCCATATAGGTTAAAAAGGCCGGCCCAGTCAAAGGCCCGTAGAACTTAATCAGGTACTAGTGGGCCGGCCCAATAATGGCCTACTTAATAAAGGCCCATTTACAGCCCGAAACCAGATCTGGCCCGTTAATTGTTTGCCCAATATTTGGGCCCATTTACGGCCCAAAGCCAGATCTGGCCCGTTAATTGTTCGCCCAATATTTGGGCCCATTTGCGGCCCGAAGCCAGATCTGGCCCGTTAATTGTTTGCCGAATATTCGGGCATTACTACAGCCCAGTGACTTTCGGCCTGTTAGAGGCCTGATGTAGACATGGGCCCGTTTCAGCCCGGTGTGAGTTTCGGCCTGGGAATGGCCCATGCTGCCCATGGGCCATATATGGTCCGACGGGACATCGGGCCCACTAACGGCCCGTGCCAAAGGTGGCAACAGTTAAGCCTAACGTGACTTTGGGCCTGTTAATGGCTTGTCACGTAATTCGGCCCGTTGATGCCTGTACTAAGCTTTCGGCCTCTTAAAGGCCAATGATATCAGTGGGCCAACTAAGGCCGAGATATGTTTCGACCTGGTAACGGCCCGTGAGCTAACTGGGCTCATAACGGCCCGGTCTACATTTCGGCCTGCTGAAGGCCCGTCGACGACTAGTGAAAATTGAGGCCCAACATGCATTTTGGCCTGCTAAAGGCACGTGGTTTCATCTCGGCCGTAACAGGCCAGTACAATATTCAGCCTGTTAATGGCCCAATGCTACCTGGGCCGAACTAAGCGCTGGGTCGACAAAAGGCCCAACTAAAATATAGGCCGGTGTAAGTTTGGGCCTGGCGCAATGTGTGAAGGCCCCAATGATTCAGGCCCAAGAAAGACGCAGGCCGGCCCAATTGTGGCTCGCTAAAAACCTGGCCCGTTATTGAATGTTTCGGCCCGGTCGACTACATCTGATTTTTTTTCAGATAGCGAATGATGGCAGTAACTAGTAGGAACTAAGAACAAACCTACTCTATACAATAAAGAAATTATGGCATAGTAACTAAGAATAAACCTACACTATACAATAAAGGATTAAAGGTATATTACATCCACTGGGCATCGAAGTTCGCCACTAGTGATCATAAAGCGCAACGAATAAGCAGATTACAAAAACTGGGCACCATTGCAGCGTAACAAAATAATACTGAACCGAGACCACTTCCAAGAAAGTTCAAGAAAGGTTAGCCTTGCGGGGGAACTGCTGCGCAAGCTGTTGAGCAAGGCTGTGAGACCGGCCTAGCATGTCGGTCATAGCTTCCAGGTGTAGCTGTTTAGCGATGAGGTTCTCATTGGTGTTCTCCGCAATCTTTCTTAGAGATAGGACTTCAAGTCGAAGTTGAGTTGCAGAATGCCTTTCTGCTAGAACTTGGGACTGAAGAAGTCGAACTGATTCAGACAACGAATTCTGTGAGCTTGTCTAACTGTTAGTCTCAAGTAACTTTAACACTGCATCAAGACAAGACTTTGGGGTTGTCTCGCTATCTTCAAGATGTTTTGCCTTCTTTGCTGCAAAATATGTTGGGTTTGTCTCACAGTCTTCAGCAGACTTGTGCATGCCATCAGGCATATCACTCTGAAACAAAGCAGAGAGATGACAGGTTTTGCACGTGTATAAACAAAGATGATAACTGTTCTGTCAATTCTATCCAATTTCAAATTAGAAAATAAAGAGTAAGTTCAAAATATCAATAGCATAATTTGGCATTGTTCATAATGTGGGGAGCTTCACCACACTACGGGATTATCATGTCAACATAACAAGCATAGATGAAGGGCAAAGAAAATCATTGTATCTATTTTGGATAATGTGCATGGCATGTTGTTCATATCATCAGCCACATCAGTAAGATAAAACAGGAGATGACAAGGTGCAAACGTGGGCTGCTTCACCACACACTGGATTATAGATCCACAAAACCAGGCATACATATAGGGAGTATTAAGTAATGTGCATGGTATGAATAAGAAATTTGGTTTTACAAGTAAAACTTAGAACTTACGGTTCTTACGAACATGCATTTTGGTAGAAACAGCAAACTAAACAGCAGTAAACGATAGGGAGTATGAGCAAATTAAATAGCAGTTGAGGATAAAGGCTTTAGAAGGACTGGCTTACATTAACAGTTAACACCAGCTTTATAATGCCCTTCTCCATGTCAAGGGAAGGATAACTCAAGAATTTCAGCGCAGAATCTTCTTCATAAGCATTGCCTGTACTCTACATTTTGTAGAGAGTAATTATAGATATGATAATACTGGAAGGGATAGAGGATAATGAAGATAAGATGCAGATTGATGCTACATAATCAACTACCAATCCCTGGAAGTACAAGCGTTGCAGGACAAAATGTACTGACAAGAGCAATGGGCTACACTTTTGCACTGGCATTGCCTGTGTTGGTAAGATTAAATATAGATCTGATCTTTTTAGTAAATGGTGGGCGAGGGAGATAAGATGCAGAATGCTACAAATGAACCAATCCCTCTTCCCATAATACAAGAGTGTTTTGAACACTGCTGTACTGTACAAAATATTCTTATATTATGGGACGGAGGGAGTAGCTGTTAATGTAAGTACAGTGATAGACCACATTCAGTCCTTACAAGAGGACTGCAGAGCTAAACCTCTTCAAAAGCATTGGGTTGATTCTAAATTTGTGTAAGAGTCCATACGGATCTTATAATGTCCACCAAATGGGTGATTACGTGGCTAACATGTGCCGTGATGCTACATAGTCAAACAGCTATGAAAGTAAGTATGGTCATACAGGGCAAGAGGTACTCACGAGAGCAATGCAGTGTGCAGTATAGTTGCGAGATTCTGTGGTCCCATGAGAACGAATGTTCTTCTGCTAACAGTTTTCGTACAAGTGAGACATTAAGGCAAATGCAGAAATGTAGTTCAAATTGTGATGTGATATCATAGACAGTACCTTAGGCAGCAGCCGAGACCAATGTGTAACAAGATTATTCCAGTCACCGTCGGATAAATGTAGCACCAGAGACTTTATAGAAATTCTGTTCAGAGGCTTTCCATCGAAGTGCGCTTGCCTCAGGTAGGAACGATACTTCATCAACGAGTTCTTGAAAAGCGCAACCAACTCTTGCTCGTCATCACAATCTAGTTTGCTCCTCGCCTATTTAAAAGAATGAAATCTTGTTTCTTCTGTCAGCAGAAACATATGCAGTAATGACCATGAATAACCTTAGTACATTACTTACGCATAAGTTGCGGAGGAAGACTGGAAATTGTTCTGTGTCTGCGGTATAATCTTTCCATGAAGGAAAGATGCGCACAAAGTTCCTGACAACAACATAAGCTTCGTCTTCTAAACTGGGAAGAAATGGAACAGGGGTCCTATTTGCCACAATTGGGGCTCTCTCTGGTTCGAAAAGGGATTTGGCAACTGGATTTGGTGTACTCTTTGCTGGAATGGGGGTTTTGCGTCGTACAACTGGTGCTATGTCAACTGGCTTAATCATACTGTTTGCTGCAGTTGGGGTCTGCTGAGTTGGTGCATCAGAAATGACCAGTGTAGTAGGGCTAGAGTTTGCTAGAGTTGGGGTATTTTGTGGGTTAGGTGATATTGCAACTACACCTAATGGGCTATTTGATTTATCAGGTGCCACTACCTTTTCCAAATACTTTGCTTGTGCTCCTCCACGATTAGCAATCGCCCTCTTCCTTTTGAATGCCTGATACACAAGAACAACATTTGAATGGATAAATATGGTATGATGACAGATGGAATATGTACTGAAAATGGATAGGCAGGGCGTATTCACATACACGATGTATAAACTAAGTTAATGGCAGTTCAACAAAGTAGAAGCAATGCAAAGCATCAGTTGCAAGATATGTGCAAGCAATGTAACCTTGGAAAGTTAGAGCAAGTACCTTGATGGGTGAATAAGATAGGGCATCTTCCTCTGACTCCTCCACTAGGGAGCTACATTGACTTAGGTCTCCCTCTAGCTCAGAATCACTGTTAGGATCATATTCTGAGCATGAATCTGTAGGTGGAAAGCATTTGCATTGCATTGCATCCAGACTTGATTTCGGTCCCTTAATGCCAAGTTTGACAGCCATGGCATTGTTCTGCTTTATTCTTTTCATGCGCGCAAGCTCATAATCATTATGGTGCTGTTCAGAATCTGAGATTCATGAAAACATAAAAAGTAGTCAGATTATCTAAGGAATGCATTGCGGATTTAACTCGGAGAGTTTCTCCCTATAAACCCCTGCATATGCAAAGTTCACCTCCCCAACCGTGCTGACCAGGCCACACACAGAAATACAGACCCCTTATGTCTCTATAACAGGCAGGCACACATTTCAAAACTGAAGTAGGAACATTAGAATCATATGAAATTCGTATTTGAACAAATAAACTAAGCAATTATGAGTGGCGTAATGTTTAGCTTCAAGGGTGGAGTGTTGGTAGTGCGACACAAAGCAAGTAGGCAGATTGTATTCCATGTAAAAGATCGAAACCTATGTAAAAGCTGGAAGTGACACTTTCTTTCTATACAATGCAGTGTTCGTTACCCACACATGATGGAAGAGATCACATAGAGAAATACTATTCACTCAGGTCTACAGTTCCAGTATTTAGAAATAGGGTTGTCCACCCTAAAATAATATTGACAACAAATATGACAAGGCAAGCATAAATGTAGTGAATCAATCATTTACTTGTGAGCTTATTAGGACAAGTATGCAGAATTGTAACTGCAGTAAGAGACCGTCCAAAATCTGAATGAAGAAGTTTGTCTAGCACTTATTGTTTGCAACTAATCGATGTGAATAATTGGATATTATATCGAATGAGTAAGAAAGACAAGTAAAATTGTCAACAAACCTGGCTTGCAGTAGTAATCTGGGTCAATGTCACTACGACCAACAATCCAAAATGACTAGTTTCTGTTCCGAGGGACAGAATTTTGAAAACCCTGTGAACTTTAGAGGTACTAAAGATTACCGAAATACATCTGAACCATTAAGTGTAGGTAGCACTGAGCACACAACAAACCCTAATGACAGTCCTGCCTAATGAGTAATGAATCAGTTAGAAAATGGGTGATGAGGAGTGGCTGCTGAGTGTTGAGGACGTATCTCAGGATAAATCGGGTTGGCTTGGTGGGTGCTGCACGCCTGAGCCCTGAACAGACTAGGAAGGTAGGCACGGCGGTGCGCCCGGGCAGCGGTGACGCTGTTTGGCGGGCGGCTCCTGGCCTCCTGTTAGTCCGGCGTCTCCTCCTAGAGTCATACCGTCCGGGGACGGCAAGTCGCCGGTGAGGCAGGCGGCTGGGGACGAGTAGAGATCGGAAGCGCGCAGCAGAACAGAGGGGAATCAGGGCCTGGGACGACCCAAAATCCCAGGGTGGGTCGGCCCACCGTGGGCACCCTGTAGAGATACACACCCGAGCGGCGAACATGCATTTTTGAAACTAATTTAGGAACATTCAGCAGACCAATTAAACAACTCTGTTTTAATAATATCAGATTCATATTTGAACATCTAAGCTTGTTTAGCTTGATGCGTGGAGCAGTGTTATTATGACACGAAGCACGTATTCTGATCGTATAGTGATCATAAAAGGGGGAAACTCTAAGCATATTTTTTAGCAAAAGAGGGTTTTCCCTCCGATTTCTATTAAAGAAACCACCATGGAACCAACATGATCAATTAAACCCTAAGCATGATCAATTAAACCCTATTATGGTTGTGCCATGGAAGATTTGAAGCTGCAAACCGGAGAAATGATATTTAGCATCCATTGTTTGCTTCGAACTAAGAACTAAATTCTAAGAGCTGAAAAGAAAGTAGAGTAACCAAGTTAAGATCTATTTTCTGGTTGAGATCAAAAAGTTGAGGAGATATGAAGTACCACCTCTTTTGCGACGCCGTGTAGGCATTGGGGGTGCGATGTCTGTCGGTGGCGTTGAAGCAGATCTACGACGGTAGACAGGTGCATCGGGGGATAAATCCCGTTGCGGTGGAAGAGAAGGTCGTGTGAGCGGCACCGGCAAAGAGGACGACGGCACCGATGAAGCATGAGGACGCGATGCAAGGCTATTGGTCCATCGCCGTGGATGAGAAACGTCCATCTCTAGCAATGGACGACGCGGTCTTGGTAGGCGCTCCGGCATGGTGGAGGACGGTGGCAATGGATGTGGTGGAGGACGGCGGTGATGGATGGGGTGGCGGATGGAGGCTAGTGTGGGGATGGGGTGTTCTAGCGCGGACGGTGTATGAATGGGAAAATGGAGGGAGAGCTACGGTGAACCATGTTTTTGGGATGCGCCTGTCTGAAATATGGGAAATTTACGAACTTAGCCCCCGTTTAAAATTTGGACGTCTCGTCGGTTGGGGATAGGACGGTAATCTCGCATCTCGCCAACATTTGCCCAGAGCGATTTCGGGCGAGGAGAGGGTGGTTGGCGCCCATGGTGTATGAACGGGGCTTACAGGTAGGGCGGTTTTGTCACGTCTGAGTGAAGTTACAAACCTGCCCCTATTGAAAATATTTGCCTACATCGATTTCGGCCGAGTCGAGTTTGTTTTGCCACCCACCGTCTATGAATGGGGAATGGAGGGAGAAACAGAGGTCTTTCGGACGAGCTTGAATCAAATGTGTTTTGCCGCCCATGTTTGACGCCCACCGTGTCGGAATGGGCTCAGAGGCGGTCGTGTCACGTCTAATTGAAGTTACTAACATACCCCTATTTAGAGCAGTGGAAATCGGGTCGATGGATTGTCCGTGTAATGGGTAGACAGTAATTTCCATCTCCCAAACACTTGGCTTCGGGCAGCCGACGTGGGAGTGGACATTTTGCAGCTTCTTTCAAATTTTGGGACAATAAGCATCCACGTTTACCCTGGCAACAAAATTCGAATCCATTTTGTATTCCTATATAAATCTTTATAAATCGTTCTATGTGTTCTTATATATCTTCAAAAGGACGACAAAGATGTATTCCACTGTCATATATGAATATGGTTTACAAATGCTGATACTCAAGTTCAGAAACTAGTATCCAGTTTAAGGTGAATTCGAATATTTGGAACACTTCATGTCCAACTCAAATGTCACACGCATCATAATGTGTACTCCCATTTAGATATGTACACAAGCGATGTATCAAGATTCAAATACCGATTCAATCAACCAAGAATGTACAGAACTAACAGACAAATAAACACTTATAGAGTATATGGATCAATAATGTCATCTAACATACATAAGCCAGGCCATTGTACTTTTTTTGGCTATAACAACATCTTTTTTTAGCCAGCATCTTGGCCCTTTCCGATGCGTGCCACTTATGGTCCATCTATACTACTACTATTGCTGAATGCACATTCAACCCGATTGGCATATTTGTAGGTCTGGCACAACAATCCAAATGAAATGTCTCCGAGTCTTATCAGTTAATACAGACTTATGCTCAAATAAAATTACAAACCAAAAAACAAAACAAAAATTATTACATGATCTCTAAAACAAATGGTTTGATTGATTACATGAACAGACAACACAAAGGTTATTCAACTATGGAAAGAACATTTCACCTATGATTTACCAAGTAGGAATTTAATTTCCTTTTTTCCTTCAAGACCTTAACAATCTGGTCAGTCTCAGCTTGCTTCGTTTTTAAATCCACCAAATATTTAATGGTTGCCTTGAGTACTGCTTGTGATTGTGCTGTTTGCTTCCTCAACATGTCAACTTCATCTCTAAGTGTAGAAGCAGAATCTCTTTCTACCACTAGTTTAGCCTCTAGAGCATCAGCAGTTGGCAATTCATAATGCATGATTGGGCCGGTGCCGCTGCTGTGGGATGATGCAACATCCATGGGGACCTCGCTCTTTGATCTTGGGCTAACCTGTTTTGCCATTAAAGTTCCGATTGGATTCAGAAAAGTTGAAGTTAGCAAAACATCTCAACTGGGAGTTATAACAGCAAACCAATTAAACAAACAAGGAATTAAAGAGTTTCAATTGGATGCTGAAAAGTACTCCCTCCGTCCCATAATGTAAGATGTTTTTTAACACTATGCTAGTGTCAACGTCCTATATTATGGGACGGAGGGAGTAGTTATTAACATCATTGTAACCCGCTGTTGCAGGAGCAAAGCAGTTAAACAAACAAGTAGATATTTAAGTTAAGGCAAACAGGTAATTCGTAGCAGTAAGTATCAAACACATAGATAGGCACAGTCTACAATATGATTAACAGGCTGTGCCATTATGTAATCAGTAGAAAACTAAATTAAGCCAAGCAACGTAATTGAACAATTTTGCAATAAGTGGCTAACTAAAATTCCGAGAAGCAGGTAACTGAACTTATGCTAGTTCTTTGTACAGGCACGCTGCAACTTATTTTTCGCTTACAAGGTTGTACAAAGGAGTCCATGGCATCAATTGCTTGGATACACAGTCCCAATACTTCTTTCTTCCCACACTTCATGGGTAAGTCGAATGGTTCATCTGGTAAGATGGTGCGTCCTTGATATGTTATATGAGGACGATTAGTCAGACTAGTTGTAGCCAAACACATCACACTGGCTTTTACTGTATATTTCATGCGATTACTTTTGGCATATCGAGATCTAAGCAATCTACAATAGGATGAAAAGACATGCATCCTTCACATTATTGGCGAACTCAGTTCATAGAAACAAGCAATTCAACCATTCAGTGGGTAAATCAAAAGCGCCACTGGAATATTTTTCACTATCGAATCATACACGCAAAAAGGGGCGACGCCACCATAGGGGCTGGTATGGGCGGCCGCCTCAGGTGGCTGGAAAGTGTGCACCTAGTTTGAGTCGTCCAGGTTGGCCCATGCTAGTTTTGTTCGTCCCAATGCACGAGCAGGCAATGTAAAAAATGAAGAAAAATGTTTCAATTTGGATGGGCCAATAACATAAGTGCAAGGCAGGCCCTATAGCAGGCTCGCGGCCCAAACGAGCGCCTCCCATATCGATCGACAGCAGGAAAAATCCCAATTCATTCGCTCCAGCCTCCAATCTGGTTCGCTCCTAACCTAGCAGCCGCTGGACAGACCGACACAGCACTTCCTCGCGCCTTCGTTGCAGGGCAGTCGCCGGGCTTCAAGCGAACGGAAGGACAAGAAGATGAATATCCAACCCTGGGTGTAGCCTGCGTGGGAGGCAGCGGCGGCAGCACGGGCATGGCATCGAGCTTGCACAAACAGACTGTCGAAGCTTGCAAGAGTAGCATGCGCAACGAGCAGGTACATCACATCCCTGATTATATCTAATTCAACTCTTCAATTTTTGGCCAATAGTTAAACCTGACGGTGTTGTAAAACTGCTTGTATGTAGGGAATCTATGAGAAAATGAAACCAATTTCTACTTATTTTATAACTCCCCCAATCAATACTGAACTGACTGAATCTGATGTATCTAATCAAGTTTCCGGTGCAAACACACAAGCTCATGTTGTTCTTGAGCCTGAAGTGTCTAATGAACAGACTGCTAATGAAGGATTTGATGCAAACATTTTACATGCTCCTGGTGATGAACATATAGTGTCTAATGAGGGATCTAATGCAAGCATTTTGCAAGCTCATTGAAGGATTTAGTGTCTAATGATGATCTACTATGTTGAGAGAGACAGAGATTTGCAGGCATTGATGACAAGCAAATTATAGTGCATTTTCATAGCTTGAGGAAACGTCGAGGCAATATACCAGAAAGTCCCCGTATCATGACAACATAGCATAAATACTTTTCTAATCTGTTGTTTGAAACTATTGGCATACTTGTGCAGGATAGATATATTGATATGCAGTTTGCGCACTGGTTATACGTGCAATTACACTTCGATATTTTCAGCCAGAGAACGAATAATTTAGGCAGGTACAGACCATGTTTGTAGTCCTTGTACACCATGTTGCATTTTGTGTTTTTTGGTGTTTGCATCATTTAGTGTTTATAATCTGAACTACTTTGGATCATTAGCTGGTTTTCAAAGTGCATGTAGCTTCACATTTCTCAAGTTATGTTGATTTCCGGAGTGCAAGTGCCTTCGTATTTTTTAAGTTAAATGTTCGCCCCTGGTAACTTGAATTCGTGGATCAGCCACTGCACACAAATCATACCCGAATGCCAGTATGAATTAAATGAAATATAGGGACATACACTAGCTCGTTGTACAGGCTCGCTGCAGCTCTGCTTGCACTTGGGATGTTCCATGTACAAGTCCATGTTACCACTTGCTTGGATGTGCAGGCCTTGTGCTCCTTGCATCCCCCTCTGCATTTTTGACACGGCGAATGGTTGATCAAATAAGAGGAATCGACCTTGATGTTGTACCGGAGGACAAATACTTACAAGGTTATACGAGTGTGCAGGATGTGTACCAGATCCCGTAGCCCCGTCATGCTTCGCTAAAAAATGGATTTGCTTGTTTCAGATGATATCTCCAGAAAAATAAGAGTTAAAGTCAGAGTTGCATAGGCGTGTGAGCTAAGAGAGCAGTGAAAGGATATCCAAACATCGTCGGAACAGTGCACAAGGGAGTAATGTGTGGATACCTATTTCGGGCCGGCGTTTGGGCATGCTCGCCTAGCTAGAGTGTGGGTCACTTCAGAGTCGTTGAGGGTGATGCGCTGGCATTGGTGTCAGGACCCCGACTCAAATCCACACCGATCTAGCATGTAACACCTCCTATCACTTTGCGGCCTCACACACGGTATTCCCACGGGTGTCGCCTTACCTTGCCCGGGACCGTTTGCGCCTTTTGGCACATGCATATGATAGTGTCGCTAGCATCCATATGATAAGGAGCCCGGGATGACATGGCTAGTCGTGAACCCAAAGTGGCACTAACTTACAGGGACAGGTATACATGACCCAGCAACAAACGTGTCGGTCATCAGCGAGTGAATCCAGGCTGTAGCAACTGGGCTAGTAGGACTCCGGTAAACCGGGCTGTAGCAGGCTAACAGGACTCCGGTAGACACCGTGTGACATTTCCCCGAAGGGACAGACATAGGAACAAAGAAGGACACATGCCGGCCAGCCTAAGTGTTCCGGAGCAGTAGCAAGCTACCAAGGCTCAGTGGAAGCACTAGGAGACATTTCCCAGTAAGAGAGGCTACAAGGATAAACAACTAGATAGTCAAATCCCACACATACCAAGCATTTCAATAACATACACACAATATGCCCGATATGTGCGAATAAAACATGACATCACAACATGACTCTACAACTCAAGTATTTTATTCGATAGGCTCCGAGGAGCGAGATATTACAAACATGGGTCTCATGACCCAACACTCAGAGCATACAAGTCAAAGCACAAGCGGAAGCTTAACATGTCTGAGTACAGACATCTAGAAATGAAAAAAGGCTGAGAAGCCTGACTATCTACCCGATCCTGTCGAGGGCACAAGATCGTAGCTGAGGTACAAGCTAAACATCGAAGTCCATGTGAAACTACTAGTGAGACTGGAGTCTCTCTGCAAAAACATAAAATAGGCAAACGTGAGTACAAATGTACCCAACAAGACTTACATCAGAACTATCTACATATGCATCATTATCAACAAAGGAGGTGGTGGAGTTTAACTGCAACAAGCCAGCTTTGACTCGGTGGCTATCCTGAACTACGACTGCAAGTAACTCTTTTGAGGTGGAGCACATGAGTCCACATATTCACCATATCAATACACCACTATGGATCCGCTCCCGTCTCCCTACGAGAACGCCATCCATAGCACTCACACTTATCTTGTGCATTTTAGAGTATCCACTTTCACTTGTCTATGAACTGTACAGGCAACCCAGAAGTCCTTTACCGCGGACACGGCTATTCGAATAGATAATGTTAACCCTGCAGGGGTGTACTTCTTCACACACGCTCTCACCACTTATCGCTATTTACATGACATGTACTTGGCAACCTTCAAGCGGAAGCCCAGCGAGGGTGTCGGCCACGACCTGACCAACCACACAAGTCTCTCGTCCAGGTTTATCGCCTATTCGGGTTCCATCCGCAAGGAGATCCGGCCGGGGTGTCGCTCACGGCCCCAAACAATGTGTGCAGGGTTCCCAAGCCCACCATCCGGGTGCCACTTGGTACACCGGGCCACTGTGCCTAGTCTGTCCCAAGCCCACCTGTACCGGGTGCCACTTGGTAGACTACTAACACTACCTACAAACACCAGAAACTAGTTGCAACTCTTGGACAGAGATCATGTTGATTAATAAGTCGAGAGGGGTCGAGTTACCGGAACCCAATGTGTGGTAGTAACTGTTCATAGATCACAAACACAGAACTCAGTTCCTGAGGATTGTTTCAATGAGACAACCCACCATGTACTCCTACATGGCCTCTCATCGCTACCTTTACCAAATCGTGTTCACACAATTATCTCTCAACAGTAGGACATGTTCACCACATTCCAATTAATCCCCGATGAATCAGACCTGACACAACTCTAAGCAATAGCAGGCATGACAAACAAGCATGAATGAGTAGGCACATCAGGGCTCAAACAACTCCTACTCATGCTAGTGGGTTTCATCTATTTACTGTGGCAATGACAGGTCATGCAGAGGAAAGGGGTTCAACTACCGCAGCATGTAACAGTTGAATCGTTGTTGTCCTAATGCAGTAAAAGAGAGCAGGAGCGAGAGAGTGGGATTGTATTGGAATGAACAAGGGGGTTTTGCTTGCCTGGCACTTCTGAAGATAGCATTGAGTCTTCATCAGTGTCAACGATCACAACGTCGGAACATCGTCTACCGAGAGGGGACAAATACCGGCAACAGAGAAGAAATACATTCAATGTAATGCACAATATGATGCATGATCATGTCATGGCAATATGATGTGATTTGGCCTAATGCAACTAGCAACACAATTAAGTGTAGTTGGTTTGAACCCATGGTTCAAATTCAAACTCCACATATGGTTATTTAAATGCCATTCATTTGATTTGTCCTAAACAGTAGCTATAAGTTGTTCTAATGTCACATCCCTAGCTGCTGGTAGTGCTCTAGGCTAGCTCATGTGTGCATCATATTTAAATTCTGAAAATTTGAACTGAGGGAATTATTGGAAGCCTCAAAACCCTAAATAAAAGAGGGGCAAAAACCCTAGAAATCTTATTCATTGCTCCAAATGGCTCCTCTAAAATGTTTGATAATTTTTGGTAAGGGTTCTGGTCCCGACCAAAATATTGAACATTTTTAAGGATTTATTGTTGGGACTTTGAATTTAAATCATAGCTATTTGAATTGGACTTATATCTACTGTTAAATAAATATAGGTCCAATAATTCTGAAATATTTTTGTGGAGCATTGTTTTAATTCTTTTAGCTCCTAAAAATATTGTCAGAAGCAAAATAAATTGAATTGGTTTCAAAACCAAATTCAAAACAAACCTGCAAAATAGAAAACTGAAATAATTAGAAAAAAAACAAAACAGAAGAGAGAAGCCCAGCTTACCTGGGCCACTTACCTGTAGCCGGCCCAGCTCCTCCCGCTGGCCCAGCCCACCTCCTCCCCCCCTTGTCCTCTTCTTCCTCTGCCAGTAGGCAGAGGCGAGGCGTGGCGCGCGCCCGAAGAGCGCCGGCCACCTCCTGCTTCGCCGTGGCAGCCTCCCTGCCTCCCTCCTCGACGCCCGCGACGCCACGCACCCCCCCAGGCCTCTCACTCTCTCCCCGAGCTCCTCTCCTCCTCTGGCTCTCTCGCGCGCAGCCACCGAACACACCCGCCGCCGCCGACGAGCTCTCTCGTGGCCACCGGCCACCCCTAGCCTCTCCGACACACCCACGAGCTCCGCCTCGACCCCCTCCTTCCTCCCCACCGACCCACGGCCCTCCGGAAGCCCTGCAACGCCGCCACCATCGCCGTTCCGTCGCCGGCCACCGAAGCTCCCCTCCGTCGATTCGCCGGACCCCGTGCCTCCCCTGCCTCGCCAGCAGCACCAGAAGAACCGCGGTGAGCCGCTGCATCGTTTCCCCCATGGCTCGTCGACTAATTCGCCCCGTAGCCGCTCCCTCCACCGGAGCCGAAACGCTCCGCCGCACGGGCTCGTCGCCGGTGAAGCCCCGGTGACCAAATGGCCCCGCGCGTGCGTCCGTTGCACTCGCAACGACCCGTGGGGTAACGCTAGCGTGGCAGCTAGCTCGTTTGCAAGCCGCAGCGCTAACCCCGCACCCACCCGAGCTCCGGCCGCCGCCTCGCTCGTCGTCGTTGCTGATTCCGACCACCCCAGCCCCTGCCGTTTGCACAGATGGATGCGGACGACTCCCAGCTATGCGTAGAGCCCCTCAGTCGCCGATTTGGTCGCCGAAGGAGCGTTTCCGACGCCCTCCGCCGTTGCTGGCGTCGTCGGCGACAAGCCGCGGGTCAACTCCGGCGGGTTTGACCCGGGGTTTGACCCCTGACGTGTGGGCCCAGGCGCCTGCTTAATTAGTATTAGGTTAATTAGTGTTAATTAATTTAGTTAATTAGGTGAGCCACTGACATGCGGGCCCCGCCCGGCTAACTAAGTTAGTTAGGGCTAACTAACCTGGTTAGTTGACTGGGTCACTGACCAGTGGACCCCACTGGTCAGGTTTGACCTGGTCGACGCCTTTGACCTGCTGACGTCATCATGACGTCAGGCTGATGCAGTAATTGTTTTCTGGAGTTTTAAATAAATCAGAAATGATTTATTAAATTCAGAAAATGCCTAAACTTCAATAAATCATAGAAAATTAACCGTAACTCCAAATTAAATAATTTATATATGAAAAATTATCAGAAAAATTCAAGGAATCCATCTGTACCATTTTCATGCATGTTAGAACAACTTATAGGTGCTGTTTAGCACAAATCATATAAAGGGCATTTAAATAATCACATATGGAGTTTGAATTTGAATCTTGTATTCAAACCAACTTCATTTAATCTGTTGCTAGTTGCATTAGCTCAAAACACATTCATTTTGCCATGTCATGATCATGCATCATATTGTGCATTGCATTGATTGTGTTTTTCTGTGTTGCCGGTATTTGTCCCCTCTCGATAGACGCGATACCGATGATGTGATCGTTGACACTGATGAAGACTCAATGTTATCTTCAGAAGTGCCAGGCAAGCAAAACCCCCTTGTTCATTCCGATAAAATCCCACTCTCTCGCTCCTGCTCTCTTTTACTGCATTAGGACAACAACGACATATTTGATACTTGCTGCGGTAGCTGAACCCTTTATCCTTTGCATGACCTGTCATTGCCACAGTAAATAGATGAAACCCACTAGCATGAGTAGGAGTTGTTTGAGCCCTGTTGTGCCTACTCATTCATGCTTGTTTGTCATGCCTGCTACTGCTTAGAGTTGAGTCAGGTCTGATTCGTCGGGGATGAATCAGAGGCGTGTGAACATGTCCTACTGTGTATGAGCTAAGTGTGTGAACACGATTTGGTAAAGGTAGCGGTGAGAGGCCATGTAGGAGTACATGGTGGGTTGTCTCATTGCAGCCGTCCTCAGGAACTGAGTTCTGTGTTTGTGATCCATGAACAGCTACTACCACACATTGGGTTCCGGTAACTCGACCCCTCTCGACTTATTAATCAACATGATCTCTGTCCAGGAGTTGCAACTAGTTTCTGGTGTTTGTAGGTAGTGTTAGTAGTCTACCAAGTGGCACCCGGTACAGGTGGGCTTGGGACAGACTAGGCACAGTGGCACGGTGTACCAAGTGGCACCCGGATGGTGGGCTTGGGAACCCTGCTCACATCGTTTGGGGCCGTGAGCGACACCCCGGCCGGATCTCCTTGCGGATGGAACCCGAATAGGCGATAAACCTGGACTAGAGACTTGTTCGGTTAGTCAGGCCGTGGCCGACTCCCTCGCCCGGTTTCCGCTTGAAGGTTGCCGAGGTACATGACGTGTACAGGGCGGTAAGTGGCGGGAGCGTGTGTGAAGAAGTACACCCCTGCAGGGTTATCATTATCTATTCGAATAGCCGGATTCCTCGGATATGGAAACTTGGACCCCTTGCATAGTTCATAGACAAGTGAAAGTGGATACTCTAAAATACGCAAGATAAGCGTGAGTGCTATGGATGGCGTTCTCGTAGGGAGACGGGAGCGGATCCATAGTGGTGTATTGATATGGTGAATATGTGGACTCGTGTGCGCCACCTCAAAAGAGTCGCTTGCAGTCGTAGTTTAGGATAGCCACCGAGTCAAAGCTGGCTTGCTGCAGTTAAACCCCACCACCCCTTTGTTGATAATGATGCATATGTAGTTAGTTCTGATGTAAGTCTTGCTGGGTACATTTGTACTCACGTTTGCCTATTTTATGTTTTGCAGAGAGACTTCAGTCTCACTAGTAGTTCCGCTTGGACTTCGACGTTTAGCTTGATACCTCAGCTACGATCTTGTGCCCTCGGCAGGATCTGATAGATAGTCAGGCTTCTCAGCCTTTTTCATTTATAGATGTCTGTACTCAGACATGATAGCTTCCGCTTGTGCTTTGACTTGTATGCTCTGATTGTGGGGTCGTGAGACCCATGTTTGTAATATCTCGCTCCTCGGAGCCTATTGAATAGATTACTTGAGTCATAGAGTCATGTTGTGATGCCATGTTGTATTTGCACATATCGAGCATATTGTGTGTATGTTATTGAAATGCTTGGTATGTGTGGGATCTGACCATCTAGTTGTTTATCTTTAGTAGCCTCTCTTACCGGGAAATGTCTCCTAGTGTTTCCAACGAGCCATGGTAGCTTGCTACTGCTCCGGAACACTTAGGCTGGCCGGCATGTGTCCTTCTTCGTTCCTGTGTCTGTCCCTTCGGGGAAATGTCACACGATGAATACCGGAGTCCTGCTAGCCCGCTACAGCCCGGTTCACCGGAGTCCTGCTAGCCCAGTGCTACAGCCTGGATCCATTTGCTGATGACCGACACGTTCGATGCTGGGTCATGGATGCCTGTCCCTGTAAGTCTGTGCCACTTTGGGTTTACGACTAGCCATGTCAGCCCGGGCTCCTTATCATATGGATGCTAGCGACACTGTCATATACGTGTGCCAAAAGGCGCAAACGGTCCCGGACTAAGGTAAGGCGACACCCGTGGGAATACCGTGCGTGAGGCCGCAAAGTGATATGAGGTGTTACATGCTAGATCGATGTGGCATTGAGTCGGGGTCCTGACAGCGTTGGTATCAGAGCTTGACTGCCTGTAGGATCACCAAGCCAAACTGGTCGAAATTGAGTCTAGAAATTCTTTAGTTATATAAGGGAATTGATTGTGGGATGGAACGTAAGGCTCTTTTTACTCCTTATACCTTATGCCTTCTGATCTGAGTCATCTTATCTTTCCTGCGGGGATTAAGAACTAGGCTATCTTTTCTTTCTATCAGGATCACGTGTTACTAATCCGTAGACTTATAGATTGTTTGACTTAAGCCTCGTTTCAGTTCCTACTACCTCTGTATGTTAATTATTGATCTCGAGACCTTGATATTGTGCTTCTGAGTGGTTATGCCACCATTTTTGTGAATGTCTCAAATCTTTTCTGAGCATTTACAGCCGTTATGCTGTCCGAGTCATTCCAGGTTTCTAAATAGTCTGATGCATTTGCAAATCCCTTCCTCCTGTTTCCGATGTGCCTTTGGTCAGATTAATCACACAAATCAGTGAGTTGAGGTACTTTACTGCCTCGACCTTTATGTTGGAGTTATTATTATGACCCTAGGTGTCTTAGGGGATCATCTAGTAATTTAGCCATGATTTGTGTTCCCAGTGTGATGATTCTGGCCATCATTCTCGAAAGCATCCCGTGATGCTACTTAGTAGTAGGTATTCTATTCCTGGGTTTTTGAACCCAAGATTCACTCTACTTAAATCATGTTGATAGTGTTGCTAGTTCCTTCAGGATATTAGTAACCCTTGCATTAGTCCTCGAGGTCCGTGGTATTTCCTTCTTCCAAATACTATGAACCGTTTATGGCAGATGTTCCTCGCTGATCGAAGGATCACAATCAGAGTGCTCTCGATGGGTTCTCGATTCTATATTGTGACTCTGCCAGTTCTACCTTTCTGCATGGGTTATCCGGAAGAAATATGTTGAATTCGTTCGACATGCTAGTCCATGCATCCACAACTTGGAAAATCATATGTTCTTTTGAGTTGTCCCTCTTTAGTTGTTTTCTGGCCCTCGTCTATCAATTGATAGTCAAGAGTATGCGTGCGTTCGTTTATCGATGCCTATTACTCTTGCGGTCCGTCAAGCCATTCTTTCGCAGAACGACTAGGAGAAACAAACTCCAGTACCTCTTCCATATCCAGGATTGGGTCAAAGAAGTTGTGCTCCGCAGATCAAATTGCTAATCCAGCTTTTGTTCTGTTCTACCTTGGAGTATTACCATCTTTAAATCGGGATTGTTATAGGAATTGCACACCATCCTATGAACTCCTGGTACAGTGATACTTCTTGTCGTCATTAGTCATTCCTCGGTCTTCGTGTTGATGCAACCGGAATACCGACAAATGAATTGTGATGTGTGAAATCAATACGCCTAGCAACCTCGTTGCTGGGTAGTTAAAAGACAATAATTTTATTCTTAGTGTGTTGGTTATTGAATCATCATTCTAAGATTGATCGTGCTACCTAGCCCATTCTCCTGGTTCACTCCTCGATCGATGAGTTAGGATTATTTCAAATTCTTGCTCTATTGATCATATCGTCTTGCCCTGAAAAGCAAGATTGTTCTCGAGCTTAGTAACATACCGGTGGCTCGTGATTTTCTGAATATCTTCTCAGAAGTATTACCAGGTTGTCACCTGACCGCTATGTTGAGCTCGTGATCAAGTTGGTTTCTTGTGAACCACCTTCTCTCCAAGAATCGGTGTTAGATATCCCTGAGCTAGTTGGTTAAGCTAAACAATAACTTGGAGGGTTGGAAGATAAAAGCTTGCCTGACTTAGTTCGTTCCAAAGGGATATTCTTGTGTAGTGTGTGTTGAAGAAAGATGATATCTTCATCGATTGGTCCATGTGATCAGTTGCTGGACCTATTGTCTTATCAATCCTTTGATTTGAATGTGGGCTATCGTCAAGTCAAGTCAGAACCAACGATGCTCGTAATGTTGTCTTCCTCGTGGTTGATCCCTCGAGCATACACCATTATATCTTTTGGTTCTGACCAATGCTATCACCGTGTTCACATGATGGTGGAAGTTCAGTGATATGGAAATTCCGATGAGTTGTTGTTGAGCCCATTGACAACATCCTTATCTCCTCCATGATGTTGTTGAACATTAAGTTAGTGTTGGAAACTTTTGAAAGCATTTTCTTCATGCTAGCTCATGAAGTACTTGTTTGATGAAAGGAGTGACTTCCTTTGATTCATGTGCATTTTGATGTAAGTTGCCGTCGTGAATCCGAGAAAGTTTGTTTTTGCTCCTCTGGAATCATCCCAAGTCGGTCATGCACGTGCGAAGAATTCTATGGTCTGTTAGACTGATCATCTTCATTCCATATGTGTATCCTAGCACACCAAGCCACTAACTGATTTGTTCTAGGAGAAGGAGTTCTTTTAAGAGCTAACCCGGGCTTAACCAAGAACTGTGATATCCTCGATGATGGTTCCCAACCAGAACTCGGTAGTGTTTTATTATAAGACTACCTTGTGGTCATGCTTGTCTGGGACAACATGTTCACATGTTTGTAGCAGAACCAGCTCGTGTTTTGGAGCTTGCTATCGTAGTTCATTTCCTGAGAATATCGCAACGTCATCTCATCGATTTGTGTTGCAAAACTTTCATTTTTCTCCCTAGACTCGATGAGTCTGGAATGTCCTAACACCAACCAAATCTGAGTCTCAGGCAGATATGATGGTTGGAATATTTCCCAAGAACTATAATAGTGGTCCCTCGATAACCGGTAAAGTGGATGTCATGGCCAGCACCACCCAGCCGAAAGACCTATTATTGTAGTATCTTGATTGAAGAAGTTGGCCACCTCCCCATAAGGATTTCGTAGGATTTATCTCCGTAACTGTTCCTTATGGATTCTATTGCTCCCGAAGTCCGACCTTTTACTTGATGTTCTAGATACCAGACCATTTCTATGAATGGGTTACACTAGCACATCAAGGAGAACATTAGAAGCGGAGTGCTAGATGTCTCTCGGTCGATCATCCAGATTTTATTTCCTTGGCCCCGCCAAGGGTGAAATCTGAGAAGGTGTTATCTTCATTTGCATCTGCATCCTCCATCACCATTCATCATGGTAGTAAGTTGTGTTACCGGACCCTTGACACGGATGTTGGTAAAACCTTGATGATTATGGAATGCTCAAGTTCTTGAGAGCACGCACAAGCGCTAGGTGTTATCATCGGCACTAACTGGGTTTGCTCTCAGTTTCCTCGGCAATGCTATGACCTTCTCAAACAGTGAATTCACTCTCTATTGTTGGGTTCTTCCCCAGTTACCAGAATCATTCCCAGCATTTGCATTTTGTTCCCAGCTTGCACTGCCAATGTGCCATTCTACCATGGGTCTCTTCCATTTCCGGTGATAAGCAAATTCATCCATTACGTCGTCTTCAACAAGGTAATCCACATCATCCAAGTCCGGGTATGCCATTCTACCGACCCCCTACAAACGATCGCTTGAGAATTGCCTTAGGCTGGCCTAAAGAGTTTCATTGATCTTTGAATCAAGGTAATTCTTTTTGCCACTTAAGGAGATATTTCTACGAGTCACCTTCCCTAAGGTGCATCGTTATAGTATCATGGCAACTCAACTCCTCCCTACGTTGGCAATCGTTTACCACCTTTTTAAGTGTGGAATTGTTGTCCACCTAGTGGACCTTCGTCATCCGTTTCTTCCACCCCTCTTGATGTGTATCTCGTGTCTCAATCCGAGAGATGGTTCTATGTCTCATTCCGTGAGTTAATTCTGAGTTGTTCGATCTTCGAGGAGATCGACCCTTCTAGAGTCTCTTTATCTCCAGGTCTTGTTGGCAGGATTTCTCAGAGCAAGACATCAAGACAATGATGGTGAATGAATCAACGTTCAACTGAAGTGCAACCTGGATCATGAAGATCGTACTAGTTTGCGTTTCCCCTTCATCCTACCCTACGCTTGAATCTCGAGACGAGATTCTTGTTTAGTGGGGGTGAGTTGTCACATCCCTAGCTGCTGGTAGTGCTCTAGGCTAGCTCATGTGTGCATCATATTTAAATTCTGAAAATTTGAACTGAGGGAATTATTGGAAGCCTCAAAACCCTAAATAAAAGAGGGGCAAAAACCCTAGAAATCTTATTCATTGCTCCAAATGGCTCCTCTAAAATGTTTGATAATTTTTGGTAAGGGTTCTGGTCCCAACCAAAATATTGAACATTTTTAAGGATTTATTGTTGGGACTTTGAATTTAAATCATAGCTATTTGAATTGGACTTATATCTACTGTTAAATAAATATAGGTCCAATAATTCTGAAATATTTTTGTGGAGCATTGTTTTAATTCTTTTAGCTCCTAAAAATATTGTCAGAAGCAAAATAAATTGAATTGGTTTCAAAACCAAATTCAAAACAAACCTGCAAAATAGAAAACTGAAATAATTAGAAAAAAAACAAAACAGAAGAGAGAAGCCCAGCTTACCTGGGCCACTTACCTGTAGCCGGCCCAGCTCCTCCCGCTGGCCCAGCCCACCTCCTCCCCCCCCCTTGTCCTCTTCTTCCTCTGCCAGTAGGCAGAGGCGAGGCGTGGCGCGCGCCCGAAGAGGGCCGGCCACCTCCTGCTTCGCCGTGGCAGCCTCCCTGCCTCCCTCCTCGATGCCCGCGACGCCACGCACCCCCCCAGGCCTCTCACTCTCTCCCCGAGCTCCTCTCCTCCTCTGGCTCTCTCGCGCGCAGCCACCGAACACACCCGCCGCCGCTGACGAGCTCTCTCGTGGCCACCGGCCACCCCTAGCCTCTCCGACACACCCACGAGCTCCGCCTCGACCCCCTCCTTCCTCCCCACCGACCCACGGCCCTCCGGAAGCCCTGCAACGCCGCCACCATCGCCGTTCCGTCGCCGGCCACCGAAGCTCCCCTCCGTCGATTCGCCAGACCCCGTGCCTCCCCTGCCTCGCCAGCAGCACCAGAAGAACCGCGGTGAGCCGCTACATCGTTTCCCCCATGCCTCGTCGACTAATTCGCCCCGTAGCCGCTCCCTCCACCGGAGCCGAAACGCTCCGCCGCACGGGCTCGTCGCCGGTGAAGCCCCGGTGACCAAATGGCCCCGCGCGTGCGTCCGTTGCACTCGCAATGACCCGTGGAGTAACGCTAGCGTGGCAGCTAGCTCGTTTGCAAGCCGCAGCGCTAACCCCGCACCCACCCGAGCTCCGGCCGCCGCCTCGCTCGCCGTCGTTGCTGATTCCGACCACCCCAGCCCCTGCCGTTTGCACTGATGGATGCGGACGACTCCCAGCTACGCGTAGAGCCCCTCAGTCGCCGATTTGGTCGCCGAAGGAGCGTTTCCGACGCCCTCCGCCGTTGCTGGCGTCGTCAGCGACAAGCCGCGGGTCAACTCCGGCGGGTTTGACCCGGGGTTTGACCCCTGACGTGTGGGCCCAGGCGCCTGCTTAATTAGTATTAGGTTAATTAGTGTTAATTAATTTAGTTAATTAGGTGAGCCACTGACATGCGGGCCCCGCCCGGCTAACTAAGTTAGTTAGGGCTAACTAACCTGGTTAGTTGACTGGGTCACTGACCAGTGGACCCCACTGGTCAGGTTTGACCTGGTCGACGCCTTTGACCTGCTGACGTCATCATGACGTCAGGCTGATGCAGTAATTGTTTTCTGGAGTTTTAAATAAATCAGAAATGATTTATTAAATTCAGAAAATGCCTAAACTTCAATAAATCATAGAAAATTAACCGTAACTCCAAATTAAATAATTTATATATGAAAAATTATCAGAAAAATTCAAGGAATCCATCTGTACCATTTTCATGCATGTTAGAACAACTTATAGGTGCTGTTTAGCACAAATCATATAAAGGGCATTTAAATAATCACATATGGAGTTTGAATTTGAATCTTGTATTCAAACCAACTTCATTTAATCTGTTGCTAGTTGCATTAGCTCAAAACACATTCATTTTGCCATGTCATGATCATGCATCATATTGTGCATTGCATTGATTGTGTTTTTCTGTGTTGCCGGTATTTGTCCCCTCTCGATAGACGCGATACCGATGATGTGATCGTTGACACTGATGAAGACTCAATGTTATCTTCAGAAGTGCCAGGCAAGCAAAACCCCCTTGTTCATTCCGATAAAATCCCACTCTCTCGCTCCTGCTCTCTTTTACTGCATTAGGACAACAACGACATATTTGATACTTGCTGCGGTAGCTGAACCCTTTATCCTTTGCATGACCTGTCATTGCCACAGTAAATAGATGAAACCCACTAGCATGAGTAGGAGTTGTTTGAGCCCTGTTGTGCCTACTCATTCATGCTTGTTTGTCATGCCTGCTACTGCTTAGAGTTGAGTCAGGTCTGATTCGTCGGGGATGAATCAGAGGCGTGTGAACATGTCCTACTGTGTATGAGCTAAGTGTGTGAACACGATTTGGTAAAGGTAGCGGTGAGAGGCCATGTAGGAGTACATGGTGGGTTGTCTCATTGCAGCCGTCCTCAGGAACTGAGTTCTGTGTTTGTGATCCATGAACAGCTACTACCACACATTGGGTTCCGGTAACTCGACCCCTCTCGACTTATTAATCAACATGATCTCTGTCCAGGAGTTGCAACTAGTTTCTGGTGTTTGTAGGTAGTGTTAGTAGTCTACCAAGTGGCACCCGGTACAGGTGGGCTTGGGACAGACTAGGCACAGTGGCACGGTGTACCAAGTGGCACCCGGATGGTGGGCTTGGGAACCCTGCTCACATCGTTTGGGGCCGTGAGCGACACCCCGGCCGGATCTCCTTGCGGATGGAACCCGAATAGGCGATAAACCTGGACTAGAGACTTGTTCGGTTAGTCAGGCCGTGGCCGACTCCCTCGCCCGGTTTCCGCTTGAAGGTTGCCGAGGTACATGACGTGTACAGGGCGGTAAGTGGCGGGAGCGTGTGTGAAGAAGTACACCCCTGCAGGGTTATCATTATCTATTCGAATAGCCGGATTCCTCGGATATGGAAACTTGGACCCCTTGCATAGTTCATAGACAAGTGAAAGTGGATACTCTAAAATATGCAAGATAAGCGTGAGTGCTATGGATGGCGTTCTCGTAGGGAGACGGGAGCGGATCCATAGTGGTGTATTGATATGGTGAATATGTGGACTCGTGTGCGCCACCTCAAAAGAGTCGCTTGCAGTCGTAGTTTAGGATAGCCACCGAGTCAAAGCTGGCTTGCTGCAGTTAAACCCCACCACCCCTTTGTTGATAATGATGCATATGTAGTTAGTTCTGATGTAAGTCTTGCTGGGTACATTTGTACTCACGTTTGCCTATTTTATGTTTTGCAGAGAGACTTCAGTCTCACTAGTAGTTCCGCTTGGACTTCGTCGTTTAGCTTGATACCTCAGCTACGATCTTGTGCCCTTGGCAGGATCTGATAGATAGTCAGGCTTCTCAGCCTTTTTCATTTATAGATGTCTGTACTCAGACATGATAGCTTCCGCTTGTGCTTTGACTTGTATGCTCTGATTGTGGGGTCGTGAGACCCATGTTTGTAATATCTCGCTCCTCGGAGCCTATTGAATAGATTACTTGAGTCATAGAGTCATGTTGTGATGCCATGTTGTATTTGCACATATCGAGCATATTGTGTGTATGTTATTGAAATGCTTGGTATGTGTGGGATCTGACCATCTAGTTGTTTATCTTTAGTAGCCTCTCTTACCGGGAAATGTCTCCTAGTGTTTCCAACGAGCCATGGTAGCTTGCTACTGCTCCGGAACACTTAGGCTGGCCGGCATGTGTCCTTCTTCGTTCCTGTGTCTGTCCCTTCGGGGAAATGTCACGCGATGAATACCGGAGTCCTGCTAGCCCACTACAACCCGGTTCACCGGAGTCCTGCTAGCCCAGTGCTACAGTCTGGATCCATTTGCTGATGACCGACACGTTCGATGTTGGGTCATGGATGCTTGTCCCTGTAAGTCTGTGCCACTTTGGGTTTACGACTAGCCATGTCAGCCCGGGCTCCTTATCATATGGATGCTAGCGACACTGTCATATACGTGTGCCAAAAGGCGCAAACGGTCCCGGACTAAGGTAAGGCGACACCCGTGGGAATACCGTGCGTGAGGCCGCAAAGTGATATGAGGTGTTACATGCTAGATCGATGTGGCATTGAGTCGGGGTCCTGACATCTAACATGCATGAAAATGGTACAGATGGGTAGATTGGATTTGTCTGATCATTTTTCATATATAATTTATCTTATTTGGAGTTACGGTTGAATTCCTATGATTTTTCAAAGTTTTGGATATTTTCTGAATTAAACAAATCATTTAAGATTTATTTAAATTCCAGAAAAGGATTACTGCGTCAGCCTGACATCATCATGACGTCAGCAGGTCAACGGGGCACGGTCCAGGTCAAACCTGATGCGTGGGACCCACTGGTCAGTGTCACAGAGCTGGCTAGTGTAGCTGACATGTGGGCCTGGTCAACGGCCACGTCAGCAGGGTCAAACCTGACGCATGGGGCCACTAGATTAATCTAAAATAAACAGGAAATAAATCCCGGGGTTAATTTGGGCGAGGGGCCTATATGTCAGTGACAGAGGGGGTTAATTAGCGGTGTAATTAGTTCCTAACGACGGTGCCACGTCAGCACGCCGGAGTTGAATGCCGGCGAGCACGCGAACGCGGCGGCATGGTGGCTCGGGAATCACCCACATGGCACGGCTTGCGACGCGGTTGGGTTCTATGGCAACCTGGGGCTAGTGCGCATCCAGGGGTGGCAGTGAGATGGCGCGAGGTGGTCTGTAGCGGCGGCAGCGGCGAGTTGGGCGGCGGCCGGAGCTCTGGTGTCGACGGAATCGACGACACGACGGGCGGGAGGACCAGCGGTTTGCACCTACGTGATCTACAAGAGCTCCCGAACCCAACGGAGGCACCACGAGATCATTTGGTCACTGGAGCCTCGTCGGCGACGAGCTCGTGCGGCGGCGGCATATGGGACTCGCGGTCATCGGCGTTGCAGCGAGAAATCGACCAAGGGGAGAGGGGGAGATGACGACGGGGCTCACAGGGAGTTGGATGGGCAGCTCGCTTGGCTCGGGGAAGCGTCGGAGCAAGCGGGCGGCGAAGGGGATCTCCGACGACCCGAGGAGGAAGAAGGGGTCGGGGACATCGTCATGGAGCTCCTGGTGGCGCCTGGCTTGGTCCAGAGGACGCGGGGGTCGAGTCGGAGCTCGTGGCATATTCGAATGGGCGCGGGGAGGTCGGTGGTCGCGGCAACGACCAGCGGTGGCGACGGCTGCGCTCGGGCATGGGAGGGAGAGAGAGCAGAGGAGGGGGAAGAGCTCGAGAGAGAGTGAGGGGCGGCCGGGGAGGCATCCAGGGCGGCGGGGACGCAGGAAGGCAAGGAGCTCGCATGGCGCGCGGAGCACACGCGCCATGTCCGACTGGCGGGAGGACGACGATGACTGGCAGAGGCCAGTGGGCTGGGCTGCTAGGTGGGCTGGCCAGCTGGGCTGTAACAGTGCCAGGCCAGGTAGGCCGGCCAGGTAACTCTCTCTGTTTTCTAATTTAAATTGTTTATGTTTTCTACTTGTTCTGTTTTGTTTTGATTTAGTAGAATACTAAACAATTTTATAAAATCCTGGAAATAATTAGGGGTGCTGTCTGAATTATTCCAGTGACCCATAACAATTTCCAACATTTTTGGAGCACCTAAAATATATATAGCATTTAAATAGCTCCAATTCAAATATGTTTGAATTAATTCAAAGCCCAAATATGTCCTGCAAAATGTAAACCATTTTTGGTAGATGCTTCCACCTCAATCCAGACATGTTGAACATTTTTAAAGGGCATTTTAAGTTCAATGAAAAAGATTTTATTTTGACCTTAGTTGAATTCATTTGGTGCTAGGGTTGGAGAATCCCCATTGCATATTTAAATGGAATTTAGACATGATGACATGATGATCATGCTAGGGCTGTGACAACTCACCCCCACTAAACAAGAATCTCGTCTCGAGATTCAAGACGTGAGGTAAAAGGAAAGGGGGTCACAAAACTATCACGATCTTCAGGATCCAACTGCCATTCTCGAAGATGTTGGTTCATTGATTCAAATTGATCTTGACGTCTTTGCTTTCGAGATCTTCATCCACCACGATGACGATAGAAAGAAATTCTACGGAACTGATCTCCTCAAAGATCGAGCAACTAACGATCAACTCACGGAATGAGGCATAGAGCATCTCTCGAGCTGAGACACGAAGCATACATCCAAAGGGATGGAGTGTAACAGATGACGAGGGTTCACTAGGTAGACAACAATTCCACACCTGAGAGAGTGGTGAATGGTTGTCAATGTAGGGAGGAGTTGAGTTGCCATGATACCACAACGAGACATCCTGGAGGAGGGTGATTTGTAGATATCCCCTTAAGTGATAGAAAGAATTACCTTTGATTTTGAGATCACTGAAACTCTTTATACCAGCCTAAGGCAATTCTCGAGCGATCGTTGGGAGGGGTTCGGTAGAATGGTATACCCGGATTAGAATGGATGATGTGGATTACCTTGTTGAAAACAACACAAGGGATGATTTTAGTAACCGGGGAGAAGCTCAACAGTAGAGAGTGAGTCCACTGATTGGAAAAGTTATAGTATAACCGAAGAAACTACGAGCAATCCTAGTTAGTGCCAATGATAACACCTAGTGCTTGTGCGTGCTCTCAAGAACTTGAGCATCTCCATATTCATCAAGGTTTTACCAATATCCGTGTCAAGGATCCTAGCAACACAACATACTACCATGATGTATAGTGATGGACGATGCAGATGCAAAGGAAGATAACACTTTCTCAGATTTCACCTTAGCGAGACCAAGGGGACAAAATCTGGATGATCGACCGAGAGACATTTAGCACTCCGCTTCTAATGTTCTCCTTGATGTACTAGCGTATCCCATTCATAGATATGGTTTGATATCTAGAACATCAAGTGAAGGTTGGACTTTGGGAGCACAAAAAATCCATAAGGAACAACTAGGGAGTAAATCCTAAGAAATCCTTATGGGGAGGTGGCCAACTTCTTCAATCGAGATACTACAACAATAGGTCTTCCGGCTGGGTGTGTTGGCCACGGCATCCACTTAACCGGTTACACAAAGACCAATATTATAGTTCTTGGGAAACATCCCAACCATCATATCTTCCTGAGATTCAGGTATGGTTGGTGTCAAAATATTCCAGACTCGTCCAGTCTAGAAAGAAAAGTGAAAGTATGCAACACAAATCGACGAGATGACGTTGCGAGATTCTCGGGAAATGAACTACGATAGCAAGCTCCAAAACCTGAGCTGGTTCTGCTATACACATGTGATTACGCTGTCCCAGACAAGCATGACCACATAGTAGTCTTATAATAAAACACTACCGAGTTTAGGTGGGGAACCATCATCAGGGATTTTGAAGTCTTTACGCGCGCTGGACTTCTTTTCCATGAACAAATCAATCAGTGGCTTGGGGTGCTAGGAATTACGCATGGAGTGGAGGTAATTAATCTACCAAACCACAGAATACTTCGCACATGCATGACTAACTTGGGACGATTCCAGGGGAAGCAAAACTAACTTTCTCAAATCCACGGCGGCAACTTGCATCGAATGCACATGAATGATAGGAAGTCACTTCTTTCATCCAAACATATACTTCATGAACGGGGCATGAAGAAAATGCTTACACAAGTTTCCAACACTAGCTTAATGTTCAATAAAATCATGGAGGAGATAAGGATGTTGTCGATGGGCTCAACAACAATTCATCCAGATGCCCATGGAGATGGAATTCCATAACTATGTGAACAAGGTGATAGTATTGGTCAGACCCAAAAGATATAATGGTGTATGCTCCAGGAAAATCCACGAGTAAGACAACATTACAAACATCGTTGGTTCTGATTTGATTTGAGAATAGCCCACACTCAAATCAAAGATTGGATAAGATGATAGGTCCATTAACTGATCACAGGGACCAATCGGTGAAGACATCATCTTTCTTCAACACACACACACAAAAAGATATCCCTTAACATGAACTAAGTCACACAAGCTTTTATCTTCCAACACTCCAAGTTGTCGTTTGGCTTAACCAACTAGCTCAGGGGTATCCCACACAGATTCTTGGAGAAAGGGTGGTTTACAAGAAAACCAACTTGATCACGAACTCAACATAGCGGTCAGGTGACAACCTGGTGATACCTCCGAGAAGATATTCGGAAAATCACAAACCACCGATATGTTACTAAGCTCAAGAATAATCTTGCTTTTCAGGGCAAGACGATATGATCAAAGAGCGAGGGATTGACACAATCCTAACTCATTGACCGAGGAGTGCACCGGAAATAAGGACTAGGTAGCACAATCTATCTTAGAATGATGATTCAAGAAACAACACGCTAAGAATGAGGTTATTTGTCGGCGTTCTGGGAACGGGGGTCGCCAGACTTGCCTGCCTGCGGCCTGCGACGTGGCTCAAAGGGGGCCCAGCATGGCCCATCTTCATCAACACAATCTCAAGACCCTCGCAAGGGGCCAAGCCTCGTGGGGCGGATGACAAGGAGCTTCCTCAGGCCCGGCCTCATCAGGCTGGCTCACGAGGAGGTGGAGCGATCAAGGCGAGGTACCTCGCGAGGTGCCCCATGACGCAAGACATGATGACCAAGGGCGCCAGTCGGGCGCCAGCCCGCGCAGTGTCCTCCTTTCCTCTTTGGTGCAAAGGGAGCAAGCGCAGGCGAGAGCATCAAGCAAAGGCATCCATTTCGGTGCAACAAGACCAAGACCAGCCCAATGGCAGGAAGGAAGTCATTGTGGAGCCCAAGCAGGCGTCACCACCAGAGCCTTTGCCAGGCGAGGACCAACTTTAGTCAGGATAAGTGTACCCAATGTTCCCCTTCAAAATGGCCAATTGTTGGCACCCTTCCCGCTCAATATTTGGGAAGAGGCCCAGGGCCTTTGCCTATAAATAGGACTAGCCACCCCCAGGGTAGAGGCATCTGGATCCTCACCAAGAAACCAGTAGATAGAGCGACTGAACCCCTCCTAGCAGTTCATCGCACCATCCAAGAACAGACCCTCGCGAGGCTGTTCTTCCTTGTATTGTTCATCATCTGCCCAAGAGGCAATCCACCACACCACACACTGGAGTAGGGTATTACACCACAATGGTGGCCTGAACCAGTATAAACTCTGTGTCTCTTGTGTTGTTCCCTTCGTAGTTTAGATCTCAGCGAGCCCGTGAGGAACAGGTAGGTAGAGGGCAAAATCTCCGCGTGCACCCCAGTGTTCGAACCTCAAGGGTCTGCCGGAACCCGAAATCCGACATTATTGTCCATTTAACTACCAAGCAATAGAGTTGCTAGGAGTATAGATTTCTCACATCACGGTTCACTTGTCGGCAATCCGGCTACGGCAACACAGAACTGAGAAATGAATAATGATGGCAAGAAGTATCACTGCGTCAAGAATTCCTAAGAGAAGGTGCAATTCTCATGACATTCCTGACATAAAGTGGGTAATACTTCAGGGTAGAACAGACCAAAATCTTGATTGCATTTTGATCTGCGGAATACAACTGCTTTGACCCAATCCTGGATATGGATGAGGTACTAGAGTTTGTTTCTCCTAGTCATTCCAGAATAGAATGGCTTGACGGACCACAAGAGTAATAGGCATCGATGAACGAATGCACGCATACTCTTGACTATCAATTGATAGGGGAAGGTTAGAATACAACTAAGGGGGGACAACTCATGGAACATATAACTTTCTGAGTTGTGGATGCATATATTAGTATGTCGAACGAGTTCAACATATTTCTTCCTGATAACCCATGCGGAGAAGGTAGAACTGGCAGAGTTGCAATATAGAATGGGGAACTCATCGAGTTCACTCTTGTTGTGGTCTCTTGGTTCAAGAACTTCTGCCATAAATAGTTCATGGTATTTGGAAGAAGGATACACCACGAACCTCGAGAACTATCGCAAGGTTGCTAATATCCTGAAGGAACTAGCAAACGCTATCAACACGAGGTAAGTAAGGTGAATCTCGGGTTCAAAACCCAGGAGTGGAATGCCTATTAACTAAGTGGCATCACGGGATGCTTTCAAGAACGATGGTGGTCGGAATCATCACACTGGGACACAAAACATGGCTGGATTGCTAGGTGATACTCTAGACACCTAGGGTCATAATAGTACGTCCAACATAAATGCTGAGGCAATGAAGTACCTCAACACACAAGTTAGTGTGGTTGATCTGGCCCAAAGGAACATCGGGAACAGGAGGAAGGGATTTGCAAATGCATCAGACTGTGTAGAAACCTGGGATGGCTCGGACAGCATAACGGCTGTAAATGCTCAAAAAAGATTTGAGACATGCTACAAAAATGGTGGCACAGCCACTCAGAAGCACAATATCAAGGTTTCGAGATCAACAGTCAACATACAGAACTAGTAGGAACTGAACTGAGGCTTGAATTCAACAATCTTACAAGTCTACAGGGTAGTAACACATGATCCTGATAGAAAGAGGAGTTAGCCTAGTTCCTTAACCCCGCAGGAAAGATAAGATCACTCGGATCAGAGGGAATAAGGTATAAGGAGTAAAAAGAGCCTTACGTTCCATCCCATAATCAATTCCCTTATATAACTAAAGAATTTCTAGACTCAACTTCGACCAGTTTGGCTTGGTAATCCTACACGCAGTCAAGCTCTGATACCAAAACTGTCAGGACCCCGACTCAAAGCCACACCAATCTAGCATGTAACAACTCATATCACTTTGCGGCCTCACGCACGGTATTCCCACGGGTGTCGCCTTACCTTGCCCGGGACCGTTTGCGCCTTTTGGCACACGTATAAGATAGTGTCGCTAGCATCCATATGACAAGGAGCCCGGGCTAACATGGCTAGTCATGAACCCAAAGTGGCACTAACTTACAGGGACAGGCATAAATGGCCAGCAACGAACGTGTCGGTCATCAGCGAGTGAATTCGGGCTGTAGCAACTGGGCTAGCAGGACTCCGATAAACTGGCCTATAGCAGGCTAACAGGACTCTGGTAGACACCGCGTGACATTTCCCCGAAGGGACAGACACATGAACGAAGAAGGACACATGCCGGCCAGCCTAAGTGTTCCGGAGCAGTAGCAAGCTACCAAGGCTCAGTGGAAGCACTGAGAGACATTTCCCGGTAAGAGAGGCTACCAAGGATAGACAACTAGATAGTCAGATCCGACACATACCAAGCATTTCAATAACATACACACAATATGCCGATATGTGCGAATACAACATGGAATCACAACATGACTGTACCACTCAAGTATTTTATTCAATAGGCTCCGAGGAGCGAGATATTACAAACATGGGTCTCATGACCCAACACTCAGAGCATACAAGTCAAAGTACAAGCGGAAGCTTAACATGTCTAAGTACAAACATCTAAAAATGAAAAAAAGGCTGAGAAGCCTGACTATCTACCCGATCCTGCCGAGGGCACAAGATCGTAGCTGAGGTACAAGCTAAACGTCGAAGTCCACGTGAAACTACTAGTGAGACTGGAGTCTCTCTGCAAAAACATAAAATAGGCAAATGTGAGTACAAATGTACCCAGCAAGACTTACATCAGAACTATCTACATATGCATCATTATCAACAAAGGATGTGGTGGAGTTTAACTTCAGCAAGCCAGCTTTGACTCGGTGGCTATCCTGAACTACGACCGCAAGTAACTCTTTTGAGGTGGTGCACACGAGTCCACATATTCACCATATCAATACACCACTATGGATCCACTCCCGTCTCCCTACAAGAACGCCACCCATAGCACCCACACTTATCTTGCGCATTTTAGAGTATCCACTTTCACTTGTCTATGAACTGTACAGGCAACCCAGAAGTCCTTTACGGCGGACATGGCTATTCGAATAGATAATGTTAACCCTGTAGGGGTGTACTTATTCACACACGTTCTCACCACTTATCGCTGTTTACACGACATGTACTCGGCAACCTTTAAGCGGAAGGCCAGCGAGGGTGTCGGCCACGACCTGACTAACCACACAAGTCTCTCATCCAGGTTTATTGCCTATTCGGGTTCGATCCGCAAGGAGATCTGGCCGGGGTGTCGCTCACGGCCCCAAATGATGTGTGCAGGGTTCCCAAGCCCACCATCTAGGTTCCACTTGGTACACCGGGCCACTATGCCTAGTCTGTCCCAAGCCCACCTGTACCGGGTGCCACTTGGTAGACTACTAACACTACCTACAAACACCAGAAACTAGTTGCGACTCCTGGACAGAGATCATGTTGATTAATAAGTCGAGAGGGGTCGAATTACCAGAACCCAATGTGTGGTAGTAACTGTTCATGGATCACAAACACAGAAGTCAGTTCCTGAGGACGGTTTCAATGAGACAACCCACCATGTACTCCTACATGGCCTCTCATCGCTACCTTTACCAAATCATGTTCACACAGTTAGCTCTCAACAGTAGGACATGTTCACCACATTCCAATTCCTCCCCGATGAATCAGACCTGACACAACTCTAAGCAATAGCAGGCATGACAAACAAGCATGACTGACTAGGCACATCAGGCCTCAACACAACTCCAACTCATGCTAGTGGGTTTCATCTATTTACTGTGGCAATGACAGGTCATGCAGAGGAAAGGGGTTCAACTACCGCAACATGTAACCGTTGAATCGTTGTTGTCCTAATGCAGTAAAAGAGAGCAGGAGCGAGAGAGTGGGATTGTATTGGAATGAACAAGGGGTTTTTGCTTGCCTGGCACTTTTGAAGATAGCATTGAGTCTTCATCAGTGTCAACGATCACAACGTCGGAACATCGTCTACCGAGAGGGGACAAATACCGGCAACAGAGAAGAAATACAATCAATGCAATGCACAATATGATGCATGATCATGTCATGGCAATATGATGTGATTTGGCCTAATGCAACTAGCAACACAATTAAGTGTAGTTGGTTTGAACCCATGGTTCAAATTCAAACTCCACATATGGTTATTTAAATGCCATTCATTTGATTTGTCCTAAACAGTAGCTATAAGTTGTTCTAACATGCATGAAAACGGTACAGATGGGTAGATTGGATTTTTCTGATAATTTTTCATATATAATTTATCTTATTTGGAGTTATGGTTGAATTCCTATGATTTTTCAAAGTTTTGGATGTTTTCCGAATTAAACAAATCATTTAAGATTTATTTAAATTCCAGAAAAGGATTACTGCGTCAGCCTGACATCATCATGATGTCAGCAGGTCAATGGGGCACGGTCCAGGTCAAACCTGATGCGTGGGACCCACTGGTCAGTGTCACAGAGCTGGCTAGTGTAGCTGACATGTGGGCCCGGTCAACGGCCACGTCAGCAGGGACAAATATGATGCGTGGGGCCACTGGATTAATCTAAAATAAACAGGAAATAAATCCCAGGGTTAATTTGGGCGAGGGACCTATATGTTAGTGACAGAGGGGGTTAATTAGCGGTGCCACGTCAGCATGCCGGAGTTGAACACCGGCGAGCATGCGAACGCAGTGGCGAGGTGGCTCGGGAATCGCCCACAGGGCACGGCTTGCGATGCGGTTGGGTTCTATGGCGAGCTGGGGCTAGTGCGCATCTAGTGGTGGCAGTGAGATTGCGCGAGGTGGTCTGTAGCGGCGGCAGCGGCGAGTTGGGCGGCGGCCGAAGCTCGGTTGTTGACGAAATCGATGACACGACGCGCGGGAGGACCAACGATTTTCACCTACGTGGTCTACAAGAGCTCCCGAACCCAACGGAGGCACCACGGGATCATTTGGTCACCGGAGCCTTGTCGGCGACGAGCTCATGCGGCGGCGGCATACGGGACTCGCGGTCATCGGCGTTGTAGCAAGAAATCGACCAAGGGGAGAGAGGGAGATGACGGCGGGCTCACAGGGAGTTGGATGGGCGGCTCGTTTGGCTCGGGGAAGCGTCAGAGCGAGCGGGCGGCGAAGGGGATCTCCGGCGACCCGAGGAGGAAGAAGGGATCGCGGACATCATCATGGAGCTCCTGGCGGCGCCTGGCTTGGTGCAGAGGACGCGGGGGTCGAGTCGGAGCTCGTGTCATATTCGGATGGGCGCGGGGAGGTCGGTGGTCGCGGCAACGACCAGCGATGGCGATGGCTGCGCTCGGGCATGGGAGGGAGAGAGAGCAGAGGAGGGGGAAGAGCTTGAGAGAGAGTGAGGGGCGGTCGGGGAGGCTTCGTGGCGTGCGCGGAGGCATCCAGGGTGGCGGGGACGCAGGCAGGCAGGGAGCTCGCGTGCCGCATGGAGCGCACGCGCCCTGTCCGACTGGCGGGAGGACGACGAGGACTGGGAGATGCCAGCGGGCTGGGCTGCCAGGTGGGCTGACCAGCTGGGCTGTAACAGTGCCAGGCCAGGTAGGCCGGCCCAGCTAACTCTCTCTCTGTTTTCTAATTTAAAATGTTTCTGTTTTCTACTTGTTCTGTTTTGTTTTGATTTAGTAGAATACTAAACCATTTTATAAAATCTTGGAAATAATTAGGGGTGATGTCTGAATTATTCTAGTGATCCATAACAATTTCCAACATTTTTGGAGCACCTAAAATATATATAGCATTTAAATAGCTCCAATTCAAATATGTTTGAATTAATTCAAAGCCCAAATATGTCCTGAAAAATGTAAACCATTTTTGGTAGATGCTTCCACCTCAATCCAGAAATGTTGAACATTTTTAAAGGGCATTTTGAGTTCAATGGAAAAGATTTTATTTTGACCTTAGTTGAATTCATTTGGTGCTAGGGTTTGAGAATCCCCATTGCATATTTAAATGGAATTTAGACACGATGGCATGATGATCATGCAAGGACAAGCAAAGGCTAAGCTAGGGCTGGGACAGTTGGCTGGCCGCGCACAGATGCAGATCTTGAGTGGCAGCGGAGCGCTACGATGCGGTGGACGAGACCGTTGGTGAAGCCCCAACAACCTCGGGGGGCGGAGGTGCGACGATGTGCTCGGTGAACTAGCCCCGGTGAGCTAGGAGACGGCGTCGGTGAAGCACACCTGATGGGTTGGAACTCGGTGTCTGTGAGGCACGTCGGTTGCGGCGGCCGACGTTGTCGGTGGACCACCCGGTGCGGCGGACAAGGGCGTAGATGAGGTAGCTTTGGTGCGGTGGTGAAGCGCGACCGTCGTCTTCGTCATCGTCGTCCGGCACAGAGGTAGGGAACGGTGGGGAAAGAGACGAGACAAGGGGCGATTCGAGGGATGGCGGCGAATTAGGGATTTGAGCAATCTGGGCGCGGAAGGGGACGGTGGAGAAGAGAGATTTTGCAGGGCTGGAATTGGGGCCGCCAGATATTTCAATCCAAACATGGAAGCGCGAACTCATATTGTCGTCGTCCTTTTTTTTGGGGGGAGGGGGGTGGGTGGATGGGTGCTACGTGTCCGTCTGACACACGCGACCACCCCGACAGGACTACACTTCGATGCCTTAAGGCACCTGCCTTTGTGTACATGACATGTGGGCCCAAAAGGTGGCTAGCCCACATGTCAGTCACCCAAGGGTTGTTGCCTTTAAGGCACCGAAGCAGCGTCCACCCCGACACGACCCTGGTCTACCTGGTGCGCCTACATTTGAGAATGCAAACGAATCTTCTTTCATTTGCAAACGAGTTTGTATGTATTACCATGCCCATGTTTTCCTTGCAATAATTAGTCATTTGAAACGAGATACTCCATCCGTTCACTTTTGTAAGTCGTTTCAGACAACTTAAATTGAACTGTTTTGCACATTGTCTGAAATGTCTTCAAGGTCTTATAAAAGTGAACAGAGGGAGTACTATAAATTAATTAATGAGGAGTTATTTGAAAAAAAATAGAAACGGTACCCACGCTAACGTGGATTAGAGTGTGTCACATAATTAGTTATTTGAATTAGAGTGTGTGTCACGTAGCTAGTTATTTGAATTAGAGTGTGTGTCACATAGCGATCTCCAATTCAAACGTGGATTTCGCATTTCACTGTATCCACGCTACTTTTTAATACAAATTCATATTTATATGATGAACACCATGGTAGTGAGAAAACTTTTGGATGGATTCAAACATATGACCTACAAAATAGCACAACAAATTGAGCCATGTCAACTTTTCGAAACTTAGTATGGCACGAATTCGAAATAATTACCCGTATGCCTGGTCCTCGGTTAAAATCTTACAATGTATACTGAATTGAAACATCGATATTAAGTCTCATACTATGTACATTCAAATGTTGTTTTTAGTCCCCCCCCCCCCGCGCACAAACGCTACATACTTCCTGTATTGGTCAATCTTCCTCTCCTAACCACCTTAGCAAGCTATCTGTTTCCAACACACGTTCATTCTTTCTCTCCATGTTTATATCTCTAAGTCTCTCAACTATACAACCCCTTTTTCCACTCCTGTTACCAAATGTATTTACCTCACACACCCGCCATTGCACCCCATGCTGAGCTCTCTCTCTCTCTCTCCCTCTCCCTCTCACCCTCTCGCGCTAAATACATGCATTGCCTATCTAGCCCCCCAACCTCTCGTGCGCACGAACGCACGTTGTATATCTAGGTCACTCCCTCGAGACTGTCTCACTCTTTCTTCCGCACGGCGGGCCACACTCTCTCAATCTCGCTCTCTTTATTTGAGTCTCATTTAACCTTGTTTTATTTCACACACAAATGATATATCTCCCTGTTTGGGCCTCGATCGACACACTCTATACTCTCTCACGCAGATTGTCTATGTTTGGGCCGCCGCCACTCTTTCGACCTCATGGTGGGCCACGCTCACTCAATCTCTCTCTCTCTCTCTCTCTCTCTCTATGTGTGTGTGTGTGTGTGTGTGTCGATTTACCTCGCTCTTTCTCGGACAAAAACGATATATCACCATGTTTGAGACCAATTCGACCTATTCACATTGTATACTCTCTCACGCACATTGTCTATCTAGGTCACTCTCTCCAACCCGTCTCACTCTTTCGATCGCACGGCGACCCTATGTGATCGGTTGTGAAGGAAATATGCCCTAGAGGCAATAATAAAGTTATTATTTATTTCGTTATTTCATGATAAATGTTTATTATTCATGCTAGAATTGTATTAACCGGAAACGTAATACATGTGTGAATACATAGACAAACATAGTGTCACTAGTATGCCTCTACTTGACTAGCTCGTGAATCAAGGATGGTTAAGTTTCCTAGCCATAGACATGAGTTGTCATTTGATTAACGGGATCACATCATTAGGAGAATGATGTGATTGACTTGACCCATTCCGTTAGCCTAGCACTTGATCATTTAGTATGTTGCTATTGCTTTCTTCATGACTTATACATGTTCCTGTAACTATGAGATTATGCAACTCCCGTTTACCGGAGGAACACTTTGGGTGCTACCAAACGTCACAGCGTAACTGGGTGATTATAAAGGAGTACTACAGGTGTCTCCAAAGGTACATGTTGGGTTGGCGTATTTCGAGATTAGGTTTTGTCACTCCGATTGTCGGAGAGGTATCTCTGGGCCCTCTCGGTAATGCACATCACTATAAGCCTTGCAAGCAATGTAGCTAATGAGTTAGTTACGGAATGATGCATTATGGAACGAGTAAAGAGACTTGCCGGTAACGAGATTGAACTAGGTATTGGATGCCGACGATCGAATCTCGGGCAAGTAACATACCGCTGACAAAGGGAACAATGTATGTTGTTATGCGGTTTGACCGATAAAGATCTTCGTAGAATATGTAGGAGCCAATATGGGCATCCAGGTTCCGCTATTGGTTATTGGCCGAGAATAGTTCTAGGTCATGTCTACATAGTTCCCGAACCAGTAGGGTCCGCACGCTTAACGTTACGATGACAGTTTTATTATGAGTTTATGAATTTTGATGTACCGAAGGAGTTCGGAGTCCCGGATAAGATCGGGGACATGACGAGGAGTCTCGAAATGGTCGAGACGTAAAGATCGATATATTGGATGACTATATTCGGAGTTCAGAAAGGTTCCGAGTGATTTGGGTATTTTTCGGAGTACCGGAGAGTTACGGGAATTCGTATTGGGCCTCATTGGGCCATACGGGAAAGGAGAGAAAGGGCCAAAAGGGTGGCCGCACCCCTCCCCTTGGACTAATCCGAATTGGACTAGGGAGGGGGCGCCCCCTTCCTTCCTTCTCCTTCTCTCTTCCCTTTCCTTCTCTCCTACTCCTACTACATGGAAGGGTTCCTAGTTCTACTAGGAAAGGGGGAATCCTACTCCCGGTGGGAGTAGGACTCCCCTAGGGCGCGCCATAGAGAGGGCCGGCCCTCCCCCTCCTCCACTCCTTTATATACGGGGACAGGGGCACCCCATAGACACACAAGTTGATCTACGGATCGTTCCTTAGCCGTGTGCGGTGCCCCCCTCCACCATATTCCACCTCGGTCATATCATGGCGGAGTTTAGGCGAAGCCCTGCGCCGGTAGAACATCATCATCGTCACCACGCCGTCGTGCTGACAGAACTCATCCCCGACGCTTTGCTGGATCGGAGCCCAGGGATCGTCATCAAGCTGAACGTGTGCTGAACTCGGAGGTGCCGTACGTTCGGTACTTGGATCGGTCGGATCGTGAAGACGTACGACTACATCAACCGCGTTGTCATAACGCTTCCGATTATGGTCTATGAGGGTACGTGGACAATACTCTCCCCTCTCGTTGCTATGCATCACCATGATCTTGCGTGTGCGTAGGAATTTTTTTCAAATTACTACGTTCCCCAACAGTGGCATCCGAGCCAGGTTTTATGCGTAGATGTCATATGTACGAGTAGAACACAAGTGAGTTGTGGGTGATACAAGTCATACTGCTTACCAGCATGTCATAATTTGGTTCGGCGGTATTGTGAGATGAAGCGGCCTGGACCGACATTACGCGTACACTTACGCGAGACTGGTTTCACCGTTACGAGCACTCGTGCTTAAAGGTGGCTAGCGGGTGTCTGTCTCTCTCACTTTAGCTGAATCGAGTGTGACTATGCCCGGTCCTTGCGAAGGTTAAAACAGCACTAACTTGACGAACTATCGTTGTGGTTTTGATGCGTAGGTAAGAACGGTTCTTGCTAAGCCCGTAGCAGCCACGTAAAATTTGCAACAACAAAGTAGAGGACGTCTAACTTGTTTTTGCAGGGCATGTTGTGATGTGATATGGTCAAGACGTTATGCTATATTTTATTGTATGAGATGATCATGTTTTGTAACCAAAGTTATCGGCAACTGGCAGGAGCCATATGGTTGTCGCTTTATTGTATGAAATGCAAACGCCCTGTAATTTCTTTACTTTATCACTAAGCGGTAGCGATAGTCGTAGAAGCAATAGATGGCGTAAACGACAACGATGCTACGATGGAGATCAAGGTGTCGCGCCGGTGACGATGGTGATCACGACGGTGCTTCAGAGATGGAGATCACAAGCACAAGATGATGATGTCCATATCATATCACTTATATTGATTGCATGTGATGTTTATCCTTTATGCATCTTATCTTGCTTTGATTGACGATAGCATTTTAAGATGATTTCTCACTAAAATTATCAAGAAGTGTTCTCCCTGAGTATGCACCGTTGCCAAAGTTCGTCGTGCCCAGACACCACGTGATGATCGGGTGTGATAAGCTCTACGTCCATCTACAACGGGTGCAAGCCAGTTTTGCACACGCAGAATACTCAGGTTAAACTTGACGAGCCTAGCATATGCAGATATGGCCTCGGAACACAGAGACCGAAAGGTCGAGTGTGAATCATATAGTAGATATGATCAACATAGTGATGTTCACCATTGAAAACTACTCCATCTCACGTGATGATCGATTATGGTTTAGTTATTTGGATCACGTGATCACTTAGATGACTCGAGAGATGTCTGTCTAAGTGGGAGTTCTTAAGTAATATGATTAATTGAACTTAAATTTATCATGAACTTAGTCCTGGTAGTATTTTGCAAATTATGTGGTAAGATCAATAGCTTGCGTTGTTGCTTTCATATGTTTATTTTGATATGTTCCTAGAGAAAATTGTGTTGAAAAATGTTAGTAGCAATGATGCGGATTGGATCCACAATCTGAGGTTTATCCTCATTGCTGCATAGAAGAATTATGTCCTTAATGCACCGCTAGGTGACAAACCTATTGCAGGAGCAGATGCAGACGTTATGAACGTTTGGCTAGCTCAATATGATGACTACTTGATAGTTTTGTGCACCATGCTTTATGGCTTAGAATCGAGACTTCAAAGATGTTTTGAACATCATGGACCATATAAGATGTTCCAGGAATTGAAGTTAATATTTCAAGCAAATACCCGAGTTGAGAGATATGAAGTCTCCAACAAGTTCTATAGCTAAAAGATGGAGGAGAATCGCTCAACTAGTGGGCATGTGCTCAGATTGTCTAGATACTTCAATCGCTTGAATCAAGTGGAAGTTAATCTTCTAGATAAGATAGTGATTGACATAATTCTCTAGTCACCATCATTAAGTTACTAGAACTTCGAGATGAACTATAATATGCAAGGGATGACGAAAATGATTCCCGAGCTCTTCGTGATGTTGAAATCAACGAAGGTAGAAATCAAGAAAGAGCATCAAGTGTTGATGATTGACAAGACCACTAGTTTCAAGAAAAGGGCAAAGGGAAAGAAAGGGAAACTTCAAGTAGAATGGCAAACAAGTTGTCACTCACGTGAAGAAGACCAAAGCTAGACCAAAGCCTGAAACTGAGTCCTTACACTGCAATGGAAATGGTCACTGGAAGCGGAAATGCCCTGAATATTTGGTGGATAAGAAGGATGGCAAAGTGAACAAGGGTATATTTGATATACAGGTTATTGATATGTGCCTTACTAGTGTTTATAGTAGCCCCTGAGTATTTGATACTTGTTCGGTTGCTAAGATTAGTAACTCGAAACAGGAGTTACAAAATAAACAGAGACTAGGGGAAGTGACGATAAGTGTTGGAAGTAGTTCCAAGATTGATATGATCATCATCGCACACTCCCTATACTTTCGGGATTAGTGTTAAACCTAAATAAATGTTATTTGGCGTTTGCGTTGAGCATGAATATGATTTGATCATGTTTATTGCAATACGGTTATTCATTTAAAATTAGAGAATAATTGTTGTTCTATTTAAATGAATAAAACCTTCAATGGTCATACACCCAACGAAAATAGTTTGTTGGCTCTCGATCGTAGTGATGCACATATTCATAATATTGATGCCAAAAAATGCAAAGTTAATAATGATAGTGCAACTTATTGGTGGCACTGCCGTTTTGGTCATATCGGTGTAAAGCGCATGAAGAAACTCCATAAAGATGGATTTTCGGAATCACTTGGTTATGAATCATTTGATGCTTGCGAACCGTGCCTTTTGTGCAAGATGACTAAAACTCCGTTCTCCGGAACAATGGAACAAGCTACTGACTTATTGGAAATAATACATACCGATGTATGCGATCCAATGAGTGTTGATGCTCGTGGCAAGTATCGTTATTTTCTGACCTTCACAAGATGATTTGAGCAGATATGGGTATATCTACTTGATGAAACATAAGTCTGAAATAGTTGAAAGGTTCAAAGAATTTCAGAGTGAAGTGGAAAAATCATCGTAACAAGAAAATAAAGTTTCCGCGATCTGATCGCGGAGACGAATATTTGAGTTACGAGTTTGGTCTTCAATTAAAACAATGTGGAATAGTCTCACAGCTCATGCCACCTGGAACACCACAACGTTATGGTGTGTCCAAACATCGTAACCGCACTTTATTGGATATAGTGCAATCTATGATGTCTCTTACTGATTTACCACTATTGTTTTTGGGTTATGCATTAGAGACAGCTGCATTCACGTTAAAAGGGCACCATCTAAATCCGTTGAGACGACACCATATGAACTGTGGTTTAGCAAGAAACCCAAGTTGTCATTTCTTAAAGTTTGGGGCTGCGATGCTTATGTGAAAAAGTTTCATCCTGATAAGCTCGAACCCAAATCGGAGAAGTGCGTCTTCATAGAATACCCAAAGGAAATTGTTGGGTACACCTTCTATACAGATCTGAAGGCAAGATATTCGTTGCTAAAAATGGATCCTTTCTAGAGAAGGAGTTTCTCTCGAAAGAAGTGAGTGGGAGGAAAGTAGAACTTGATGAGGAAATAGTACCAGCTCCCTTATTGGAAAGTAGTTCATCACAGAAATCGGTTCCTGTGACACCTACACCAATTAGTGAGGAAGTTAATGATGATGATCATGAAACTTCTGATCAAGTTGTTACTGAACTTCGTAGATCAACCAGAGTAAGATCCGCACCAGAGTGGTACGGTAATCCTATTCTGGAAGTCATGTTACTAGACCATGATGAACCTACGAACTATGAGGAAGCAATGATGAACCCAGATTCCGCAAAATGGCTGGAGGCCATGAAATCTGAGATAGGATCCATGTATGAGAACAAAGTGTGGACTTTGGTGGACTTGCCCAATGATTGGCAAACCATAGAAAATAAATGGATCTTCAAGAGGAAGACGGACGTTGATAGTAGTGTTACTATCTACAAAGCTCGACTTGTCGCAAAAAGGTTTTTGACAAGTTCAAGATGTTGAATACAATGAGATTTTCTCACTCGTATCGATGCTTAAGTTTGTCCGAATCATGTTAGCAATTGCCACATTTTATGAAATCTGGCAAATGGATGTCAAAACTGCATTCCTTAATGGATTTATTAAAGAAGAGTTGTATATGATGCAACCAGAAGGTTTTGTCAATCCTAAAGATGCTAACAAAGTGTGCAAGCTCCAGCAATCCATCAATGGACTGGTGCAAGCATCTCGGAGTTGGAATATACGCTTTGATGAGTTGATCAAAGAATATGGTTTTATACAGACTTTTGGAAAGGCCTGTATTTACAAGAAAGTGAGTGGGAGCACTACAGCATTTCTGATAAGTATATGTGAATGACATATTGTTGATCGGAAATAATGTAGAATTATTCTGCAAAGCATAAAGGAGTGTTTGAAAGGAGTTCTTTAAAATAAAGACCTCAGTAAAGCTACTTGCATATTGAGCATCAAGATCTATTGAGATAGATCAAGACGCTTGATAAGATTTTCAATGAGTACATACCTTGATAAGATTTTGAAGTAGTTCAAAATGGAACATTGAAAGAAAGAGTTCTTGCCTGTGTTGCAAAGGTATGAAATTGTGTAAGACTCAAATCCAGACCATAGCAGAAAATAGAAAGAGAATGAAAGTCATTCCCTATGCTTCAGTCATAGGTTTTATACAAAGTATGCCATGCTATGGACCAGACCTATTGTATACTCTGCTCTGGTTTGGCAAGGGAGTACAATAGTGATCTAGGAGTAGATCACTGGACATTGGTCAAAATTATCCTTAGTGGAATAAGGATATGTTTCTCAATTATGGAGGTGACAAAAGGTTCGTCGTAAAAGGTTACGTTGATACAAGTTTTGGCACTGATCTAGATGACTCTAAGTCTCAATCTGGATACATATTGAAAGTGGGAGCAATTAGCTAGAGTAGCTCCGTGCAGAGCATTGTAGACATAGAATATTTGCAAAATACATATGGCTCTGAATGTGACAGACCCGTTGACTAAGCTTCTCTCATGAGCAAAACATGATCACACCTTAATACACTTTGGGTGTTAATCACATAGTGATGTGAACTAGATTATTAATTCTAGTAAACCCTTTGGGTGTTGGTCACATGACGATGTGAACTATGGGTGTTAATCATATATAGATATGAATATTGGTGTTAAATCGCATGGCGATGTGAACTAGATTATTGACTCTAGTGTAAGTGGGAGATTGAAGGAAATATGCCCTAGAGGCAATAATAAAGTTATTATTTATTTCCTTATTTCATGAGAAATGTTTATTATTCATGCTAGAACTGTATTAACCGGAAATGTAATATATGTGTGAATACATAGACAAACATAGTGTCACTAGTATGCCTCTACTTGACTAGCTCGTGAATCAAAGATGGTTAAGTTTCCTAGCCATAGACATGAGTTGTCATTTGATTAACGGGATCACATCATTAGGAGAATGATGTGATTGATTTGACCCATTCCGTTAGCCTAGCACTTGATCATTTAGTATGTTGCTATTGCTTTCTTCATGACTTATACATGTTCCTGTAACTATGAGATTATGCAACTCCCGTTTACCGGAGGAACACTTTGGGTGCTACCAAACGTCACAACATAACTGGGTGATTATAAAGGAGTACTACAGGTGTCTCCAAAGGTACATGTTGGGTTGGCGTATTTCGAGATTAGGTTTTGTCACTCCGATTGTCGGAGAGGTATCTCTGGGCCCTCTCGGTAATGCACATCACTATAAGCCTTGCAAGCAATGTAGCTAATGTGTTAGTTACGGAATGATGCATTATGGAACGAGTAAAGATACTTGCCGGTAACGAGATTGAACTAGGTATTGGATACCGACGATCGAATGTTGTTATGCGGTTTGACCGATAAAGATCTTCGTAGAATATGTAGGAGCCAATATGGGCATCCAGGTTCCGCTATTGATTATTGACCGAGAATAGTTCTAGGTCATGTCTACATAGTTCTCGAACCCGTAGGGTCCGCACGCTTAACGTTACGATGACAATTTTATTATGAGTTTATGAGTTTTGATGTACCGAAGGAGTTCGAGTCTTGGATGAGATGGGGGACATGACGAGGAGTCTCGAAAGGGTCGAGACGTAAAGATTGATATATTGGACGACTATATTTGGAGTTCGGAAAGGTTCCGAGTGATTCGGTTATTTTTCGGAGTACCGGAGAGTTACGGGAATTCGTATTGGGCCTCATTGGGCCATACGGGAAAGGAGAGAAAGGGCCAAAAGGGTGGCCGCACACCTCCCCTCGGACTAGTCCGAATTGGACTAGGGAGGGGGGGCGCCCCCTTCCTTCCTTCTCCTTCTCTCTTCCCTTTCCTTCTCTCCTACTCCTACTACATGGAAGGGTTCCTAGTTCTACTAGGAAAGGGGGAATCCTACTCCCGGTGGGAGTAGGACTCCCCTAGGGCGTGCCATAGAGAGGACCGGCCCTCCCCCTCCTCCACTCCTTTATATACGGGGACAGGGGCACCCCATAGACACACAAGTTGATCTACGGATTGTTCCTTAGCCGTGTGCGGTGCCCCCCTCCACCATATTCCACCTCAGTCATATCGTCGCGGAGTTTAGGCGAAGCCCTGCGCCGGTAGAACATCATCATCGTCACCACGCCGTCGTGCTGACGGAACTCATCCGCGACGCTTTGCTGGATCGGAGCCCGGGGATCGTCATCGAGCTGAACGTGTGCTGAACTCGGAGGTCCGACGCTTTGCTGGATCGGAGCCCGGGGATCGTCATCGAGCTGAACGTGTGCTGAACTCGGAGGTGCCGTACGTTTGGTACTTGGATCGGTCAGATCGTGAAGACGTACGACTACATCAACCGCGTTGTCATAATGCTTCCGCTTACGGTCTACGAGGGTACATGGACAATACTCTCCTCTCTCATTGCTATGTATCACCATGATCTTGCGTGTGCGTAGGAAATTTTTTGAAATTACTACGTTCCCCAACAGGTTGACCTTGCTTCCTCCCACACACAAAATATATCTACACGTCTGTGACTGGATCATCTCTCAAGCTCTATCTTACAGCCCTCACCCTTACCAAAAGCTCAATCGGACAATATCTCTCCGGAGCATATATATTTGTTCAATGAATGTCGGACCACACTCACTTTGTCTCTCTATCTATATGTCTCTCGATTAACCTTGCTTTCTCATACCGTATCTTCCACGCGTTGAAGCTACTACCTCCCCATCCCTTGCAAAACCGGAGCTATTTACATTGCGAGGGGCACTCCAACCTTGGATTAATTTGTGTAGGCATTTATTCCGGTCGGTTTAGATTATATTTTCGTAGCATTCGGCCCACAACTACTCCAAACGCCGTTGCAACCCATGCAACTCCCCTAGTTGATTTCCCTCTGGCTCGGTCATCGCTCTCTCGCACGTCCTTTCTCACCTTCAACGTTGCACCATGGTATTATTTAAAAAACTATGTTGTTCTCTTTAATTATTATAAATAAGCTACAAAACTACACACCGATAGTCCACTTGGAATGGAACAAATTTTGACCCACAGATTAAAGTGCTACAAAATACACACCAAGGGGCCCACATGTCATGAAACAAATTTGGACCCATATACAAATTAAAAAATAAAGGACGAGGATCGAACATGCGATCGGGCATTCAAGTCGCACGTCAATAGGCAACATACGTAGAATAGCAATGTTTGTTGTACCCCCTTTGTTCACATAATGTTTTTATATTACCACATCCTAATTAATGGGTTCCATGTGTGCTCTCTCTCTCTCTCCTCCCCTTCTGCGTTTAGACGCACGGGTAAACAGAAAGAACTCACGGGCGATGTTGCCGTTGACCATATCTGGATGCGTTCACAACTCACAAGTCACGGCACCAGTTTCACGTACTAGCAGCACTAGTCAGTGTGTACGTGCAATGCACGTTAATTTGGAAGTATATTAAGTGCATGCAGATATTAACTACTAGGATATTATTTGCGTGTTGTCATGTGATTAGCACTATTATTGGCATGAAATTAATTGCACGCTAAACGTGTTGAGCGCTCGACGTTGAAGCAGTCTAGGTCGTTGGATGACAAGGAATACATGTGGCTTGATGACGTTTTATATTTAATTTGATATGACTCTAGGAGAACATTCAATCGATCAAACCATACGTTTCGTTCACTCTGACTCCAACTTTAAATTATACGACAATCGATATAAAATAAACGGAAATGATAAATGTTCGGATTTTAAGCATGGCAATCCGAACATTTTTCATGGCAAATTTAGATTACGCGGCGGCGGCGGGGGCGTCTCGCGGTGGGAAGTGGCTCCTATGCCGTGCTCTGTGTGTCGTCGGGCCACTGACCGACGGTGACGGTGGCGTCTTGCACCGTTGTTGGCGTACTCCTGGACGTTGGCCTAGCTTCAAGGAAGGTCAAAATGTTCTAGACTTCGGAGCGAGTCAACTGGCGGGAGGAGGCGACTGGCGTTGGTGCAAGGAAGCGGTCGACGACGGCCATCCATGCCGCTGAGGGGGGCACTGGCACCCGCGCGGGGACAGGCGCTGTCAACGGCGTGGCGGAGACGTTCGTGTGCATGGGCACCGGCACAGGCGCGCACATCAGTGCATGCGCAGGCGCATGCGCTGGCAGGTGCACGGGCACCGGCACGGGCGTGCACATCTGTGCACGCGCAGGCGCATGCGCTGGCAGGTGCACGGGCACGTGAAAGTTGGCGGGACCTCGTGGAACCCCGTGGCATCAAGCTCGGCGACAATGTGCGGCTCCCAGCCCATCAATGCCACGGGGATGGGCTCTGGCACAGTCGGGGCGACGGGAGCCGGAACGAGAGTGGGGACAGGCGCGGTGTCTTCCCGCAAGGCTAGTTCAAGCTCATCCCAAAGCGCCTTATGTTCTTGAGACTCCGGCTGGGTGTCTTCCTCATGAAACTGGAACACTAAGAGCAGACCATCGTGATGCGGCATGGCGTACGTTTAGGTCAGGCTAGTTGGAGGTAGACGACAGGAGAATCGGAGAGGAAGAGAGAGGATTGTAGCGATACCTGGTAGTGCGGGGTTGATTTTAAACTACAGCGCCGGCGACATTAAAAGTGGGAGCAGTTGGGACAATAGTGGGCGGTGGAGCCTGGTCAAAGGGCTCACATCCCGGTGAGTCTGCACAGCGGTCTGCTCGCATGCCCCCCTGACAGCCGGCGCAGCGGTCTGCTCGCACGCCTCCCGTCGACTCACACGCTTGCTGGGACGTCACCTGCCAATGAGAAGTGGGGACTCGTGGCGGCACATAAACGCCCACGGTTTCAATAGTGAAAGCGTTTGCCTTAACATGACATGTCTTTTCCCTCAAAAAAAACGTGACAGGTCTTTGTTCCAAAATACGTTGGCTCTTCATTTGTGCAACTTGTCATAAGCAGCTTGTGTCGAATTGGAGAAAAAACTTACGAAGTAATATTTGTGCCATATCACGTGACCATGCTCAATTTCAAGAATTTATGCTCCCTTTTGGATTTTCTGAAATTTAAGACCCAGGATTTGAAACAATATCATAACCTGCATCATGCAATAAATTTTCAAGCCGTACATCTGTCCTGTTGTATTTCTTAAGAAAGGATTTGGTCAAACATTTTTCTTAGTTGAACCTCCTTTCCGGTTTATAGGGCTCAATTCAAAAATCCCACCAACCAAGGTAGATGGTGAGTGGTGGAACAATTGTTGTAGTTTGCAAAACCACTCAATTAATGCGCTTGTTTTCCTCAAAAATTGTGTTTACAAATGCATTAATTGCAATGCATGCATGCATAAAATACATGCATTGGTCAATTTTCTCTTAATACTTGCATGTAATGATTTTTGCACCTTGAAATCTGAACACGTGATGGGGAACAACCAAATTGAGACTTATAAAATGGGAAAACTAAAATTTTGAGATAAACCCTATAAACCGGAAAGGAGGGAGTAAAAGGATAATCCCTCCGTACCAGTGCATTGCCTGATATATTAACTCAAGTACTAGGCACGAACAAACGGGCTCAATTCTATGCTCATCCTGGTGTAGTAGTAGTAGTAGTACTAGGCAATGCAGTTGACGGGTGACTTTGACGAGCGGCGACCGAGGGAATTGAACCGTGCTCGGCATGGTAGGTAACGTTGTCTAGTTACTAAAGCATCCCTCCGTTGTTCATCGGTAGTCATTATGGACCGGGGACATGAGGGGAATTTCCTAGGGCTGGAATTCTGGCCGCCAGATATTTCGACTTGAAACGCTGAGGCTCGACTGGTTGGGGTTGCCTAATGTGCGTACCACGCACGCCACCGAAGGACACGAGCCCATTTTTTTAGGATCAACACGAGCCAAGGTCTGGCTGGTACGCCGTTGGGTCCTACCATTTGAGAATATGAAAGGAACCTTTTAAATTGCCGAACGAATCTATGTGTATTACAATACCTGTATTTTCCTTGCAAATACTAATCTCAACGTGGTAATTGATTTATGACGATATAGTGATCTCAACGTGGATTTCACATTTCATGGTATCCCTAGTAAGTTTTCCAATGCAAATTCAAATTTAAAAGATGAACAATATGGAGGTGAGAAAACTTTGTATGTATCAAGCATATGACCACACACACAAACACACACACACAGACACACACGCACGAACACAACAACAATCCAATAAGTATAGTGCATCTATTTTTCCAACCCATGCATGTATGACACGAGTTCAAAAATACTCCTTCTATTCCTAAATATTAGTCTTTTAGAGAGTTCAACAAGTGACTACATACGGAGCAAAATGAGTGAATCTAGACTCTAAAATATGTCTATATACATCCGTATGTGCCAGTGCATTTGAAGCCTCTAAAAAAGACTAATATTTAGGAACGAAGGGAGTAAAATGTAAGACATCCATGGTCCTCAGTTCAATATTTAAATGAACATGAAACTGAAACATGAATATGAAGTCTAGTACTACAGTACATGCAAATGTTGTGTTTAGGCGGAGCTATGATTGTCGGGGGTCAACCCCTCGACCTTAGATAAAACTGTGGAGCTCTGTTTTGGGTTGTTTAGATTATATTTGTCCCACCCTCCCAACCACGGATTGGTTGTGCACCCCCACCCCTCCTCCCCGGGAGAATATCATGTGCCCCCATACCTTACATGCTATATGCCGATACGAGTTGCTTGGAGCTTGTAGATCTAAGATATAGCAGCTCACATGATGTGTCTTAATTTTTTTTGCAGGAAACGTTGATGAGTTTGAGAATTGCACACAATTTGTACAAAAACTACTTATATGCCCTTTGATCCCATATCCAATGACCTCGGAGCTTGTATCACCGTAGCATCTAAGATGAAGGAGGACATCATATTCTCCTGTATGTAAGAATATCATGTGCCACCACACCTTAGATGCTTTGGTGATACAAGCTCTTTGGAGGCGTTGGATTTGTGACCCAACACCTCCTCGGTGGTTCGAATGGTTTTTTGCAGAAAAGCCCCAAAAGAGTTCGGCCACTGCTTACAAGCACAAAGACTGCTCAGATGCCATTGGATCTCAGATCAAACGACCTCCAAGCTGGTATCACCGTAGCATCCAAGCTGCGATAGCACCTTATGTTTTCTCGCATGGGAGAGTATGAGGTGCTCCCACACCGTAGATTCCATGGTGATACGACTCCACTGAGATCTAATGGCCCACAATAGGAGGTTTGGATGTTTTTGGAATATACTGCTAATAGAGTTTGGGAAATGCGCAAAAAGTACAAGTACTATGCATGTGCCATCTGATCACTGATCATACGACCTAGATGCTCATATCACCGTAGCGGGTAATTAAGCTACAGGGAGCACCTAATATTAGCACCGGGGAGCCATTGGATCGAAGATGCAGCGGCACACACGAGGCCTTAATGTTTTATTTGCAAAAAAAACTTTGGAGAGTTTGGAAATTGCGCATAATTACAAAGACTACTCCCAAGCCATTGGATCTCACTTCCAACGGTGTAAAAACTCGTATCACCATAGTATCTAAGCTGCGGGGTGGATGTGATATTCTATGCCGCTATCATTTTTGTTTGTAAACTTGCAAAATACGTGTAACTCGTGACATTACTTGTCTAACCGCACAAAGTGTTTGTTCAAAAAAAACCATCCTACATTGAAATATCGGAACAACACACGGGGGTCCCACTTGTCATTAATCAAATTTGGACCTAAAACTAACAAATCTGAAAGACGAGATTCGAACTGGCAACCTGGACTACAAAGCGTAAGTCGATAGCCTGAAAAAATGAACGGTTGTTGGCTTTGTCCCATAACTTGATTTTATACAGTAGTTGCATTGAGTAGAGTAGAGGGAGTGCCTCATCAACAAGTCCATCGTCTAACCTTTGCACGGGCACACACAAAGAGCGGCGCTAGCTTGCCGTGGTGTTATTACGACTAAAAAAAGCTTGGAAAATAGAAGAATCGCCTAGAACAAGAGAGCTTGCGGCTGGTCGAGATGGCACTAACCGTGCCACGTTTGCATGATGAAGTTGTGTGGATAGTGGGGTGTTTTCAACCGACTGGCTGGGTCCCGAGGTCGAACCATAGGTACTACGTCCGATACAGTATATTTTTACACGCACATATTCCTCCGTGCCGAGACGTGGCACACCCTACCACGCGGTTTCGGTGTCCTACCGGGTGGTGCACGCATATATTCTTCCTGACGTGGGACGCCCTACCGCGCGTTTTCTGGGTCCTCCTCGGTCGTAGCGCCGAAGCAAGTAAATGAGTCGTCAAATCACGAAAGACAACCTTTCTCGCCGAGTACATCAGTGAAGCACGGTGGCTAGCTAGTTGGGCTAGTTTGACCGATTAGCTAGGCTGCCGCCACATTTGTTTTTTCACCCCTTTTTTATCTACTTGCCAGCAGGTAAATTTAAATATCCACCGCGGCGTTGCTCTGGTGTTTGGGTGTGGCAGGATTTTAAATTTTTTGATTGACGGGAGCAGGCGCAGCAGGATTTTTAATTTTTTGATTGAAGGGAGCAGGCGTGGTAGCAATTAGTCACGATGACTCCGCCTGTAAAAACCCACTGCTCCCTGATGTGAGAAGTCGTCGACTGGTGTTTTACCGTGGTGAAAACCAAAAGATTCCCCGCTCCTCGGCTGGCTCCCTCTGCCTTCCCATAGATTGCATTGCCTTTCAGCCGTTTTGCCCCCTTTGCTTCCTCTCCCCATTGCTTCTACCTTGTGCCATGGCGGCGCAGCAGATCACGGAGTCCGAGGTGAGGCGCCTGACACAGGAGCTCCATGCCAAGGATGCGGAGCTTAGGGCCAAGGACGTGGAGCTCCGTGAGCTCAAGGAGGAGAGGAGTGCCATGCTCCTCCGTTATGTGCGGGAGTTCACGGAGCTTCAAAAGTGGCAGGCGTCCACCACAAAGATGCTCGAGGCGTCGGTGGCGTTACTGCAGAAAGCGGGAGATACGATAGGCCGTCAGGGGAGCTGGCTGGAGCGCGAGCGGGCCGATCGTGACGAGGTCCAGGATGGACTCAGCCACTTGGTGAACCAAGTTGCCACGCACGTGTTACGACTGCGCGATGCCTACCGTCGTGCCAGTGCGACGATGCCGGCCGTTGGGCTAAACCCGTTCAACCACCCGGTCGACTTCAACGAGCTGCGGCTTCCTGACCTGGTCTCCTTCTTCACCTATATCTCCAAGGAGCTGAGCCGTCTCCATGCGATGGTGGGGGCTGAGCTGGACAAGGAGGGGTTGCGCACTGCCGTCGCCGTTGCCGGGCGAATCCTTTCAGGGCTCCGTCACCGGAATCCATTCGTGCCATTGGACGCCGTCTTTGACGAGCTGGCTCCTGTCAACCGGGAGCGGTCTCTGCGGGCGGTTGCACCCTGCATCACCAACATCGTGCGCCTCGAGAAGCAGAGGGACTTCGGTGGTGTTTAGGCTCCCTCTGCATGGGCATGTCCATGTCTCGGCGCAACATGACCGTTGGATCAAATTCAAACGGTGCAGATCCGTCACTGTAGCACAAAGTGTGTGGGTGTGTTTGGTTGCATTCTCATCTCAATATAGATGTTTCCTCTTCGTGTAGTTTTGTCAACCTACTAGTGTGGACTCATGCACCCTTCATGCACTCTGCCAAACACCCAAAAGTGGGTCGAGAAGGGAACTTTTGTTCCCATCCCGTGCACCCTTCATACACCCTGTCTAACACTATAGGATGTGCTTCATATGGTTCATGTTTCATGGAGTACTGTAGCACCGTACTCTCCGTGCGCTGTGGACCTAGTTCTGTTAACATTGATCTCACCGTTCATTCTCGATCGGACAGTCGAAAAAGCGGTACTATGTTACATATAGGAGTAGTTGACATGCGCACAGCACAACTACAAGATTATGTAGTACTGACGTATGAACCACTGCACATGCCTAGTAGTAGGAGCACTGTGTATGTTCAAGTGGCTGCCGTGTTTCGCACTCCTCCGTCGTAAGAGTGGAAACGCTTGCTGTAATCATTTTTTTCTTCAGAATGAAAATCAGTGGACACGCTCTACCATGCGGATCCTCCTCCAGCCATGCACTAAATTACTCACTTTCGCCGACGTGTGGGACAGCCAGCACCAGGGTCTACTAGCCATGCACTAAATTACTCCATAGTAGAGTGATGGTAGACTACCCCGATCGAACCGCCGAAGTAATGCCCAATGAGCCATCAAATCACAAAGACCCCTCCTTTCCAGCAGTAAGTCGGACGGACGAAGCAACCATCATTTCACTCTTCTCTCTCAGCTTCCTCTCTTGAAGAAAACCCCCACTCGCTTCGCTTCTCCCTCATCTCGTTCCTCCTTTCACTCTTCTCTCTCAGCTTCCTCTCTTGGATGGACACCGGAGCACCGGCCGACGTGATGTCTATGGCTCTGGCCAAAACCGTCGAGGCTCATGGTACGAAGAAGCGCAAGCACCCCGTCGAGACTACCGCAGACAAGCTCAAAGCCATCGCCCTGTCCAAGCCCCCCTCTCCAGGATCCCTCATTAAGCAAGTCCAGGTAATGTCTCTTGTTGACGATCTTTTTCTCGATCTTGATCGTGTTTTTTCATTAACACGCAGTACTAGTAATGGTAGTACAACTTTCTGGGTGATCTTGCATGTGATTTTAGTGTGCCAAATGACGGTTTTAAATTCCTCTTTTGACCAAAACATGCGAGAGGTTGACACTGATTTCTTATAGATTACTTTCAACTACTCCCTCTGTCCCAAATTTCTTGTCTTTGATTTGTCTAGATACGGATGTATCTAATACTAAAATGTGACTTGATACATCCGTATCTAGACAAATCTAAGACAAGAATTTTGGGACGGAGGGAGTACTTTATGAACATCAATGCTACCTTTTAAGAGGGTATATTTGCCTCAGTAACTTGTGTTATGGATATTGCATGTAATCCCTCTGCTCTCATGCCTTTGAAGACATGTTCTAGTGTCTTTGTTCACTCATTTCTGTGCGTATATGTAGTCATATATGGAGTATAATATCGAAAATCATCTTATATTTCTGAATGGAGGTAGTAATGAAATATGGTTTCTATTTGAATTAGAACCAGGTCCGCATGGAGAGGAAGTTCTCAAAGTCATGTCGTGTGAACTGGAAGACCTAATGATGAGTTCTACTACTGAACTATCCAGCTGTTGTGTCCTTGTCGCCACATGTCCTGAACTAGTGTTTTCCTGTAGCATTGTTGTCAGGCGTCTTCTCGAGGCTACACTTGACCACAACAATTTCCTGGCTGTGCCTTCGATTACGAAGGGTGTGGTTCTTGTAAAGCTTCCCAACAAATCTGATGCGGTCTGTCTTCATCATCATGTTTATGAGTGGAAAGACCACTCTGTTAGGTTCTCCAAGGTTGACAAGATGGTGATGGTGCATGTAGACATCTCACACGAAGTCCATGGCCTAGTTAGTTATGCGGGGTTCATCCCGTAGGTCAATGGCAAGAAATAGTCTGCAGAGTTTAGTTAGTGCAACTTTGCTTGTCTGTAGTAAGTACTATTGTTCAGTACTTGATTTGTGTTTGTGAACCCTGTATTGTTTATTAGTACTACCGCTTTTGGTGTGTGGTCAGTCCTGAGAATGGTCTATGTTAATGTCTGTCCACTCAATTCAGTTTGTACATTTTGAAGTATCCAGATCATATTTTTTGTGAGGACGGTTTATCAATTATGGTTACACTCCAATATCTGTATGCATTGCAGGGTTTATCGCACCCACCAAGATTTCCAGTCCCATGGATGTTCGGTCCATACAATTTGTCACGACCTTTGGACTATCCTGCTTGTGGGAGTAGGCAGGGCCCTGCATGCCACGCGTAGTTGGATGATCAATCTTCTGTTTAGTACTTCGACATAGTGATTTCCTGGTAAGGATTCACTCATGTCACATCAAGTAAATCTTATTGATTTACTGTCTAAATCTTATTGATTTAATGTCATGTTTTCTTTCTTTTCCTGCATTTTTACGATGCAGGTTTTGCCATGTGACATTCATCACAGAATAAACCATTTGGTTTGCTCTACGATGGCTATTTTTGCAGGTTTCACTTCTTATGTCGTGTCAGTAACGAAGGCACTGTCCATCACTTATATTACTGGAAAAAATTGGATCAGTCTGTTGTCTGAGTACAAGCTGAATCCCTATGATGAACTGCAGTTTGGTTTAACAAAAACGCCACAATTAGTCCTTCTCGCGTTTAAAATAAATGAAGAAAAAAAACTGGATCACGGTCACGGATCCTAGTCAAGTTAGGAAGCTGATCATAGCAGACCAGACATGATCGCTGCTGTCTCACACAGATCGAGCACCGGCAGTTGCTCTAGCACTAACAGCGGCAGCAGCTCAGTGTGATCCAGCTGAGGATTGGGGACCGACCGCGTCAGCAGATCAGTGTGATCTACCGGAGGATCGGGCATCGACACCGGCACCAGCTCTACAAGGAGCACCATCTCCGGCAGCAGCAGCGGCTTCGGCACCTGCACCAACACTTGCACTTGCATTTGGTCTGGCCCGTGTAGTTGCACCGGCAACAGACTGGGCTGCAGTTCGCACTTCATATACCAAAGTCCTTACAAAAACCGACATGTCCACCTTCTTGGTAAGCATTGGCTGCCCAAGTGCTTCGTTCTTTTTTCTTTCCATGTTGTTTCACGTGATTCACTGTGTTGATCTAACTGTTTGGTTATGTCTTCTTGTTTTCAAACAGAGAATTCCTAAAGCAACAAGGGAGTTGTTCAACAATCCGGGCGACCGCGGCCAAGTTTCTCTTACCATGCGCAACCTTGGTGTGAATGAACCAGCTCAATATACCGTAATTACAAAGGATGGTCGCATGATGATTGATGCTAAAGGATGGTCAAGGTTCAAATCTAAATCATATCTTGCGGTAGGGGATGATGTCAAAATCGAACTTTCTCGGCAAGGAGAGCTGGTCCAAATCAACTTTGAAATTCTTCAGTAGCAGCACGCAACTACCAAACTGATCTATCCTCCGAGAGATTTTGATGTAATAATCTGGCATGGTGAAACAAGTGTCCTGTGTGTATAAGTAGTACGACAGTATTATTTATCACATGGTATATCGTTGATAGAATTGCAACTCTGATTGCTGGTTAGGAACTGTCGTTCAATTTCATTCCAACAGCTGTCGTGCTTTATTCAATTTTGTGTATTCGCCTTGCGACAACATCTAAAACCAGCGCAGTACCGATCGCTTGCAATATGAAAAGCGCTGAGGTAGAACACATGGGCCCCCAAACATGTAGGGTCGGCCTGTGGCCCAAAGTCCAGAACCGTGAGCCTATCTAAGTATTATATTCTCAGTTGAACCCCCATAAAAAAAGCTGAATCCCCATAATGCCCGTGCATTGCAGAGGGAGAATATTTCCCGGCAAGGTGAGCCTGTGATATAAAAGATTTGTATATTTCTTTACAGAGGGAGTATCTCTCTGTCAAAAAATATATTTATGTGTAACTAGTTACTCCTGTCTTTCAACTTCCTTTCGCTTATATTTGGGGCAACCGGCAACAGGGTCCACGTGCCATATGCACAAATTAGAGTGCACAACTTCATGGTAGACACACCCCGGCCGTAGCGCCGCAGTAATGCCCAATGAGCCGTCAAATCACAACCCCCCTTTCCAGCTTTAGCAGTAAACTGGATGGACGAAGCGGCAACATTTCACTGGGCCTGAATCCCCTTCTCCCTCGTCTGCTTGTTCAGAGAAAACCCCCGCTCGGCGATTGCATAGGGTTTTCTCGTGGAGAACCAGGTACGAATTCTTCATCCATCCCCGATAAATCCAAGTCCCTTGGTCGCTGGTAATCCTAGGATGGCAGCCGCCGCCGTTGATGCATTTTTCTTCGTACTGAATCTAGTGTGTTTCAGTTGCTGTGCCCAAATGCGAGTACCCTACAGATTTCTGCGCCCACGGCGAGACGCCACACTTGTTCCTTCTCATCCTACCACATCATTTTGAAACGCGCACAGTATGTTCCTAGAATCCTCTTCTCTATCCGGGAGGGTGGGTTTTTTTTGAAGATGCTGTGTTCTCATATTATTTTTCCTGCAGTGTATTATTTGCTCTGCCAGAACACATGTACTCAAGATGCTCGGCCTTGCCATAACTGAATACACTAGTTTAATGGTCACAGTGAAGACAATCCATGGATATTGCTTCCGAGTTGGGTTCATGAACCAAGAAAATTGCTGCTTTTTTATGGCCGAACTTGGATAAACTTTCTCAAGTGTTACGGACTGAAATTTGGCGCACGAATGTCGATGGAAATAGCAGAACCTGGTCTCATCTTCACTGCAATCTTCCACCCCGACGTTGTTCCAATTGTTCATCCATGTTAGTTTTGTATCTGGTTCTTGCTTGTTGCCTCGATTACTTCTTAATCCACCTATTCTGTCTAACTAATCACAATTTAACTTTAGAAGTAGCAATGAATCTCTCACGAAGGTGCTACTTCTAACTAATATTTTCTTATAATTGGTGGCACGTGTAGGTTTTTTTTAGAGTTAAACAGTCTGCTCATTTGTTACTCTGTAATAACTCGGTTGTTACTAATGGCACTGAAGTTGACTGGATTGACATCCACATGTTCCTACACTTTATTGATCGTCTTGAGGTCCTTGTGGGGTGTTTCAATGGTGGAAGGCCACGTGGGATATGTGTGCCGCTGCTGCACTCGTTGAACAGGTCCAACTGTGTCAAGAAACTTATGGTACGAGTTGTTTTTTTTATATATGTTGTTCATAAACTATTGCTTATACACATTTTTACAGCTGTGATCTTCTTGAAACAGGAACTGCCGAGTTCTATTGTTCCTATACAGATGCCTGACCATGGTCGGGTCAGACTTGCGCTTGGTCACAACATGATGTTTATGTCAACCTACTCAATTCCCCTTGGAGGTGAAAAGATACTTATTCGTGGGTGGTCTCAGATAATGAAGGCCCGTCCATCTTGGAGAATAGGACAGAAGATTATGTTCATGCTTTTCCATGGCTCTAAAGCGAATATCCTGTTTATTGACCACGTTGCGAGATGAAGCCGCTTTCAGAAGGTTGTGGATGCACGGGGTGGCGTCTGGGCCTTGTCCTGGGGCTTGGCGGCCTCACCCTTGGTTAACTGTAGGCAAAGTAGCACTATTTGAGGCATGCTTTGTACGGTTGAACCTGTATAAGTACTCATACTGCTTTCAGCTTTGGTTGTTAAGTTCCCCTACTGGTTTCAGTTAAGGTTGTTAAGTACTCCTACTACTTTTACAGTCTGTCATGTTTCTTTAGTCCTGTCTTCCTCCAGCCGCCAAAACCAAACCAGCGCCGGCGGGGCCGCCTGCTTCTGCCTCCCACGGCTGGCTGCGCCTCAGTGCACGCATCGCCGCCCCACCGTCTCCTAAATCGTTAACGCCGACGTCCTCCGTGCGTTTTGGTGCGCTCGCCGCGGCGCCACCCTCTCGCATTGTCAACATGGTCAACAAACAAAAGGAATCGGCAGAAGTACGTGGAGAGGATGACAGTAGGGGCCCACCACGTCAGCGTATGGAAAAATAAAATGCTTCCTCCTAGTGTTTTCCTGACATCTCGGACCCACGGCATTGTGAGTGTATATAGTCAATAGACAAGATAACAACACAAGATCGGCTGACACCTGGGACGTAGCTACTCGAGTAGTTTTTTTTTGTTTGGTATTGTTGAGACGGAGCAGGGTTTGAACTGGGCTGTGGCCCGTCTAGCCCAGGCTTATATTTTATGTTCACCATGTGACCAGCCCAGCTATTTTTTCTTTGTGAAAATGAGCCCAATTTATTTTTTCTGAAGAATACCCAATCCAGGCCTACTTATTTTTCTACGCCCTGATGGGCTGCAACTCTTTCAAGACGCCTGCAAATCTTGAAAGTAATATTAAATGGGTTGTATATAAAAACAGATGATAAATTGGCAATTACTTTATAATTTCTGATTTTTTTTCACATTTTCAGATTCCTATTTCACTGGGAATTAACCTAATTCAAATATATCTTCAAAGTACTTTAAATCTGGCTCAACATTTCGGTATTAAAAATAGTCTGGAACCCACAGAAATATGCGAAATTGGCCCTGGCCAACCAAAAAAAACGACTGCAATAAATTGCATAAGAAGTTGCCATGAGCTATATATAAATTATTAGAGAGGGAGTGGTCTGACTTGTGGGCCTGTTTAGTTGACGCGTATGCAATATTTTTTTAGTTATTATATACTACGTCAACAAACGATTCTAGCAAACATAATCGTTGGATGTCAATCCAACGGCCGTCGTGTTTCTTCAATCTCTGATCTTCTTGCTCCAGCCGCCAAAGCAGCGCCGGCGGGACCGCCTGCTCCCGCCTCCCGTGGCCGGCTGTGCTGCCGCGCAAGGCCTTAGCGCCCCCTACTACTCCCACCGTTGGCCAGGGCATCCCTCTACTCACCCACATCCCCTGTTATTCTGCGGCAACGGCAGCCTCACACCGCCGCCGAACCGGTGAACCCTCGTACTCCTCTCCGCGTGGGCTTCCACTGTCGCGTCTTCCCCGGCTCCGCATCGTCCCCTTCCTAGGCCTCTCCGTCGTCCACCGCCCTGGTGCTGTCGGCGCAGCGTGGTCAATGTGGTTAACGATCGACTTCCATCGGAAGAGTACTATACGTGGAGAGGCTGACAGCTGGGTCCACGGTAGCCGCAAGGAAGTGCCTCCTTATTACGCGGAAAATAATTATTCCTCCACCTGACAGCTGGGACCCACTGGACGGGCCACCAGTATTTCACGAAAAAACGTTTCCCCATGACTGCTGGGACCCACAGGTCGGGCCACCATATTTCGCGAAAAAAACTTCCCCCCGCTGTTAGCTCGGACCCACCGGAAGTGCCTCCTTATTACGCACAAAAAAATGAATACCCCCCTACTAGCTAGGACCAACCTTGGTGGGAGGCTGACTTGTGGGCCTACTAAGTTGACTGGGATGGAGGCCTTTGTCAAATTTAGTCAATATATGAACGATTCTAGCTCTAGTGACCGTATGATGTCCATCCAACGGTCGTAGTGCTTCTTCAACCTCTGGTCTTCTTGCTCCAGCTGCCCAAAGCAGCGCCGGTCGTGCTGCCTACTCCTGCCGCCCGTGGCCGGCTGTGATGCCACGGAGGCCTCACCGTCCCCTACTACTCCCACCGCTGGCAGGCCATCCCTCTACGCACCCACACACCCTGTTATTCTGCGGCGACGGCAGCCTCACACCACAGCCAAATGAGTGAACCCTCATACTCCTCTACGCGTGGGCATCCACTGCGGCGTCTTCCCCGGCTCCGTGTCTTCCCCTTCCTAGGCCTCGTCGTCGTCCACCGCCCTGGTGCTCTCGGCGCGGCATGGTCAACGTGGTCTAGGAATGGCTTCCATCGGACGTGGACTGTACGTGGAGAGGATGACAGCTGGGTCCACGGCCGCAGCAAGGAAGTGCCTCCTTAGTACGTGCAAAATAATTATTCCTCCACCTGACAGCGGGGACCCAGCGAACGGGCCACCGTATTTCGCAAAAAAATGTTTCTCCCTGTCTGCTGGGACCCACCAGCTACATCTTCGCACGCAAGGAAGTGCGTCCGAAAAAACGATTCGCCCCCCTGACTGCTGGGACCCACCAGCTACATCTTCGCACGCAAGGAAATGCATCTGGGCAAAAAACAAACCCAAAACGATTCGCCCCCCTGACTGCTGGGACCCACCAGCTACATCTTCGCAGGAAAGGAAGTGCCTGACAGTCGGGACCCACCTGGTCGAAGCGTACGTACCGTTGTCATTCTAGTCGCGAACGTGTATGTACATACTGGTCGATGTAGAGGCGGGCACGTGTCGTAGTAGAGGCGCACACATGTCGTAGTAGAGGCGCGCACGTAGCATGTACACGTACATACATCGGCGAGGTTGCAAGAAAGAAAATACGGCCGTGCACGTACATACGGGCAGGGTCTCGAACGCCTACTCGCGCATACGTATATGGCTGGGTCGGAACGGAGAAACAACGTCGTCATCGTGTTCATGGGGAGGCAACGGAATGCGTCGTGTTCATTGGGAGGCAACGGAACGTGTGGGAGCCAACCGGCTTGGACGGAACAGGCGATGGAAACGAGACCTGGCATACCGCACAACGGAGGAAACGACCTTGTGTTCGACCGGCCACGTTCGGAACGGGGTCCTGTTGATCGGGAGGGGTGTGGCGTACCGCAAAACGGAGGAAACGGACCTCCTACAGTTGAAATGGGGGTCCTGTTGATCGGGAGGGGTGTGGCGTACCGCAAAACGGACGAAACGGACTTGTGTTAGAGCGCTACGGTCGAAAGAGGGGTCCTGTTCATCGGGAGGGGTGTGGCGTACCGCAAAACGGACGAAACGGACTTGTGTTGGAGTGCTACGGTCGAAACGGGGGGGAGGGATGTGGCGTACCGCAAAACGGGACTCCACGGGATACTGTTCATCTCCACCGTCGACCTCCTCCAGCCTCCACGGGCTACCGTCGACCTCCTCTAGCCTCCACGGGCTCTTGTTCATCCAGCCTCCACCACGCGCTACTCCACCGGCTACTGTTCAACCACCCCTCCAAGGGCACCCCTCCACCGTCTACTGTTCATCCAGCCCTCCACACCACGGGGTCCTGTTCAACCACCCCTCCACGGCCACCCCTCCACCATGTATTGTTCATCCAGCCCTCCACACCACGGGTTCCTGTTCATCCAGAGGCAACGTCACCGCTCACTGTTCATCCAAACCCCCCGCAACGCTCACTGTTCATCCCAGAGGCAGCATCGATCGGCTTCAGTTAGCAGCAGTAGCGAAGGAATCGCTCCATCGGGTTCAGTTAACAGCCATCGATTGATCGCTCGGGTTCAGTAATGCGTAGCCTGCAATGCAATCGCTCGGGATCAGTTAGAGCCGAACGCCTCGCTCGGGTTCAGTTAGAGCCAACGCCTCGCACACATGCGCGTACCTGTATGAGAGAAACACGCATCACTCTCCCACCGTAACCGGCAACTCCCCGAAATTTTCCTCCCCCTCGCTTCTACCATGGTTTTTTCCGTCATGGACGGCCCAAAGAATGTCATGCAGCTATGTCTCCAGCCCGCCCAAGACGAAAAGCCCATTTTCTGTCATGATTTTTTGTCATAGAAGTAGGAGCCCACCACATCTATGATGATACCGGGTTCTGTCACAATTATCTTCATAGAAGTGTCATATGTATGACAGAAAAAAAATTCGTTCGGCGCAAAATGTCACGGATGTCTTTTTTTTGTAGTGCTAAACGTAATGTTCCTTGGGAGGTTGTACTACATCCTCAACTGGGCCATGACGATGATGAGGATGCAGGTATGCCGTATGCAACAAATATTGTTACAAATAATATAATTTATCTCGAATATATGCTCATTTTGATTGTACTCGATCACATGCAGAGGGGAATAGCAGGTTGTGCGTCTCTGTCAGAGACTATTACTGTTACATGCTGCAGACACGTCCTGCGATCTTCAATCCCATACTCTGTGGAGCACGCCTTCTGCAGCAATGGGCGGTCGACATGTATGTCAAGATTGAGAGTTTTCGGTTGAGGTGGTATAGATAGAACCAGACGCGGATTCGGGCCGACTTGTATAAAGGAGTTATTGATGCGATCACATCGGGGGAGACGCGAGCAAGCGCTGTTGGGACAAGGATAGTGCTCCCTGGAACATACCCAGGTGGCGACCGCGACTTGAAGAAGAGCCATATGGGTGCCATGGCAATTGTCCATACATACGGGAAGCCTGACATCTTCTTGACCATGACTTGCAATCCAAAATGGGAAGAGATAACTAATGAGTTGCTGCCTGGTCAGACGGCGCAAGACCGACCTGATATTGTGGCTCGCGTGTTCTATGGCAAACTAGAGGCTATGAAAGACATGTTGTTCAAGAAGCAGATCCTGGGTGTTGTTGTCGCTAATGTATACGTAGTCGAGTTCCAAAAAAGGGGCCTTCCCCACACACATTTTTTGTTGATCATGGACTCAACATATAAGCTTATCGTCCCAGAGTAGTATGACCGACTCATATCAGCAGAGCTCCCAGACAAGCATAAGTATCCCGAATTGTATGCAATGGTGGTAAAACATATGATGCACGGACCATGCGGTGCTCTCAACCCAAAGAATGTTTGCATGCAAGAAAATGGATGCAAGTGCAGATACCCGCGGCCGTTCAATGAAAACACAACACAGGGGAAGGACTCATACCCAGTTTATCGGCGTAGAGACGATGGTAGACGTGCTAAGGTTCGAGGGAAGATGTTGGACAATAGATGGGTTGTGCCTTCTGTGGATGTTCAATTGCCACATCAACATTGAGGTCTGCTCTAGCATAAAGGTTGTCAAATATCTTTACAACTACATCTACAAGGGCCATGATAAGGCTTCTTTCAGCATCGACCAGCCCGACGCAGATGATAACATTGATGAGATCAAGAGACACGTTGACTCAAGATGGGTCACCCCTCCGGAGGCTATCTGGAGGATATTTCGCTTCCCACTTTGCGCCAATCACCCGCCTGTCTTGAAGTTGCCTCTTCATCTCCCGAATATGCACAGGGTTGCAATCAATGTGCAGGCTGACTTGAAGAATGTTGTCGCCTCCGAAAAAGCTTCAAAATCCATGTTAACGGAGTACTTCAAGGCTAACCAGGAACACCCTTGGGCTAGGCATATATTGTACAAGAATTTTCCCGGAAGCTTCACGTGGCAGCAACAAAAGAAGTCTTGGAAGCCTCGGGTCGAGCGTTTTCAAATAGGTCACATCATGTCTGCCAATCCTGCCGAGGGGGAGCGATACTACCTGCGTGTATTGCTGAACCATGTTACGGGCAAAACCTCCTTCGACGACGTGCTCACCGTGGACGGCGTGTTATGTGGGAGCTTTAGAGAGGCTGCTGAACGGTTGGGTCTCATCGAGGCAGATAACACGCTCGACGACTATCTTAATGAGGCTGAGCAGTGGGCGATGCCATGTTCTCTTAGGAGGCTCTTCGCAAGCATCTTGGTGCACTGCGAGCCAGGCGACGTGCGCGGTTTATGGGATAGGCACCTCGAGCCTATGTCAGATGACTATCGTCGAACACGCATGTCCCTGAACGAGGTGGAGCAGTTGGTGTTGCTTGACATTAGGGGTATGTTGCAGTCCATGGGTAAAGACATTGTTGATTTCTCTCTTCCAAGCATCGATGATGCGTTTGACCCAACCGATGGTGAGTGTAGAGAGGTCATCGAGGAATCAACCATTGAGTTTGACATGGATGACACTAAATTGGCATCTTCCCTGAACTTGGAGCAGAGGGCCGCATACGATGAGATATTGGCGGTTGTTGAACGCGGTGATGTGGGTGTATTCTTTGTTGATGGCCCTGGAGGTACAGGGAAGACCTTCCTATACAGGGCGATGCTTTCCAAGGTGAGGAGCGAGGGCAAGATTGGTATTGCTACCGCGACGTCGGGCGACGCTGCTTCTATCATGCCTGGCGGCAGGACTGCCCACTCGAGGTTCAAGATACCATTGAGTTGCGATGATGGAGCCTCATGCAGCTTCACTAAGCAGAGTGGGATTGCCAAGCTGCTTAGGATGGCCTCATTGATAATATGGGACGAGGCCAGCATGACGAAGCGACAAGCGGTCAAGGCATTGGACAATAGCATGCATGTCATCATGGGAATACGCGACCGACCCTTTGGAGGAAAGACTGTTGTTTTTGGCGGGGACTTTAGGCAGGTGCTTCCGGTTGTCATAAGGGGGTCGCGGGGCCAGATAATTGATGTAACCCTCCAAGTTCTCATCTATGGGAGGGTATGCGACAGCTTTGGCTCGTCACCAACATGAGGGCTCATAATGACACGTGGTTTGCATATTACTTGCTAAGGGTCGGCAATGGCACTGAGGATGTTGACGATCAAGGCAACATACTACTCCCTGAAGACATTTGTCTACCTTCTACAGGCGAGGTTGACGACTTGGAGAAGCTTATTGACCATGTGTTTCTGAGTCTAGATGTCAACATGTCTGATTCGAATTAGATGACATGTCGTGCAATCCTTTCCACCAAAAACGACAATGTCGACAAGATAAACATCCGCATGATAGAGCGTTTTCAGGGAGATGAAGTAATCTACCATAGCTTTGATAGTGCGGAGGACGGCCCGTATGGCTACTACGCTCAAGAGTTTCTGAATGGATTGACTCCCAACGGTCTTCCTCCGCATGCACTCAAACTAAAGCTAAACTGCCATGTCATACTTCTAAGGAACATTGATCCAGCTAACGGACTGTGTAACGGCACTAGGCTTGTTGTTAGAGGATTTGAGAGGAACACCATTGATGCAGAAATCGTGATTGGACAACACGCTGGCAGGAGGGTCTTCCTTCCTCGAATACCTCTCAGCCCATCTGAAAAAGACATGTTTCCATTCAAGTTTAAGAGGAAGCAATTTCCTATAAGACTTAGGTTTGCTATGACCACTAACAAGGCTCAAGGGCAGACCATCCCTATTGTTGGTATCTACCTACCCAATCCTGTGTTCTCTCATGGTCAACTCTATGTTGCTTTGTCGAGCCACCACGAAGAGAAACATAAAGATACTCATTCAGAAGGAGAAGCCGAAGGAGAAGGCTAAGAAGCAAGAGGACAATCCAAAGAAGCGAAAAAGACCGACCCTGTCCTTACTGACCTCGATGAAGAACATCATCTACAAGGAAGTCCTTACAGGCTGAGTCCGGTCTTAATACACCGGCAGGTTCTGTAATATAACTTACTCTTCTGATTGTCAAGTTATGCTTAATTTGTTTTATATATATATCTTTTTATTTGGTATTTTGATAGGTGGAGCTATACTCCATTTAGTTGAGCTACTAACTGCATTTCAATATTCAGCCGTCATATTGTCAGAATCATCTTTGTTATATGTTTTTTACAAACGCACTAATTTATGTGTAATAAGTGATTCTGATATAACGTCGGAACTGATAATGACCTGGAACATGCAATGAAACTTTTGTAATACGGCAAGGGATAATTTACTGATTTTATAGTGCTGCATAGTACATGTGAGATGTGGCTGTCAAATAATCTCATCTGTATCTGAAGATGAAATGATGGATATTGACAATGGGTAATCACAAGAAATCTAGACATCTGATGTCATGGAGTATGACACTGAGTCTTCTTCTTGCAACACAGAAATATAGAGAAGACGAATCAAAAAAATTTAGAGATAAAAATTATCACCATTCATCTTCACACTCCCATAGAAGTGTAAGGCATTCCAGGGGGAAATACCATCGGGGTGGTACTAACAAGAACAAATCAAAGAATTCAGCAGAGTGGTGCTAGAGCTAGGAAATACACCCGTTCTCATGATGATCCCTTGTCTTCAGATGAAAAGAAAGTTTGTAAGGAGAGCTCTGCTGATAGGATGATTATAATTAGTCAGAAACTGGTTCAGATTGTGATGGCTTCATGCATGACACTGAAGGTAGGCTATGAAATGCTTCATTAGAATAATGAGATGTACTTATCCATGAATACCAGCAATTTGCTGATGAAACTGGTAGAGATAAATTGCTATGCTATACCTACACCAAAGTAGAAAGGCAAGGAAGATATGTGCTCTGTTGTATCCGACTTTAATGGGCAATATGGACCTGAAGGAGTTGGCACCTTAGGGGGCACCAAACAGTCCGCCTACGATATTAACCACAGTGTTTACGTGAGCTGCCACATCGTTCAGTTGGCTGGTTGAAGAGGCTACTCATACAATGGATGCATATCTCCTCTCGATTTAGGAGTTTTGTTTGTAAAATATGAAGATCTTTGGAGAGCTTTAGTGCTGACCAAGTGCAAATTTGATCTATAAAATCTGTTTAGAAAACTAAAATTTAATTTACCAATCAAACAACTTTTACTATTCCAGTTGTTAAAATGAATGGTGCTATAGATACACCATATGCTCATGCACATCAGGCATATATGACCCTTTGGGGATTGTAGTTTGAAACAGTATCTTAAGGAGGCTGGTTGGGTTGTTGTGGAGGAAATGTAGGTTGCACCCAGCCAAGATGATTGCCTGTGCAGTTATCAAATGTATTTCCGTAGATCAAATATAAAAAGAATCCAAAACCCCCCATATAATATCCGGAAAAAATAGTATATTACGGCAAGTGATCATGCCAATCACCAATACCATTGAAAGCACAAGTGCTCCCTAGGTGGTTTTGGTAATTAATGTCAACATATCTCTTGTTGGACTAACACTTTTATCTAGTATGTTTCAGATAAGTTCAACAATGGAGTGGCATGGACTAAAGGATGTGGGAACTCCTTCTAGATGCTAAGGACAAAGGATTGGCTCAAGCTTCAAGCTCAAGACTCTTCATTTTACATTTTAGTGATCCAATATCACATTGAGTCTATAGGAAAAGCCAATACTATCAAGAAGGGATGAGGTGTTGCTTAATGAGTTTCTTGCACCACAGTGCTTAGTGATATGCTCCAAAACCCTCAACTACTTTCCCACTTCCACACATATGACCTAAACCTAAAGACAAACTCGGCCCCACCGATTCTTTCTATCCGGCGCCACCGAGTTCCAATGTCTTAGCCACTGCCACAAACCCTAGACAAATCGGTCTCACCGATAGTGATCTCGGTCTCACCGAGATGGGATTGTAATCTCTTTGTGTATGTCCATTACCAAAATCGGTCTCACCGAGTTTGAGCAATCGGTACTACCGAGACTACAATGCAAACTCTCTGGTTAACTTATTACCAAAATCGGTCCCATCGAGTTTGAGTAATCGGTCCCACCGAGTTTGCCTGACCAACTCTCTGGTTAGCTAATTACCAAAATCGGTCTCACTGAGTTTGTGTAATAGGTCTCACCGAGATTACGTTATGCCCTAACCCTAACCATATCGGTCCTACCGAGTTGCATGTCGGTCCCATCGAAAATCCTAACGATCACTAGATTTGCTAAATCGGTCCAACCGAGTTTCTCGATTCGGTCCCACCGAGTTTGGTAAATTTTGTGTAACGGTTCGATTTTGTGTGGAGGCTGTATATACCCCTCCACCTCCTCTTGGTTCGAAAAGAGAGCCATTAGAACAAACCTACACTTCCAACTTACCAGTTCTGAGAGAGAACTACCTACTCATGTGTTGAGGCCAAGATATTCCATTCCTACCATATGAATCTTGATCTCTAGCCTTCCCCAAGTTGCTTTCCACTCAAATCTTCTTTCCACCAGATCCAAATCCTATGAGAGAGAGTTGAGTGTTGGGGAGACTATAATTTGAAGCACAAGAGCAAGGAGTTCATCATCAATGCACCATTTGTTACTTCTTGGAGAGTGGTGTCTCCTAGATTGGCTAGGTGTCACTTGGGAGCCTCCGACAAGATTGTGGAGTTGAACCAAGGAGTTTGTAAGGGCAAGGAGATCGCCTACTTCATGAAGATCTACCGCTAGTGAGGCAAGTCCTTCGTGGGTGACGGCCATGGTGGGATAGACAAGGTTGCTTCTTCATGGACCCTTCGTGGGTGGAGCCCTCCGTGGACTCGTGCAAACGTTACCCTTCGTGGGTTGAAGTCTCCATCCACTACAAAAAAATACACTTCCGTGATGATACGTGTTTGTCACAATAGGTCGCATTTTTTGTCATGCATGTACATCCATGACAAATTTATGACAGAATCAAGATAGTCATACCTGTGCTGTCGTAGAAGTGTTCCATGACATTACCAAAATTATCATCACGGAAGTGTCCACTTCCATGACGATAAATCGCGCGTCAAAGAAGTGCTTTCGTCAAGGGTGACTGACACATGGCATCCATCGTAACGGAACGCCGTTAAGCTATCGGGTCGGGTTTTGGATCCGATAACCCGTTAACAGCCCTGACCAATGGGGATTTTCCATGTGTAAAATCATCATTGGCTGGAGGAAACACGTGTCGGCTCACCGTTGGGACAGATGTCATCCACTCATTGGACAGAAGGCGCCTAAGATACGTAGGATGTGAAAAGGCCGGCCCATTTGACTTGGTCAAAAGGTGGCGGGCCAGCCCATGTAAAGCCTGTTAACGGCCTGTTCGCATATAGCCCATTTACAGCCCGCTAACCCAAGGCCCGTTACACCCTATCTGAATTAGGCCCAGTAGCGTCATCTGGGCCACCCAATATGATTCCAGCCCATTTTCACTTCTGGCCCATGATGTCTTTCGGCCCATATGAGGCCCTATGTAACTCTTGGCCTATTAACGGCCGGTGGTGAAACTGGCCCGTAATGAACAGTGTATTACTTTACACCCATTAACGGCCCGTGGTGAAACTGGGCCGTAATGAACAGTGTATCACTTGATACCCATTAAGGGCCCATTATTCCGTTGGGCCGTTTCCAGCCCATGTTACCTTTCGGCCTTCTCAGAGCCCATTTATTCTTGGGCTCATTTCCAGCATTCGTTTACTTATGGGCCATTACTGTCATTTTCTGCTTATGGGCCAAATTCGGCCCGTGGTTACAGTCGGCCCATTTGTGGTCCGTTAACATGTTGGGACATTTTCATAGCGTCATGAAATACGGCCTATTAACGGTGGCCCATTATGGTCGGCCCATGAACGGACGATTCCAACTCTAGCCCATTTACGGCCATAATGCGGCCTGTTATTGGCCCATGTTTGGTCAATCGATCATACTGCCCGTATAAGGCCCATTGATGATACGGCCCGTAGAAGGCCCATTGTTTCTGCGGCCCGTAGAAGGCCCATTATTTCTACGGCCCGTGGAAGGCCCACTGTTTATATGGCCCGTAGAAGGCCCACTGTTTCTACGGCCCGTAGGTGCAGTGTCACTACAGTAAATATTAGCCCATGGTTATTGTGGCATAGTTTTAAAAAATAGGTTGTTGCAGCCATTAGCAAACCGCAGAAAAAGAACTGCACTGACTACAAGCAAACAAATAAACAAGACAACAAGGAAGTAAATAAGCAAGCAACTTACACTAGGCTATCACGGCTATTACACATATTACATCCACTGGGCATCAAAGTTCGCCACCAGTGCAAATATAGGGAACACAGTAGCATATAAACGCCGCAGCAAAACAAGTCCAGAACTGAAACCACTTCAGTAGTTCTCAAGAAACAATATCCTGGGTACCCATAATGCTGGCAAGATGCTTAGCAAGCTTATTAACTTTCTCTTGTTTGGCGCTTAAGTCCTCCAGCGCCTGCTATTGCACCAGAAAGTATGCATCTGAATTCTGAAGGGACTTCCTCAGTCCTCCGGCTTCCTGTCGCATAACATCTGATCGATGTCTTTCAACTTGAAGTTGAGACTCAAGAAGCCGAACTGATTCAGGCAACGAGTTCGAAGAGCTGGTGCCAGCAGTGGTAGCCAGTAACTCGAACACTACATCAAGACAGGACTTTGGGGTTGTCTCAGTGTCCTCAATATAGTTTTTATCGGCTTTCTTGGAGACCAACAGGGATGTCTCACTATCTTGAACCTTATCTGCATTACTTCCTTTACCATTGCATAACAGGGTACTCTTATCCAATATTTTATCCGCATTCTAAAAGGGAAACAAACAAACACATCTCAGGTTTACAATGTAGTATATGAAACTCATTTTGGTAAACCAGCTCAGTAGTAAGGTGGACAGGATAACAGCATGAAACAAACATATATCTATGTAGTATGGTCATTATATGGTCTATATCATTCTACTTTATGTTGCCAAATCAAGATAGATACAGTTCGAATCATATCTATTTAAGACAAAGCAGCATAGACAGAATATAAGTGTGGGAAACTACACAGCAATAACAAAACTTGTAATGTGCATGGCATGAGAACATAACTATTTATTCAATTGAAACTGAAATCAACATAGGGCAAGTTACAACAGCAAACAGCCAAACACGTTGAAGAAACAGGTTTAAAACATACCTGTTGCGCCAATGGAGTTTCAATTGCATCCTTCAAATTTGAAATTGGTTGGTATCAGTAAATACAGTGATGCAAGAGCAAAGTAGTATGAACCATAGCTACGGAACCTGACCTAAGAACAATTCTTCTTCCGCTTTAAGCGTTGACTGTGGGTTCGGAGTGGTGGTCCTCGGGATTTGGGCATTGCAGTTGCCTTACTAACTGCTCGTGTTTGGGTGCTCTGTGATGGACACGGTGCTGTGTCAACAGGAATTGAGTGTCTATCTACTGGGGTTGGGGTTAGAAGGGGTGTAGATGGTTCTCTGTCCAACTAGGTAGGGGTACAATCTGCATGAGTGTGGGTTATGTGTGGTGGAGCTGATTCTTGGGCAAGTACAACTGTGGTTCTATCTGCATCGACAGGTAGCACGATCTTTTCTGAAGACCGTGTTTTTACTCCCACAGATACTGCCATCACTCCCTCCAATTGAAATGGCTGATAAACAAGAAAAGTAATTGAATGTGCAAACATTGTAAGATAGACAAGTGCAATGGATAGTAGGGAAGAAAACAGAGCATGAAATAATTCACATTTATGTTGTCTATGCAAACAGAATAGCAGGACATAATTTCACATATATGATGGCTAATTAAACATGATAGCATGACACAATTTCACATGTATGATGGCTAACTAAACATGATAGAATGACATACTTCAAAATATGATGACATGATATAACTATACGATGTGTCTATTAAAGTGGTTGGCATGCCATAAATCACAAACATGCCGTCGATGGAAACATGATTGCATGATATAATTCACGGATAGAATGACATAACTTAAAATATGATGACTATGTAAATAGTATGAGATGATATAACTATATTATGTCTTAAGAAAATGGGTTTGCATGCCATAATTTAGATACATGCTGTCTACGTAAACATCATGGCATGACATAATTCAAATATATGATTTATATACTAAGGAAGTGAGCAGAGGGCAATTGCATATATGATGTGTCAACTAAGGATATGGCATTCAATATTGTGTATATGATGTAAAAAATAAGCATTGCAATACAACATATGCATTATATGAGTAATATAACCCTGCCAAGTTTGAGCATACACCTCAGGGGGATAATAGGACTGGTCATCTGCCTCTGAATCCTCCTCTAAAGAGCTATCTGTAACCAGCAAGATATCTGCTTCAGCATGTAGCATTGTCTGCTCTGAAGACCTTGTTTTCACTCCAGATTTCTCCATCACCAATTCAAATGGCTGATGCACAGGAAGAACAGTTGAATATACAAACATTGTCGATAGAAGCAATGAGAAATACAAAAAAAGGACAACATGATATAATTCACATATATGACGCTTGCCTAAACAACATGGCATTGCATAATTCACATACATAATGCCTTGCACCAAGATAACATTGCATAATTCACATATATAATGTCTTGCAACAAGATGGCATTGCATAATTCACATATATGGTAATTAGACACTAAACAGGTGGCACTCACACAAAGCATGTCTAAAATAAGCAAATGACATAGCAATGCAAGATACCATACACACGATATGAGTAACATAACCCTGCCAAGTTAGGGCATGCACCTCAGGGGGAAAACATGACCGGTCATCTGTCTCTGAATCCTCCTCTGAGGAGCTATTGGTAACCAACAAGACATGCGCTTCGTCAGATAGCATTGTCTGCTCTAAAGACCTTGTTTCCACTCCAAATTTTTCCATGACCGTGTCGAATGGCTGATGCACAGGAAGAGTAATTGAATGTACTAAAATTGTTGAAAAATTTAACACATAATAAAAAAATGATGGCATGATATAATTCACATATAAGATAACTGGCTAACTAGGGCAGCATTGCAAAATTCACATATATGATGCCTGGCTAGACAAGATGGCATTGCATGATTCACATATACGATAAAGAAAGAAAACAGATGGCATTGACACAAAGCATGTCTAAACTAAGCAGATGACATCTTTAATGTATACAGTAAGCAATGCAAGGCACCATATGCATGATATTACCAACATCAGCATGCCAAGTTAGAGCGAAGACCTCATGGGGTAAATAGGAGTGGTCTTCTGCTTCTGAATCCCCCTTAGAACAGTTATCTTCCTCTTGATTACGATCCGAAATGGGTGGGGGGGGGGGTTGCCTTTGCTCCCACCATGGAACGACGTCTGCATGAAATTTTATTGCCACGCAAGGCTCATCTCTTTTGCTCTACATGATCAGTTCCATTGTGTACAATAACTGGCATGCATAGGAATAAAACATAGTGAGATTATGTAAGGAGTGCATGCACAAATCCAGAGTGATGATAGCAAACTATGGATAGACCCAAAACCAATGATAGCAGGCAGATAATAGCTTTAGTTAAAAAATACAGATAATGGCTCCTTTAATGTTTGTTTGCACCCAACATGAAACTCATAGTAGACACCGGAGATTAACTAGATAGTAGATAGATAGTACTGATTGCTGCCCCAATATGTACCCCACAACCATTTAAAAACTCAAGTTTCCGCATTAGTTTGGACCTGACTCGGAGTCTAATAGGTGAACACGACGATAATGTAGCATGTCATCATATTAAGCGACGCATAACGTAAGCAGACACGGAAGAGTGTGACCTCTCTTGCGGACCCGTGTAGTCCTCAAGGTCATCTACTCAGTTGATGATGGTAATGCATTTGTCGTGGCTGCCAGCGGCGGGGAAGAAGATCTGAGGTGGCGAAAGACAATCTGGAGAGCGGATCCCTGCTGTGGTGAATCCTTCCATCGTTGGAGCAGCTGAGCTGGGGTGGAACATAGCGCCGCAGGAGCAGGACAAACCACACAAGGTTTTCTTTGACACATATCTATAACAGAAGTAATTGAGTAAGGGCTTGTTTGAATTTGAGGATTCTAACAATGCAGGGATAGGAAATAGACAGGAATAGGATAGGAATGCACGTGCAAAACAGAGAATTTAAAAACACAGGATTTCTGCCAATCTGGGCGTTTGATTCACAACAATTGGAAGATCACAGGATGCAAAAAAGCATGGTGAGATTAAGTCAAACCACAAGAAAATGTACGGTTATAATGCTATTATGCTACTATCTCTTAGTCTTGTGCTTGATGAATAGGAATATGAGAAGGAGGAGAAGTGGAAATTAGAATTCCTACGGTTTTTCTTTCAAGGAGACACTAAAGGAACAAATCCTACAGTTTTCCTTTGCTCCATTCCTTTGCACCAAATTCATGAAAAGTAGTACCATAGATAACTTTCCAATTCCTATGTTTTTCATTCACTTTTCCTTTCAAGCACTGGCGATTCTAGTAGGCAAGCTTGAGCAAGGAAAATCCTACACTAAAAAAATGTTTTTGTGCTACTTCTATTACTTTGGGCCCAGGCCAGTGCCATACTAGCTCAACTCCCAGGCCCATCGACAAATGCACAGCTCAAACACGCAGAGATAAATAATGATGGCATTCAAGAGAGTCCATCACGGATAGCTAAGTTGCCTGGTACCTCACTACTTGTCATATAGTAGGATAAAATAATCGTATTTCCCATTACTACGAGTGCTCAGTGGACAATATATATAACATGTAGAGTAAAAAAGAGATGCAACAAGTGTATAACCTCTTTGGCGAAGCCATGTCGATCTCAGCGTGATTGGGTTGGCTGGTGAGGATGCTCCGGCTGACTTTGCTGTCGGAGAAGGGGAAGAAGATCTTAGGCGTCTGGAGATGGAGCCCGAGGTACTGCTCCACTGTGATGGAGGGTTTCGTCGTGGGAGCAGCTCTGGTGAGTTGTACGACGCCGAGGCTGAAGCAGGACAAGAGAGACAACGAACAATGTTAACCTGAGTGGAACTCTAATAGAATCTCCAATACATGACATAAAATACATAACCACAAAGTGCTAGATGTAAAATACATCATCCGTTCATCTTTGAACTTACCTGTCGAAACTGAACTTAACTGTCAAAACTGAACCTAACTGTCCAAACTGAATTTTGCTGTTGAAACTGAATTTTGCTGTCGAAACTGAACGCACTAGCAAGGTGAGGCTACACGTCGTTCGACTTGCTTTTTCATCTCTGGTCAGTCGATTTTGCAGCCGTTGGATATGAAATCAAGGGCCTGTGGTTCATCTTCAACCTCCACCCCCCCTGAGCCGCCAGCCACCACCGGCCAAACAGCAGCCCCCCGCCGCCCGCGGCCGGCGGTGCGCTGCCCAACCCGCCCCGAAGACACTCCCCACCGCCGGTCCGCCGCCGCCCCGGCCATCCCTCTAGGCCCCCCCATGCCGAGCTTTCTCTCCGGCGATCCCCACGCCACCGCCCCGCCAACACCCCGCCACCGCCGGCGACCACCGCCCCCATCCTGAACCCTAAGATAGATAGTGGGGTACCTCTCCGGTGAGCCCCCCTCCCCGCTGTGGCTGGTTCTTCCTTCACGCCGGTGAGCCCACCCCTTGGAAATCGACTGACCCAAAAGTCGATTCAGTCGACTGAAGTGTAGCCAAATCGGAGCAGCATCGCAAGCAAGAGCAAGAGCGAGAGGAGCAGCGCGAGCAAGAGCAATAGCAAGAGCAGACCAGGCAGGGGACCGAGAGTAAGAGCAGAGCAGCAGCGCAAGAGAGAGCTAAAGTAGCAGCAACTCCTACTGATGGGGACGTCGCCACCGAGGGAGCGACGCCGTGGAGGAAGTGGCTGGCGACGCTGCCGTGGATGGAGCCGCGCCGTGTCGGCTCGGGACCGAGCGCCGGCAGCACCGTGAGATTGAATCAAGAAGAAAATATGGCGATTAGTGTACAACCTCTTTGGTGGCGCCGATTAGGCCGCAGCTTCATCCGAGGAAACGGTGATGATGATGCTCTTCCAGTGGTGCAGGTGAAGACGGCGGTGTGGGAATGGAGGTGGCGTGAAAGACGAGGGGAACGTCGGGGCAGCTCCTTGGAGGTGGAGGACGGGGTGGCTGAACCGGGGGACGATGAGATCGACGACGGATCCTCATCCAGTACGGTGGATGAGGGAAGTCGAGGTGTTGCTGTGGACGACGTCGTCAGGGAAGAAGCTCCGGCTGGGTGGCGGACGGAGCAGGGTGTGGGGTTTCGTCGCGGGTTTTCATGGCCTCGGTGTACGAATGAGTGGGCGGATGGGATGGCAGTGGGGAACCATGGCTTAGAGACGCGCTTGTCCGAAATGTGGGGTAAGTTACAAAAGTACCCCCCCCCCACCGATTTGAGGCGGTTCTTTCGGTTCAGGGGTACCACGGGCGTTTCGCGTGTTGGCCGGGATTTCACAGGAGGTGGGAGTTTTCGCGCGCGTTGTAATTTCGGAATAGCAAGGCGCGGGTTGAGAAGGAGGGAGTTGTCGGAGCACAACGAGACAAAGATATATCTTAAATATTTCGGGCTAACAAGGAGCGGGTTGAAGAGGCGGGAGCTTCGCAGCACGATAGACAGAGACGCTAGCTTCAATTTTCGGCATAACAAGGCGCGGCTTGAAATTTCGGAAGAACAAGCTTAACGTGTACCAAAAAAAGACAATTTGCACCCCAACACGCACAACACACACACAAACACCATTTGGACTAGAGTAAGGTACACGTGCATTGCACGCATAAGATTTGGCAACCAAATTATGAATAAATACCACCTTATAGCTTGCAAGCTTTGAGTCATATATGCATGATGTAGATGTTCGCTTAATTCTTATAGTTCATTTCATTCAAAATCATCTAGTTTTTATAAGAAAGCTAATCTATTTTAAGATTCATGGAATTGTGCGCTGTAAGACATAATGTAAAAACAAATAATGGCAAATCATGTAGAAAAACATTTGGGCAATTATGATACGGAAGATTCTAGAACAAATAAGAAGTGCTTGTGTTATGATATGGATGTTTGTGCATTATGCTTAAGTTCAACCATGGAGTCTTCTAGATTATACATGTGGCGAAATCTGGTGGAATCTAGATGATATCCAATGGCCAATAGTGCTCAAATTTGCCATCTTTGGACCTTCAGATTCGCCTCATCCAACGACCATCTTTCAAAGTTAAAGTTACCTGCTCACAATACAAAAAAATATATAATATAGTATATATAGGGGTATAGATATAGATATGTGATGCGAAAGTCGCCCATCTTCTCCAATTACATGCACGGATGCGACATGGGCAAATGATGTCTGCCATCGGTATCTCAAATTCAAATCAGTCTGACCTTGTTCAATGTGTACACATTACAACATGCTCGTTTCCAAAGCACACCGCGCATATCTCCGTTATATTCATGCATGCATGGGTTTCAAACATCAGGATCTCTTATTCAAATATTTGAATTCAACTTTACATTGATTATGATCTCACCTATTCTTTTACACCCACACAGTAGTCTTCTCTTTATAATTGTACCACTAACTTTCTCTCGTGCATGCATGCATGCACACACACTACCAGTCGGCATTATCTATCGCACACATGCAATCTTTTTCTTCAGGTCGGTCTCCCATGAAGGCACACACCCACACACATCCCCCTCTCCCTCATACCGGGCATTCCTTATCTCTCACGCATGCATGCACAACGATCGATGTTCCTCTATGTATGTGTGTATATAGCTAGGTCTTTCATAGTTTTCGACACAAACCGATCAATCGATATATCCAGTGAGGTCTCACCCACTTTCCCACGTCCACATCGATCAATCTATACCTCTCCCACGTCCACATCGATCAATCTATACCTCTCTATATAGGATTAACATAAATAGCTAATACACCCACATTAATTATATATCCAAAATCCCCCTCTCATCATCCATGCCTTCCGCTTCATCTCTCAGATGCATGCAGAATGGCGAAGACAGGGGGCAGTAAGGGCCCTGCCCCCCCCCCCTAACATCACTATATATCAAGGCTAATATGAATGTGATCATTAGACAATTGCTGCTAAAAAAGGTTTAATTTCATGAATTGACCCTCCTCGTAAAGGATTAGCAATGCTTGGCCCCCTAGCTCATTTATTTTTCATGGCTCCGCCACTGCGTGCAACAGCGCACGTGTTCGCCCCCTCTCTCTAAATACCGATCTCGCACTTGTGCATTCCTTCATAGTCTCCCTCCACTCGGCCCCTCGCACCATCTTCTAGCCCCCCACCGGATTTTGCCACATGTACAATCTAGCAGACTCCATTGTTGAACTTAAGCATGATGCACAAACATCAAAACAACAGTGGTTCTCTTTTGTTCTAGAATCTTCCGTATCATAACTGCCCAAACTTTTTTTCTAGTTGAATTGCCATTATTTGTTTTTACTTTATGCTTTACAACGCACAATTCCATGAATCATAAAATAGATTAAGGGCTTCTTTGATTCAAAGGATTCTCAAAGGAATTTTGGAGGATTCTAATCATTAGGAATTTTTCCTATCTTGGTTGTTTGATTCGTAGGATTGTAAACCATAGGAATTTTTCCATATGATTCATTTGCACTAGATTTCATAGGAAACATCCCATCCAATCAAACCTCTTTAAAAGAATTCTGCGTTTTTTCTATGCACAATCAAACACTCGTACAATCCTGTAGGATTCAATACGACATTCCACTATAATCCCATGTTTTTCCTATTCACGCGTTCTTAGCTTTTTTTATAAAAACTAATTTGATTTTGAATGAGATGAACTATAAGAATTAAACGAAGGGCTACATCACGCATATATGACTAAGAGCTTACATGCTATAGTGTGGTATTTATTCATAATTTGGTTGCAAAATCTGATGCGTGCAATGCACGTGTAAATTACTAGTACTTCGAGTATGTGCAAAGCACGTGAATTACAATACCAATGGAACGCTACACAGTGTCTCTCTTACAGTTCATGAAGCCACATGGCACATGTGGAGGCGTTGTCGCGACCTCCTTGCGTGGATTGATCACAGTGACGTGCTGCTGGTTCCAGAAGAATGTACTCGTCCTCCCTGAGCCATACTGGCGGTACATGCATGAAGCGAAGATGTGCACGCACGCCACGCACGCACTCATTCCCTCGCACGCACACGCGGGTACACGGGCGGACGCAATCTTGTACCAAGATCCACCCCATGTGATAATTTGACGCGTGTAAAGTCGTTCACTTCATTGATGGTCAATTAATACAGCGGATGCAAATTGAGTGGACGTGAGGGCGGAAGAAAGACATTATTACTCCACTGCGCGCATGTGAGTAGTTAAATCGTGGGTTGCTAGTAGTACTTCCATTGGTCTCCTTCGTATTTTGTGCCAATTTTTGACAGTAACATAATATTTACGTATTTGAGCAGTGTAGTCTACTTGAAATTTATGTTCCACTAAACTCATCAAGGGCCGTTTCGGGCCTCGAAACCAAAACCATTTATTAATCTTTACCTTGTTCCCATCACATTCGAAAGCCTGCTCACACCTACTAGTACTACGTACCAAACCTGAACATGTTCCCACTATGCAGGTATTAGTACTACTAGTGCTAGTACTTAGGTTATAAAAAGGGGAACTACCTAACCGAAAATTACTCTACCTTTCCTCCTCATAAGTGCTTCTTCTTCCTCTGTCATTGCCATGGCCGGTGAGCAGAGCTCTAGATCGAGAACTACTCGTAAGAAGGGAGCGGCAACCAAGGTTGCGGAAAAAAAAGAGAGGGCTCGCCGCCACGCAGAGACCTCGAAATATCTCTCACGGGCAGGCGATGGCTCCCAGGAGCGCCCTAGCCGCGGAGGCGAACATGCCGAGCCGGCGGAGCTGGAGTCGTTATCCCTTGATAGCATGCCTGATCAGCTCAATAGGCACCTCAATAAGCAGAAGGAGTTCATCCAAGGCTTGACGAAGTTCCTAAAGGAGAGCCTCGACGACATGACTGCTGAGCTCAATCAGCAGGGGGAGTTGACCACCGGCTTGGTGATGCTGCTGAAGAAGAGCATTGCCTCGGAGAAGAAGGTGACCGGCGAAATCCTGCGACTTCAGGAGGACAAGGCGAAGCTCTTCCACGAGATCGACCTATTGAAGGAGAAGAACACCGGCTGGAAGAAGCTGCAAGAGAATAGTAGTTCCTCGATGCTGCAGGCCCTCGTCATGGAACAGAAGGAGGAGTTGGCGAAGCTCCGCATCAAGCACCCAGCTGCTGTCAAGGTACGTAATGCGTCCGTGGAACAGATGATGAAGGCTCGCGTCGAGAAATCCCGCGTCATGGACAGAATGAAGAAGATGGCGGAGGAGACGCGCAAGGAGATGGAGGTCGTGGAGGCGATGAAGAAGCATTTATGACTCCGCGGCGAATTAGATCATTTGGGGTGATAATCTTCCTTCTTCTTTTGCTGCTGTGTTTCATCTTTTGCTTCGGGTGTTTCGCCGCACATGTCACGTTCTCTACGAGGCATGAATAGAACAATGATTGTTTTTTGAGGGAATGAATAGAACAATGCTAACAATGAGATGACTAACAAATTAGATCAATTTTTATCGCCATATGGCACTGGGCTGCTGTGTTTCGTGCTCCTCCGTCGCAGTACTACTCCAGTGGAAAACTTGAGTATACCGCACGGTTCTTTGCTCCTCCTCGATCAGGTCGTCGGCGCATTTATACGAGCAGTCAAATCACAAGGCCCCGCCTTCCAGCAGTAATGAGCTCTCAAATCACAAAGGCCCTCGCCTCTCGTGAAACCGACCAAGCTAGACTGCCCCGCCCTCTAGCCTTTTAAAAAATGTATACTTTTGTACAGCAGTAGTATCGATGGATTGCGCCATGGAGCAAAACTTGAAATTAAAAGAAAGGTGGTACATATAGACATCGCTCGTCGCCAAATTATGCATATAGTACTATTAAAAAGGCTAGTCACAATAATGGTGTCCAGCACAACCCACCCCTCAAATAAAACTAAGCACCCTGGAATTCTTTGACAAAACTAAGCACCCTGAAATTCTTTGACAACTAAACTGCTGGCTATATGATGTTGGCCATATATATTGTACGTATATAATGTGAATAAACGAGTGGTAGTACTATACCAACTAAAAGATGAAATGTAAGAAATACTAGTATGTACTTACTGAAGAGTTAAAGTAACAAGACGAAACATAACATAGTTCTGCTGGGGGCTCAGCACAACACACCTCTCAAATTAAATGAAGCACACCTGAAATTAAACTTTGCAACTATTCTGGTAGACACTGCATTAGAACCACCATGAGCAACGACACTGCCACCTTACTCGGAGTCCTCGTCCACGTCCTCGACTTCATCCTTGTCCCTCTTCCTCTTGGCCGATACTTCTTTGCTTGAACCACCAACTTGGTTGTTGCTCTTCATACAACCTTGTAGATATTGAAACAAAGGTAGCTATCCATTGCAGCGTACTGGATGTGGTCTATATCTAGTACATTCCGCTACCATGCATGACGATGAAACATGTATGGAGGTTTCTCTAGTTTACTGTACGAAGGATGAACCATGGCTCCTACTAGGGTCAGCATTGAAGGCTGACGAGAGGACACCAGCCGATTCTTTTGGAGGTCGAAGGTGTTGCCTACAACGAGGCCTATCCGACGCAGGACTTCTTTGTCTTTACCAAAGTCTATAGTAACGAATTTGACTAGGTTGCTCTCGAGGAAGTCCTTAAAATCCTGGCACTCAACGTCGGCATGGCATATGTGGTATACCAAGCATAAGTCATGCACGCAAACCTAGATCATGGCGGTCTTCTTCCTCTCTTCGTCCTTTAGATCTTTCTCTCGTTCCACGACTGTGGTGTACTCAACATCCAGCCCGGCGACCCACTCATCATGTGAGTCTTCAAACATGCGTCTGAAGCGAGAAAGGCATCCTTTCACCGTCGTGGAAGAACGGGTGTAGATGACGTCGAACTCATCACCGGTGATGGTTCTAACCTTGTACTCACTGCTGATCGGGGAGATTTGGGATGCCATGGATTTGGGAGGAGGGTTAGGATTAGTGGAACTGCCGTAATGTGAATGGACGGGACGACTAGGAGCGAACCACCGTAGTATTAAAGGAGGTGCGGGGACGAGTAGGAGCGAATTGCCAGCGTGCGAACGGCAGGGTAGTGGCTTTCCATTCTCCCATGATACGGGCTTCCGAGAGCCCTTGGATCGGAGATCGAACGGTTGCATGGCGTGATTCTAGACCAATGGGTGAATATCCTATCCTGCAGGGTTATTCTGCAAATTTTCAGCAACTTAGCATGCGACCATTTGATCTCAGATCCAAGGGCTGCCAGCAGCCCGTATCATGGTCGCGCCTACCACGACCATCGTGTCGCGCGCGCGGTCGCGCCCTTGGAGATTTAACACGGTGCGTTAGGCTATCTGATGTTGGTATGTCATACATAGTCATCACTTAGTCACTCATACTACAACAAGGTTGGCTATAAGGTTGGCTATAAGTGTATTTTTTTTACTCCTCTCTATCTCTTTCTTCGTACTCCCTCCGTCCCATAAATAAGAACGTTTTTGACACTAGTGTAGTGCCAAAAACGTTCTTATATTATGGGACATAGGGAGTACTAGTATTTATTGCATTTGCCAAGGAGTGACCTCTTCCACTGAAATGGTGTTGCTAAGTTTGCTTCATTTAATTAGCTATAGACTCAAAACTGTCTTTTCACCTAGGTACATGCGCTTAGCACCGTTTCTTCCTTGGGTTACCAAAGTAGTCTCTCTCTTCTTGATTAACTTGCCACATCAGACTTTATGCCTACGTGGCAAGCTTAAGCACCTGTAGGGGCAAGTAAGGTGCCCGTCCATTGCACGGAAGAGTGAAATGCATTGATCGGGGTGTTGTTTATTTTGACAAAGGATGTGGGGGTCATCTCATGTGCAACCGGGTCGACGTGTCAAGCACCAAATAATAGTGCAGAACAGCAGGGGGAACGCACCCCACTCGTACCGGCCCAGTGTTAGTAATGATCAATGAGACGTCAAATCACAATGCCGCACCTTCCTAGACGGACGAAGCAACCATTATTTCACACTTGGGTTTGACATCATCTCAAACCACGTACTAGTATTGCTTCTGCCTCAAGAGGGACACGCGCATCGCCTTGGTACATTGTAGCGACCCGACCCGAATGGATCAAGTCTCTGTGCTTAAGTGTCATCCCTGGATCGGTATGCTGACACACACAGTACTCGAGGATTTATAATAGAGGTAAATCACATGTATAAAGTAGCGTAAATACTATTACCTCAGTCCAAAATAGCGGAAGTAAGAAGGTTGTGGATTCCCATCAACACCAACGGCAAAGTTGAGTATAGGAAATCGTAACCCTAACGTATCACTTACTCGTCGTAAGATCCTGCAACATGAGACGTTGCAGCCACAGAGGGTCAGTACATTGAATGTACTGGCAAATTCACACCATAGAGCAATGATGAATAAAGTCTATCACTACATGCATATATGGTTGGTGGAGGCTCTATGGTTACTGTTTTTGCGAAAAGCCAATTTTTCCCTACTGCAAAGGAATAAATTTATTTAACTTTCATGGTGGTTATTAAACATTGAGAATGGTTGACAGCATTCTCAATCCCAATTAAAAGTACTCATTAAACCCAACAAGATTAAATAAAGTAACATGATGAGATTCACACGATAATCCAAGTACTAGATACTCAAGATGTCCATAACCGGGGACACGGCTAACCATGATTAGTTTGTACACTCTGCAGAGGTTCGTGCACTTTTCCCCACATGACTCGATCTCCTCCGTTTGGTTTCTCGCACTACATGGTGTTTGAGAAATGGATGACCGAGACATAGTCTTTCAGAAGTGCTTGCACCTTACGTAGAGGGTAGACCGTACCAACCTACATCCCCTACATCTTCTAGTCTACCCTGTAAGAGTTCGCACGACTTAGTCAACTATGCTAGAGCCCATAATAGCATGTGGCTGCACACAAAAGTTTCTAGCATGAATAATCTTATGATCCCTTTGAGCCTGGGTGGCTGCACACAAAAGTTTCTTGCTTATGTGAAGATGATTCACACTCAAAACTCTTGATAGTTCTACTCGTCACACTCTGGTCAATCTATCGTGAGCAAGCAATGGTAACCCCACACATAAGCAATCACTCAAAAGATCGGAAAGAAAGAAGAACACAATTCGGAAAACATCAAAATCAATCAAATAGCTCTTGCAACATAAAACAATTTCTAACAGTACCAAAATTAAGTGAATTTGGCCTTATCAGAAAGTTTAGGTCAAGAGCTTCGAGTTGCAAAAAGAATCACTCAAATCGGAGTTAAAAAACTCAAGTTACGATCAAACGAAGTTCAAATACAAATCTGATCTAATTCAAATTTTAAACTTTCAAAAACATGTTTAAGTTGTTTTAATGGATAGAGGGGATCATAACAAAGAAGTGGGCGTTGGTTTCGTTGGATTTGGATAAACGGTTGAAAAGCAGTGGTTGTTTGAAAAATAGGGGCCAATCTGTAAATAAAAATATTCACGGACGGGTCCCTGGCCGAAATTAAAAATAAAAGAAAAACCTATTGAACGAACACTCGTTTTCTAACCCTAACCAGCGAACGCTCTCTAAATAACTAGACTAAAACAGAAAACCGGGTTTTAAAAAAACCGAAACCCTAAAAAGAAAAACCGGTGAACCAGAGGTTTTATTACCGGACCAGGAAAACTGGCGGGTAGGGCGGCGGATCTGGCAGGTCCGGCGAGACGCCGGACTCCGGCGAGTCGAGGCGGCGGCTCCGGCGGTCGTCGAGGCCGGCGAAGTGGTGGGGAGGGGCGGCACTAGGCGGCGGGTGCGGTGGCGGCGGTCGACGGCAACGAGGGCGGCGGCTGCGGCTTCCGGCAGCGGTG
>NC_041391.1:249016596-249038504 GCF_002162155.2 Triticum dicoccoides
GGGATCGGCGGCGGCGGTGCGAGATGCGGGAGAGGCGGCGGCGCGAGCAGAGAGAGAGAGGACCCGGGGCGGTGCCCTTTATAGGAGGGGAGGGGAGGCGCAAGGCGTGGGGAAGGGGGCACGGGAGGCGTGCCCGGCCGGGACTCAGACGGCGGCGGCGATCTCCCGAGCGGAGTGCCGCTCGGGGACGGAGGAGGCGAGCTGGGCTGGGCCTTGCTGAGGAGCTGGGCCGGCCCAGTCGGTGGGAGGATTCTCTCTTTTTTTAAACAGACAAAGAATTAAAACAAAAGAGATAAATACAAAATATAATATAGGCATATTATATATAAAATTTTCAGAAAATTATTTCCTACAACATGAACATTATTATAGCTTTGAATAAAATACACATAAATTCAGATAATTCAAGGAGTGCTACTGGTCTAATAAAACCCAATAAAAATCAATATAAAATATCAAAATTAATTCAAATTCATTTCTTTCCAATTTTATGATGTAGGGAATCATGTTACCCTATTTTCCATATATTTTATTTTTGGAGAAAAATAATTTGAATAAAACTCAAATAACTCCCAATTGAAAATAAATTCAAAAGAACTTTGAATTTAATTCTTTGAAACTCCCAACTCATATTTCATATGTTTTGAAGAAGTCATTTTATCTTCGCTCGTGAAAATCATTGAGTTGCATAAAGTTCCTGGGTTGGGAATATTTTCCAAATGAAATTCAAATATTTTCAACACCCCTTGTCGTTTAAATAAATGGAAGAAGTCATGTCATCTTCTCTCCAGGGTTTTGTGATGTAAAGCATTTGAATTCACGGAGATCACGAATGAAAAATGAAAGTTTGGGAAAGCCCTTTTATTCCCTCTCATTTAACTTTCAAAAAGTTTTGAATTTCACTCAATCAATCACACAACAGTCAAACAATCAATCAAATCTATCTATTTATTATAACATTCCAAAATTTAGAATTTTGGGATGTTACAAACCTACCACCCTTAAAATGAATCTCGTCCTCGAGATTCGGAGAGGCTAGCAAGAAATAGGTTAGGGTAGGGGGTCTTTAGAATCCATCGATCGTCTCCGGGGTCTCTGGTGCTACCACCCTTAGAAGCATGGTTACGGTCCCATCAATACTCATATACTCCATCCTTATTCTTGACGGGGCCGGTCTTCTCAAATTTTTAGTATAATTCCTTGTCTGGCTCTTCCGGTAGTGGCATAACCTTTTCCTCAATTATTCTGTCCTTTCATCTTGGTAAGGTTATTCTGAGACTGGGTCTTCTTAGCTGACGGGTCTGGCGCCAATACTAAACAACTATCGATATCTCATGGTGGTCAACAATTTATGGTTTCTCCTGCAGGAAATGGGTCTGGGCTGAACCTCGCCGTATGACCTACGATTGGCAACAACTGCCTTGTACAAGGGATAAAAATACTTATACCATTCTAAGGTTTAAACAAGGTTTTGATTGTCGTCTCTCTACTATAGGTAAGTCACTCAGATTTACCATCCTGTATAGCAAGGCGAATAATAAGAGTAAGTCGGTATGGTGATCAATCCATCCCGCACCCAAATCATTACCTTGTATACGGCTTAGCGAATCTCGCATTCTAACACTCGGTCATCCTCACAAGCATTGCAGAATTTCTCTTGTCGACGAACTAAGTTCGGATAAATCCATTGATTCTGCAAGCCAAACAAAAATCTATCTTTTCCTTAACAACTCTCAGGTTTTGCGTTGCTCCTATAAAATCGTTGGTTGATAAAGGCATACCCTCTTCCGGGGTTTTTCCTTCAGCAAGAGCGTGCTTGCTTCTTGGCAGATCTTGGGGCCTGTGGGTTATGGCCCATCTCATCACTTGTATACCTTGAACTCATCATCGAGTAACTGATCATTATTCCAACATCCAGTTTCCTAGCATTCTTAAATCCATCTCATAGTACTGTCTTCCTTCCTTCTATTGGCACCAAACTAGGACATGATTACTCAGACTCATCATGGAATTTCCATTGATCCATATTTCCAACATTATACCTCCTTTATATCCAATAGTACTACTTCTTTCCTTCATGCTCTTGGGGGTATCCAACATATCGAGATAAATCTCATGCTTGCTTAGTCCGAAATCCACTCCGTGGAATATCATTCTCCTTTCCAGGGTCAAATCTCCTCACAGGGTACTACCACCCTTAAAATGCTCCAATCTCATCCATAGACCATATTTCTCATATCCTCGAAAATGGTCAAAATCTTTCTTCATAGAGTAACAAGTCATAAAAATCCAAAACAGTACCAACGATGATAACTTTATTGATTCTCCAATTACTACAATCTCCTGTATTTCCATTACATGCCTCAACTCAACATCTCAACGCAGAAGAGATGTTCTCACTACTACTACTACATTTACATTGCTGCTAACTCAACTATTTAGCACAAGTCTCCTTTTTCTTGGGACAATCCCTGGCAGAGTGCCCTGCTTCATTACAACGAAAACATAATGCTTCTGACAAGTCTCGAGGTTTCCTCATGATCACATAGCCTCCTTGGGTCCTCGGCTTCCTTTTGGGCAAGTGTTGAGGTAGTGCCCTGACTTCTTGCATTTGTAACAGGTGATATGACTTAGGTCCTTCTTGGAATTCAATCTACTTCTCTTCCTGGACTTTTCTGTTCCAATCAGGGCTTCTATTTCCTGTGAGTCATACTCTACTTCATCCGTCTGTAATTCTACTAGATCCCCATTCATACAATTCTGGGAGATGTGTCCTTCTTCTCCACATGAATAGCATGACTTGGTGCAGGGTTTAATTGGTTCTTCTTTGGGTGTGTCCTCCACCTCTTTCTTCAACACTGGTTCTTCTAGAATCTCCATGAGGGCTCCTTTCATTGCTTCTTTCTTCTGCTGGATGGTTCTTTGTACCATGGGGTAAATGTGACACTGAGCAGGGTAGTGGGTAGTCCCTTCACACAAGAAACAAGTGATCTGCCTAGTTGGGCATTCTTCAGCTGGGTGACCTCCTTCACAATTTGGGCATTCATCCTTGTGTTCTTTATGGCTGTGTCCTATTTCTCAACAAAGCTTGCATGCACAGGGTTTCTTCATATCCTTTCCCGAAGGCTTCAATTTCTGGGACACAAACCGAGTCATTAGCAAAGTCAACTTAAATTCTCTCCAAGTGGTTACTCCTTGCCATCCATTGATGGTTTGGTACATCCTCCACCAAGTAGCAGCACCTCTTTCAAAACACTGAAGAGCATGTTGGGTCATATCCTTTTCGGTTATAGGGTTATTCTCCATTTGATTCTTCCATGTTCTCAATCCATCGGTCCGTCTCCAATTGACTCATCGGTCCAGAAAATACGAGCTTATCTCCATTCATCCTCTATTGGGTCCATGGGTTTTGGGGTGGGATAGGAGAGATAGAGAGGGATGCACACAATACAAACAATGGTTTTGAAAATACAGATTTTATTGTGACTGTCGGAAAAACATCAAACAAATGACAGCTCACAAACGTCGCATCTAACATAGGTATAAAACAGGGGCTTGGTCTTCTAACGGTCTATAGATCTCAACGTCATCAAACTCTTCAAGTCTTAGTCATGTCTCCGATAGCTTCTTCCGATCATGCTTGTCCTTCTCAAGTTCTTTCGCCAGATCATCTCTATTGACGATAAGTCTCTCGTGACGTCCTTTAATGTTCTCGAGTTGCACTCCAAACTTCTGGGTTACAACATCCTTGTCATGAACCATGGTACTACTGTTCTTCAGTTCCTGACGAATCTCCGGTATCTCGAGGTTTTGCTTCTCCAGCTTGGCTACTTTCGGTTTCTGGTCCCGAGTTCTTCTCAAAATACTTGTCAAAATACGGCTTCCTAAAGGTTCATCTTAAACTTCTTGATGTAACACTCCAGATCCTGGTGATACACCAGCTACCTTAAAAATGCATCATTTGCTGAGAGATGCTCCATCAGCCTTTTTGTCATCCAATCCTTCCAACGAAATGCATGCTTAACTCAGCACGGTGACAATAGCATCAGTGGGCAATAGCATCATGGATTTCCATGTTTATGACTATGTCTCTGTCATGAGCTATCGTTCCATAGTTGATATTTCCTGTCTTGGGGCTTTCTTGACAAAACTTTGAGTTCCAATGCTCCATGTTCTGGTCTTCCTCTGATACACCTTGATCTCGGGTATTGACAGCTTCCTTAGTCTGCCAAGTTCCATAAGGGGTGCCTTTCTAGGTCAAGCAAATCTAGAAAATCTTCAAAGCCTTCAAAATCTCCTTGTCTTCAAAGTCTTTATCCATCATAGTTTCCATCATTATAATGCTCGGTAAAATCCTCTTCGTTCCGAAGTGGTCTTAGTTGTCTGATATCTGGTCCTTCTTGGAGTGGTCTCATCAGTCGAATCTTTGAGGGGTCAAAAGGGAAAAGGGTATGGTCTCACTAAAAGGGAATTTTTGAATAAGCTCAGAAGAGAGGAGAGGTAAAAGTTTCTTTTGAAAAGAAAGTTGTAGAGAAAAATCTTTCCTATGGGCTTGCCAATTTCTAGGGTCGCGTCCTACAGTTAACATGTGCTCTGATACCATCTTGTAGCGACCCGACCCGAATGGATCAAGTCTATGTGCTTAAGTGTCATCCCTGGATCGGTATGGTGACATACACAGTACTCAAGGATTTATAACAGAGGTAAATCACATGTATAAAGTAGTGTAAATACTATTACCTCAATCCAAAATAACAGAAGTAACAAGGTTGTGGATTCCCATCAACACCAACGGCAAAGTTGAGTATAGGAAATCATAACCCTAACGTATCACTTACTCGTCGTAAGATCCTGCAACATGAGACGTTGCAGCCACAGAGGGTCAGTACATTGAATGTACTGGCAAATTCACACCATAGAGCAATGATGAATAAAGTCTATCACTACATGCATATATGGCTGGTGGAGGCTCTATGGTTACTGTTTTTGCGAAAAGCCAATTTTTCCCTACTGCAAAGGAATAAATTTATTTAACTATCATGGTGGTTGTTAAACATTGAGAATGGTTGACGGCATTCTCAATCCCAATTGAAAGTACTCATTAAACCCAACAAGATTAATTAAAGTAACATGATGAGATTCACATGATAATCCAAGTACTAGATACTCAAGATGTCCATAACCGGGGACACGGCTAACCATGATTAGTTTGTACACTCTGCAGAGGTTTGCGCACTTTTCCCCACATGACTCGATCTCCTCCGTTTGGTTTCTCGCACTACATGGTGTTTGAGAAACGGATGACCGAGACGTAGTCTTTCAGAAGCGCTTGTACCTTACGTAGAGGGTAGACCGTACCAACCTACATCCCCTACATCTGCTAGTCTACCCTGTAAGAGTTCGCATGACTTAGTCAACTATGCTAGAGCCCATAATAGCATGTGGCTGCACACGGAAGTTTCTAGCATGAATAATCTTATGATCCCTTTGAGCCTGGGTGGCGGTCCGAAGAAAAACAGGCAAGTCCTGGAAACCCAGGTGCCTAGATAGGCAAGTCCTGGAGTAACCAGGTGCCTCAATCCACCCAGATGTGTGTTTAAGTTGCCACCTTAAATAAACCATTAATTAACAATCTCACATCTGTCATGGAAATTCACTCACCCAATCCACGTCTACTAGCATAGCATGGTATAATAAGCAAACGTAGAAGTAACTCCCAAGGGTTTGAAAGAAAAACGGGTAATAGGTGCTACCACAATCTACTTCCCAAAACCGACAATTTAAATAGATCCTAATAATGCAATGTTTGAGGATTGGTCTAATGCATAAAAACTGGGTATGAGAAAAGGTATGATCAAAGTGTGAACTTGCCTGCAATGTTGATGAAGATGATTTGCACTCAAAACTCTTGATAGTTCTACTCGTCACACTCCGGTCAATCTATCGTGAGCAAGCAATGGTAACCACACATAAGCAATCACTCAAAAGATCGGAAAGAACGAAGAACACAATTCAGAAAACATCAAAATCAATCAAATAACTCTTGCAACATAAAACAATTTCTAACAGTACCAAAATTAAGTGAATTTGGCCTTATCAGAAAGTTTAGGTCAAGAGCTTCGAGTTGCAAAAAGAATCACTCAAATCGGAGTTATAAAACTCAAGTTACGATAAAACGAAGTTCAAATACAAATCTGGTCTAATTCAAATTTTAAACTTTCAAAAACATGTTTAAGTTGTTTTACTGGATAGAGGGGATCATAACGAAGAAGTGGGCATTGGTTTCGTTGGATTTGGATAAACGGTTGAAAAGCAGTGGTTGTTTGAAAAACAGGGGCCAATTTGTAAATAAAAATATTCACGGACGGGTCCCTGGCCAAAATTAAAAATAAAAGAAAAACCTATTGAACGAACGCTCGTTTTCTAACCCTAACCAGCGAACGCTCTCTAAATAACTAGACTAGAACAGAAAACCGGGTTTTAAAAAAACGAAACCCTAAAAAGAAAAACCGGTGAACCGGAGGTTTTATTACCGGACCGGGAAAACCGGCAGGTAGGGCGGCGGATCTAGCGGGTCCGGCGAGGCGGCGGACTCCGGTGAGTCGGGGCGGCGGCTCCGGCGGTCGTCGAGGCCGGCGAAGTGGTGGGGAGGGGCGGCACTGGGCGGCGGGTGCGGTGGCGGCGTCGGCGGCGGTCGACGGCAACGAGGGCGGCGGCGCGGCTTCCGGCAGGTGTGGCGGCGGCAGTGATGCGCGGCGGCGGCAGGATCTGTGGCGGCGGCGCGAGATGCGGGAGAGGCGGCGGCGCGAGCAGAGAGAGAGGGCCCGGGGCGGCGCCCTTTATAGGAGGGGAGGGGAGGCGCAAGGCGTGGGGAAGGGGGCACGGGAGGCGTGCCCGGCCGGGACTCGGACGGCGGCGGCGATCTCCCAAGCAGAGTCCCGCTCATGCACGGAGGAGGCGAGCTGGGCTGGGCCTTGTTGAGGAGCTGGGCCGGCCCAGTCGGCGGGAGGATTCTCTTTTTTTTTAACAAACAAAGAATTAAAACAAAAGAGATAAATACAAAATATAATATAGGCATATTATACATCAAAATTTTCAGAAAATTATTTCCTACAATATGAACATTATTATAGCTTTGAATAAAATACACATAAATTCAGATAATTCAAAGAGTGCTACTGGTCTAATAAAACCCAATAAAAATCAATATAAAATACCAAAATTAATTCAAATTTATTTCTTTCCAATTTTATGATGTAGGGAATCATATTACCCTATTCTCCATATATTTTATTTTTGGAGAAAAATAATTTGAATAAAACTCAAATAACTCCAAATTGAAAATGAATTCAAAAGAAGTTTGAATTTAATTCTTTGAAACTCCCAACTCATATTTCATATGTTTTGAAGAAGTCATTTTATCTTCGCTCGTGAAAATCATTGAGTTGCATAAACTTCCTGGGTTGGAAATATTTTCCAAATGAAGTTCAAATATATTCAACACCCCTTGTCGTTTAAATAAATGGAAGAAGTCATGTCATCTTCTCTCCAGGGTTTTGTGGTGAAAAGCATTTGAATTCACGGAGATCACGAATGAAAAATGAAAGTTTGGGAAAGTCCTTTTATTCCCTCTCATTTAACTTTCAAAAAGTTTCGAATTTCACTCAATCAATCACACAACAGCCAAACAATCAATCAAATCTATCTATTTATTATAACATTCCAAAATTTAGAATTTTGGGATGTTACATACATCATGACACGTGGGACAGCATGACAGGCCATGCTCCCCCGTCGATCGCCGGGTAAAATCACCTCATTTTTACTATACTTCCTCCGGATCAGTTTACTACATGGCATGCACGTCGTTCTAGGTTGAGAATTTAACTGGCTATATATATATGTGATGAACAGTACGCTAGCCTTTTAAAAAATGTATACTTTTGTACAGTAGTACTCCACTATCGATGGATTGCGCCATGGAGCAAAAATTGAAATTTTAAAAACAGGTGGTACATATAGAGAGCGCTCATCGCCAAATTATGCATATAGTACTATTAAAAAAGCTAGTACGTGCTTAATTGGGGTGCTAAATTCTATTAAAGAAATACTAGTACTAGTATGTACATACTGAAGAGTTAAAGTAACGAGAAGAAACATAACATAGTTCTGCTGGGGGTCAGCACAACACACCCCTCAAATTAAACTAAGCACACCTGAAATTAAACTATGCAACTAATCCGGTAGACACTACATTAGAAGTTTAGAACCGCCATGAGCAACGACACTGCCACCTTACTCGGAGTCCTCGTCCGTCCTCGACTTCGTCCTTGTCCCTCTTCCTCTTGGCCGATACTTCTTTGCTTGAACCGCCAACTTGGCTGTTGCTCTTCATCCAACCCTTGTAGATATTGAAACAAAGTTAGCCATCCATTGCAGCGTAGTGGATGTGGTCTATATCTAGTACATTCCGCTGCCATGCATGATGATGAAACGTGTGATGAGGTTTCTCCAGTTTGCGGTATGAAGGATAAACCATGGCTCCTGCCAGGTTCAGCATTCAGGGCTGACAAGAGGGCACCAGCCGATTCTTTTGGAGGTCGAAGGGATTGCCTACAACGAGGCCTATCCGATGCAGGACTTCTTTGTCGTTCTTAAAGTCTGCACTAACGAATTTGACTGTTTTGTCCTCGTGGAAGTTCTTAAAACCCTGGCACTCAACGTCAGCATGGCATATGTGGTAGACCAAGCAAACGTTATGTACGCAAACCTGGATCACGGCGGGCTTCTTCCTCTCTTCGTCCTTTAGATCCTTCTGTTGTCCCACGAGTGTGGTGTGCTCAACATCTAACCCAGCGACCCACTCATCATGTGAGTTTTTGAACATGCGTCTGAAGCGAGAAAGGCATCCTTTCACCGTCGCGGAAGTACGGGTGTAGATGACGTCGAACTCATCGCCGGTGATGGTTCTAACATTGTACTCACCGCCGATCGGGGAGATTTGGGACGCCATGGATTTGGGAGGAGGGTTAGGATTAGTGGAACTGCCATAATGTGAATGGACGGGACGACTAGGAGCGAACCGCCATAGTATTAAAGGACGTGTGGGAAAGAGTAGGAGCGAACTGCCAGCGTGCGAACGGCAGGGTAGTGGCTTTCCATTCTCCCATGATACGGGCTTCCGAGAGCGCTTGGATCTGAGATCGAACGGTTGCATGACATGATTCTAGACCTATGGGTGAATATCCTATCCTGGAAGGTTATTCTTAAAATTTTCAGCAACTTAGCATGCGACCATTAGATCTCAGATCCAAGGGCTGCCAGCAGCCCGTATCATGGTCGCGCCTACCACGACTGTCGCGTCGCTCGCGTGGTCGCGCCCTTGGAGATTTAACACGGTGCGTTAGGCTATCTGATGTTGGCATGTCATACATAGTCATCACTTAGTCACTCATACTACAAAAAGGTTGGCTATAAGGTTGGCTATAAGTGTACTTTTTTACTCCTCTCTATCTCTTTCTTCGTACTCCCTCCGTCCCATAATATAAGAACGTTTTTGACGCTAGCTAGTGTAGTGTCAAAAACGTTCTTATATAATGGGACACAGGGAGTACTAGTATTTATTGCATTTGCCAAGGAGTGACCTCTTCCAATGAAATGGTGTTGCTAAGTTTGCTTCATTTAATTAGCTATAGACTCAAAATTGTCTTTTCACCTAGGTACACGCGCTTAGCACCGTTTCTTCCTGGGGTGACCAAACTAGTCTCTCTCTTTTTGATTAACTTGCCACATCAGACTTTATGCCTATGTGGCAAGCTTAAGCACTTGTAGGAGCAAGTAAGTACAATAGTGCGCTTTGCCGCTTTACATGGCATTTTTGCATATGTGGAGGAAGAGAGGCAAGGAAAAAGTGGAGAAGTGGGCTCTCATGCAAGAGCCAGCCTCTACTACTACATGGTGGAGCATTGGGAGAGGCACCTGTATGGAGGTGGTCAAGAATCGGGAGACTCACGCCGGTCGTGGCGCCGCAGTTAAAATGGTAATGGCAAGTCAAATCACGGGGCCCCACCTGTCCAGCAGTAACTCGCTGTCAAATCACACAGCCCTACGTTTGCAGCAGCCTACTCCCTCATCTTCTCGCGTCTCTGTCAAACCGACTAGGCGGAACTGTCCCGCCGCCTACCGGGCAGGAAAAGCCCCGCCCTCGACTTTTAAATAGTATATAGTATACTAATTTTGTATCCATGGATTGCGCCCGCGCCATGGAGCAAAGCGTCTAGAAAACGGTGGTACACATGTACGGAGTATACAGCACGCACGTCGTGTCGCACCCCAGATGGTCGGTCAGTCTGGCACGCTGCTCTCCGAATGGAACGCGCGTCATATTGCGTTCGCACACACATGTGGGATGGCAATTGAGAACCGACCATAGGCACACTCCCCGGCCCCGCAAGTCGGGTGACTTAATAGAAGAGGGAGACGAGCGATAGTACTAGAGAAGTGTTGTACTACGTTGGTGCCTGGACGATCCCTGCAAGACACGGAAGGTCAGTTCGTCCATGCATGTGACCAGACTCCAGCAGACACGCCTGGATTGGCTATCGTCTACATATCGTGTAGGCTGTGTTGTACATGGCTGTAGTTGTGGTGAGAAATCTAAGAAAAGGTTTCTTGTCATCTCGCAAAATTATGTGTCATGTGCTTCGGATCACTGCGAGGGTTAAACAGCGACAACTGAGTTGGGCTAGTCATTGGGGGCACATGCACGAACAGTGACTACTCGGCTGCCATCTAGGTCAAGCCGGCTATGTCAATTTGGACATCTATCGACGGACCCCTTTTCTACGAGTTTATCTTTAATTTGAGCTTTGTTCCTCATCTAGTTTGTCCGTCGGGATTCATGTTGTCTCCTTTGGGCAGTGAGGTTATGATTTCTTGTCATGTGGCATTTTTTCATGTTATATGTTATAATCCAGCGCTTCAGATCAAAATGACGACAACTGCGCCTCTGGGCCACGTGCATGAAGACTTCTCGACAGTCATTGACGAGGTCAAGCCAGCTCCGGTAGACAAAAGAAAACTAAGTACCACTCCACTATATAGGCAGGAGCCTCCACGCTTGCTTGCTAGTGTTGCTATCTTCACACTGTCTCGGCCTCTCCAGATCTAAACACGACAGTGGTGGCCACTCTCTCTCTCTCTCTCTCTCTCTCTCTCTCTCTCTCTCTGCTCACCGCTGGTCATAGATCCAGCCGGATCCTCTCCGCCGGGGAAGGTGAGAAGGTGCAACATTCACGCGGTCGTCCTCGGTGACGGCTCTTCCCCACTGCTAGGCGCGTCCCGATCAGCATGCCTTTTCGTTCTCTCCCAAGCACCGCTGGCGACGGAGGGCCTCCGACCTCTTCTTCCTCGCTGCCGTAGTGAGGGCACATCCGGCCTCCCGCCGCCCACCTAGCGACATCCCGGCGACCATCAGGTATAACTCCCTTCGAAACCGGCCTTGCTCTACTTCCCGAGCTCCTGACGTCGCTGCATTTGTAACTTTTACTATTTCTCAGGGCCCCTCGTAGATAGGATCGATTGGCTGTTCGAAAACCACCTAATTTTTTTTATGTTTAAGAGGTAAAACTAGTTCATGCACTCGAATCTAGTACTACTTGGTTCAAACAAGGAAGAAAGGGGGTGGGGGTGGGGGAGGATTTGTTACCTGAATCTAGGACTTGGTCGAAAGAGGAAATAATGGGGGCGAAAAGTAGCAGAGACTGGCTATCCAACTGGTGTCCTGGTCTAATAGGGAAATAAAGGGAAACGCAGTACAAACTCAATATAAACCCGATCTATTGGTTGAAAAAGGAAAGAAAGTGGGGACTGGGGGACAAGTCAATAGAGTAAGTCCAGCACTAGATTTGCTAGCCTCACACAGTATAAGGTGGCTATACCGAACAAAAATGGGACCAACCCAGATATCTTGTTCTGATGTTTGTTGCCCTGAGCCACTCTAATGTAATGCCACTGCTAAAATGTAGCAGTCGCACTGTTAAAAGTAAGGACACGTTAAACCAATGTTGTTTTCAATGTAATGCCTCCAGTAATATGAATCAATGGCACTTCTTTACATGTCCTGCTAAAATTTCCCATTAAGATAAGTTGGTTCTTTTTGTTAGAAATGCAACTGTCCTGGTCCGCCTACTCTCCCATGCCCAAAGTAATGTCGTATTAAACAGTTGTCATAGTTAATCCTGATGCCCACACTAATATCTAGCAATGCCACTGCTTTAGAAATTGCTACTGTCCTTGTAGGATTGCCATTCAGATAAGGAACATGCTTCTTTTTGTTTGATGCATGTTTCATCACTTGTTACTTGTTAGTCACCCTCCTTTCCACCTTTTTTGTGCAAACAGAGATATACATTTCACGCTCGATCTTAGTTGAACTGCACAAATGATACCCAAATTATAGTTGAGCTTCTAGGAGCTTCACAACCAACCTGGATGTTGCACAATTTTATTGCAACTAATGAAGAAGAAGCTCTGTGGGTTTCGTTTTCTGATGGAAATGGAACCGGGGCTGGAGCCCTTTTCTTAAATTTTTTTTGAAGAAGAAGCTACTAGCTCATGGGACATTGCTTAATTTTAGGTGAACTGCACCAAAAGGTCCCATGAATTGAATCATCCATGTTGGTGACTGAAAGAGCCAGCTTCAGCATCCCAGTCTAAGCACCCTCGGCCTCCATCCTTGCAGCGCACGGTACACCTCGTTTTCCACCTGCTCGACCCTAGTGTCACTGATAAAATGAAGTAATAATATAGTTAAAATAGAGCGAGTGTCATCTCTATCATTTCATTTCCAATGTAGATAAAGAAAGTGCTTCTCTTTGTTAAAGTATGTTTCATCAACTAGTCCCATTGTTAATGTTTAAGCGTTTCTGCAAACTGGGGTGCTTAATTTTAGTTGATATGTACAAAAATAGATATTTGAATGTCTCAAGGTTTCATCAACTACTGCTGTACACTGATGTTCATCACTGGCAGAAGGTGTATCTGGGAGACTTGGGACGATGTCCAGTATGAGGCGTACCGTATGAGGCCTCGCAGGGCCCATCTCGCCCTCGCAGCATGTCATACTATGATACTATCGCAATATTTTCTTCTATTTATTTTGTGTGTTTCATCAACTAGTGCCACTATAATGTAATCACGTTTTTTCATTATCTGTGCAAACAGGGTTATTCAGCTACATTTTGGTGGAACTGCACAAATGTACGTATGGAACCGGCATATATGCAGAGTGCGAGGTGTGCCAAGTAAAAATTACCGACACCAACCATGCTGCATGCACGCATTGGCATCCACCACAACTAGTGGGATGTGTGGCGCTCTCTATGGACGGATCTTTCTCGGCAGCAAATCCTCTAACCAAATACTAGTAGCTTATATGGCAGTTTTCTAGGGAGTACTCTTTTCTGAAAGAAGCACCAATCTATTTTTCTTTATTTGTACACTATGTCACAACTTTGACCCAAAGGTCCAGAGCTATTTTAGGGTGATTGGCGTAGTACTCGGACACTGATTGTAAGCATGATTTTCATTAGCTATCACACTGATTGTAAGCATGAGCAGGTGGAAGATTAGGTTAGTGCGAAGCTTACTTAAACCCTATCGCCGCCGTTGAAACGAGGCGAGCGTCGAGGGAACCGTGGAGAACGTCGGGGAAGCGACATCGCGCCATCCGGCCTCCTCTTGCGGTGGGAGAACGAATACTCTTGTGGCTCCGGCTGGCTCTGCACCCTCACGAACGGCACACCATACTCGATCGATTTGTTATCCTCTGGGTGCTCGACCTTCGACCTGTACGCCCACCACCTCCGTCTGACTGTCACCTCGAGCGAATCTGTCTGCTCCATCGCCCATAGGAGATACTCGATGAACTCAGAGGACTGCGGCGTGACTGCCGCCGAGGAGTACATGTACATCGCCGCCCTCATCGCTGCCGTCTCGCTCTTTCGCATACATTGCCACATGGCCCGCACCATCCTCGAAATCTCCCACTCATTATCAAACCAACTAAGGATCTCATTCAACCTGGCTAACTTTGCCTGGTCGCCGCCGGCGATCTGCCTAATTCGCTGCTACATCCTCTCCATAGATGTCGTTCTGAGTGGTCCGGTGCTAGCTTTGGAAGATGGGAGGAGAGACGGTGGTCTTGCAATAGAGAATAGGGAGAGGAGAGGAGGTGGTTTTGGAATGGAGATGATGGAGAGGAGAGGAGGTGGTTTTGCATTGCCGCCACCATCGATAGGGAGCTGGCGTAGCTAGGGATGTAGGATCTCGGGTACTCCTCCGATGAGCGTCTCCAACCCAGCGCCAAGCTCAGCCTGTTCTTCAAAGGCGTGGCGACAGCGCTCCAGCGACTCCAGGAGAGGATCCCAAAGAAGCTGGTCGACGAGTCGCGCAAGATCTGCGCGGGAGCTCTTCAGAAGGTGCTGGTGAAGGTGGCCTTCCGCAACCCAGGCCTTAACCTCACCAACGTCCTCAGATCCTTGCCGCCAGATGCTGATCTGGAAGCGCTCAAGGCCCTTGTCGCACCCATTGTGGACAAGGTGAGCAGGATCAAGAGGGTCGAGGGCAACTGCGTACATTAGGCCGCCCGTTTTCTCTTCTCCTTGTCGCTGCTATCCATGTTATGAGAACAATCTGTTAGAGCTGCGACAAGTTATCTTGTAATATAACTCTATTTTGGATATCTACTGCTATGTTATTTCCTTTACTTGATTCCTTCCTTTGTATGTTTTTACCCTACGCTTTTAGGGAACTTGTCGGCGCTGGCACCCTTGCCGCGAGCGCTGAGTGCGGGACATCAGCAGCCTGCTGGCGGTGCCGCTACCGACAAGAAACCTTGTCGCAACTAGCCGCAGCTCACTTAAGTTGTTGAGCGGACTCGAAACAAAGTAAGGGCGCAACTAGCTACGAGTTGGTTCCTCCGCGCACAGGTTTTCCATACAAAGCATGGTTGTTCGAGGAAGATAACTTAAAAATTTAAAAACAGATTTCTCAAACTTTGGCAACTTAGCTTTTCTGTCGTTTGCTTCCCGGTAAGGTGAAACTTTCTTGAACGACGCCTGGTCCATACCATTATCTTCTCCTCCCCTCCCCGGCAAACCTTGTGGGCGAGGGAACCTTTCTTCCTTCCTTTGAGACAGAAAAAGAAGAGAAAATAAAGATATGGAGCCTTGCGGCTCGTTATTGCTTACCGGGGGTAGGTGCTGCACAAAGTGTCAGATAATACATGCGAAAAAGCAGAAGCATGAAACTGACAAGCTGTGCGAAGCACATGAACTTTATTTATGCACGGGGTCTGCGCCCGGCTTTGTACGAAGGATTACATGCAACAGCGGCAAGACTTGTACAAAAGGTGGTTGCCGGAACAGGTTCCGGCAACCGCGCCCTACGGGCAAAACTTATGAAGATGCTCAATGTTCCAGGAGTTGCTCACCGGAATGCCATCTTCGGTCTCAAGGCGGACAACACCAGGCCTAGTGACTCGTTTCACCCGATAAGGGCCTTCCCACTTTAGCGTCAACTTGTTGGAATTCTTGGCGGACTCAACGCGCCGAAGAACAAGGTCGCCTTACTCGAAACTTCTGGCACTAACTTTGCGGCTATGGTAGCGGCGCAAAGCTTGCTGATATCGAGCAGCTCGTACAGCGGCCTGAAGACGGTCTTCCTCAAGGAGCAGCGCGTCATCTTGTCGCAGCTGCTCTTGCTCAAGCTCATCATAAGCGAGCACTCGAGCTGACCCGTATACGAGTTCCGTGCGGAGAACTGCCTCTGCTCCATAGACTAGAGTGAAAGGTGTCTGGCCAGTGGCTCGATTTGGCGTCGTTCTGATCGACCAAAGAACCACCGGCAGCTCCTCAATCCAGTTCTTTCCGCACTTGCGCAGCCTGTCGAAAGTTCTGGTCTTGAGCCCGCGCGGCACTTCAGCATTTGCCCTCTCCGCTTGACCGTTGCTTCTCGGATGAGCAACAGAAGCGAAGCAGACCTTGGCGCCAAGATCTTGGACGTACTGGATGAAGGTGCGGCTCGTGAATTGCGTGCCGTTGTCGGTGATGATCCTGTTAGGGATCCCGAAACGGCAAACAATCGACCTGAAGAACTTGACTGCTGAATGTGCTGTCATCTTCCTCACTGGTTCCACTTCCGGCCACTTTGTGAACTTGTCGATTGCAACGTACAAGTACTCAAAGCCCCTGACAGCTCGGGGGAAGGGGCCGAGGATGTCGAGCCCCTAGACCGAAAATGGCCAGGATAAAGGGATCATCTGGAGAGCTTGAGCTGGCTGGTGTATCTGCTTGGAATGGAACTGGCACGTTTCACACTTGGTTACTTGTGCAGTTGCATCCTGGAGGGATGTTGGCCAAAAGAAACCTTGCCGGAATGCTTTTCCGGCAAGTGCTCTTGCGCCAATGTGGTGACCACATATGCCTCCATGTATCTCTGCCAACAGCTGTTGTCCGTCTTCTCGGCGAATACACTTCAATTTCACACCGTTGAGTCTTCTTCTGTACAGTATATTGTTGACAAACTTGTACATACTTGACTGCCAGGCTACTCTTTCCTCTTATTCTTGCTCTTCGGGAAGTTCTCCTGTCTGAAGGAAATGGACAATCTGCTGTGCCCATGCTGGAGCTTGCGGCTCGACAACAAGGACTAAACGCACATCTGCTGCTGCGGGAACATCCGCTTCTACGGCAAGGGCGTTCGGCCCAGCTGGAGCTTGATGTCCCCCGGCAAGCTTGCCAGAGCAAAACTTGTCGGGAGCGTCTGCTTCAACGGAACAAACCCTAGGGCTTGCCGGAGCAGACTGCTCCTCAGCACTTTTGGTGTTGATCTTGGGGACCTTCTTGGTGGCGGCTTCGGGGAGCTCTGCCGGAAAATAGTCACCGAAAACCAACTTCCTTTTCTTGCTCTGTCCAGTTAATGGTGTCACAGACGGTTGAGTCAGCTTGAGCACAAAGATCCCTGGTTCCACAGGTAACTTAAGTGCGGCGCACTTTGACGGGCCATCGGCAATGTCATTCTGAGCTCTTGGAACATGTTCCATCTGTAAGCCGTCAAAGTGCTCTTCTAGCTTTCTCACTTCGTCAACGTAAGCCTCCATCAATGGACTCTGATAATTCTTGTTCACTTGGCGGACGACAAGCTGTGAGTCACCCCTGACAATGAGCTTCTTGATCCCAAGGTCTGCTGCGATCCTGAGACCGGCAAGCAAGCCTTCATACTCTGTAGTATTGTTTGTTGCTTGCTCCTTGGGAAAGTGCATCTGGACTACGTACTTGAGGTGCTCTCCGGTGGGCGCAACAAGTAGTACGCCAGCACCGGCGCCTTGCAGCGAGAAGGCACCATCAAAGTACATCAGCCACTCTTTGCTTGCCTCCTTGACGGGGATGCTCGTTTCTGGAATTTCTTCATCTGGTGTTGGCGTCCATTCTGCTACGAACTCTACCAATGCTCTGCTCTGGATAGTCGAAGTGCTTTCAAACTTGAGGCCAAAGCTTGACAGTTCCAGTGCCCACTCGACAATCCTGCCTGTTGCTTCTGGATTCTGCAGTATCCTCTTCAGCGGAAAACGAGTGACAACTGTGATCTCATGTGCTTGGAAGTAATGGCGCAGCTTTCTCGAGGCCATGAGAAGGCCGAAAAGCAATTTTTGCACACCAGAGTACCTTGACCTAGCCCCCTGCAGAAGGGAACTGACAAAATAAACTGGGCGCTGCACCATTCTCTTCTGCACCTCCTCTTGCACCTGCGCAGATCCTGCTCTGTCGGGACCAGAGTTTGTCGGAGAAGCCCCTTGCTTGTCGCTGGATGCATCTGCCATGGTTGCCGGCTCATCATCTGCCTCCCTCTCTGCTACTAACGCAGCACTAACCACTTGATTGGTTGCCGCTATATAAAGCAGCAACTTCTCTTGTGGCTTAGGTGGGACAAGTATTGGAGTGGAGGACAGGTATCTCTTCAAGTCCTGCAGCGCAGCCTCCGCTTCCGGAGTCCATTTCATTGGACCTGCCTTTTTCAATATTTTGAAAAATGGCAGGGCGCGCTAAGCAGATCTAGAGATAAACCTGCTGAGAGCAGCCACACAACCGGCAAGTCTTCGCACATCCTTAACGCGCTTTGGTGCTTCAACCTGCTCAATGGCCTTGATCTTGTCGGGATTGGCTTCGATTCCCCGCTGAGACATGAAGAACCCGAGAAGCTTGCCGGAGGGGACTCCAAACACACACTTCTCGGGGATAAGCTTGAGGTTGATCTTGCGCAAATTTGCAAAGGTTTCATCTAAATCTTGGATCAGGGTTGCCTTGTCCTTGCTCTTGACCACTATGTCATCCATGTACGCTTCCACATTCTTGTGTATCTGTGGCTCAAAAGCGACATGGACTACCCTTGAAAATGTTGAACCAGCACTCTTTAAACCAAAAGGCATCCGTATGAAACAATATGTGCCACATGGGGTGATGAATGCGGTCTTCTCCTCGTCCTCTTCTGCCATGAAGATCTGATGGTATCCTGAGTATGCATCAAGAAATGAAAGCAAATCACATCCGACCGTGGAGTTAACAATCTGGTCTATGCGCGGCAAGGGAAATGGGTCTTTGGGACAAGCTTTATTGACATCGGTAAAGTCTATACAAAGCCTCCATTTCCCGTTGGCCTTGCGCACGACTAAAGGATTGGCCAACCACGTAGGATGGAGCACTCCTCTGACAAGGCCTGCTGCTTCCAACTTCTTGATTTCTTCTGCGATGAATTCTTGGCGCTCCACTGCTTGCTTCCTGATTTTCTGCTTGACGGGCCGCGCGTGAGGACAAACGGCAAGGTGGTGCTCAATTACTTTCCTGGGAACACCGGGGATGTCCGACGGTTGCCATGCAAACACGTCGACATTCGCCCGCAGGAAAGCAACAAGCGCGCTTTCCTATTTAGGGTCGAGAGTGGCACTGATGGTGAAAGTACCACCAGTGCCGTCCTCCTTGGCGGACACCTTCTTGGTCTCTGGTGGAGCTGCCATCGTCTTCTTACACTTGCCGGTGGAGCTTGATGGTGCGTCCTCGACGGTAGCGCAACACTCCAAAGATGTGCGCTTGCCGGAGTGGGCATCAGGGCTCTTGCCGGACTTGGTCTTCTTCTTCCCCCCGGGAGCTTCAGCGGCAAGTGACTTGCGATCTGTTGCGGCTGTTGCCTCCCGATAGATCTTGTCGGCGCAGATAAGGGCATCCTTCTTGTCGCCAGGGACAGAGATGACACTTATCGGGCCTGGCATCTTCAGCATGTTGTATGCATAGTGAGAGGCTGCCATGAACTTGGCAAGTGCTGGACGGCCGAGTATCCCATTGTATGGCAATGGAAAGTCAGCAACATCAAAAGTGACCCTCCCAGTCCTGAAGTTCAACTCGCTGCCAAATGTTACCGGCAACGTAATCTTTCCCTTCGGCTTGCTCCTTCCTGGATTGATTCCTTGGAACGTGCTGGTCTCTTCGAGCTCGCTATCAGGGATCTGGAGTTTCTGGAGTACCACGGAGGAGATCAGGTTCAAGCCGGCCCCGCCGTCAACTATCATCTTTGTGACCTTGAGGTTACGGATTGTTGGTGAAACCAACATCGGCAAGCACCCGACCGCAGTTATGCGATCTGGGTGGTCCTCAATATCAAAGATGATAGGCGTGCTGGACCATTTCAGAGGCCTGCGTGACTCTACGGATGGTTCTGCTGCATTAACTTCCCGCATCCACTGCTTGAGCTGGCGGTGTGAAGTATGCATAGAAGCACCGCCGTCAACGCACAGGACCTCTGTGGCTTTCTGAAACTCCTGCTCATCGACCTCGTCATCATCCATATCTTTGTCGTCGTCGTCATCTTCATCCTTGTCGCGGCCGCGGGGAGGTCTGTCTCCTTGCCGCTGCTTGGCCTTGCCGCGGCGTCCTCCCCGGCCGGGGTGTTTCTTGCCGGCTCCTCCAGCACCTTCCTGGGCCTTCTCCTTGTCATGTGGCTCGTACTCAGCCTTTTGCTGCTCGACAAGCTGCTCGACCTTCTTGCAGCTCTGGAGGTCATGGCCCTTGGTGCGGTGGATCTTGCAGTACTGCTTGCCGGAGCTGTCCTGCTTGTCAGAGACCGCCACAGCCTGCTTGCCGGAGTTACCAGCTTTGGCTTTCTTGGTGCCACCTCCGTTGCCGGACTGCTCAACGACTAGCACATCTTTGCCTTTCTTCTTCCTGTTGTTCCGCCGCCGGCCTTTCTTTGCCGGGGCAGCATCTTCACTATCAGATCCTCCTGCTCCTGTATTCTCTCCGGGGAGTCTCTTCCCCTCCTCAGCACGTGTACACTTGTCGGCCAGGGCATACAACTCACTGACGTCTCTGATCTTGCACATCGCCATCTCCTCCCGCATCCTGCGGTTTCGCATGTTCTGATGAAACGCGCTGATGACCGCGGCAGGGTGGACATCTGGGATGTTGTGCTGCACACGGCTGAATCTTTGAATATACTTGCGTAAGGGCTCTCCTTCCTTATGGGCGAGCAGGTGTAGGTCGCTCTCTTGGCCATGAGGCTTGTGGCCGCCTGTAAAGGCGCCGACAAACTGATGGCATAGATCCGCCCAGGAAGATATGGAGTTATCCGGCAAGTGCATGAGCCAGGATCTGACGTTGGGCTTGAGCACCAGCGGGAAGTAGTTGGCAAGGATCTTGTCGTCTCGTCCCCCGGCAGCTTGCACTGCGACGGTGTAGATGCTGAGGAACTCCGACGGATGCGACTTGCCGTCGTACTTCTCTGGTACGTCTGGCTTGAAATTCTTCTTGCTGGGCCACTGGACTTGCCGCAGCTCACGAGTGAACGCAGGGCAACCTACCGTGTACGCCAAGTCGCCTGGTTCCCCTGGCGCATGCATGTCGACAGAGGGCCCAGCGCGCTGGTCAGATTGACGCCGCGCTTCTCTCCGGCGCTCGATGCGAGTACGAGCGTCTTCTTGCTGGCGTTCGTGAAGAACTTGGCGCTGATCGCGGCGAGCTCGTGGATCTGATGACTCGGTGGAGTCGCTGTCGAGGTGGATCCGGCGAGCCGGTGATCTTGGCCTTCGGGGTGGAGAGTGCATGGTGGTTGCACCTCCACTGGTCTTGTCGCCGTCGGCCCCCGCCTGGCGGTCTTGCCACGGCATCGATGTACTCGGTTGCCGGGGAGTGTCGTCGTTGGCGAAGCCAATGAGACTCTGAATGGTGGCCCTCCATTCGTCGATCTTGTCGGCCGTTGGAGGGTAATCCAGGAGCAGTTGAGCTCGCGCCAAAGCTTCTGCTGAAGTGGTGGGAGGCAGAGGCGAACGGTGCGAGGAGCGGGATATGCTTGGACTTCTAACAATGTTAGAAGGAGCAATACCCCATCCAGGCGACCGTGCCTCGCTCGCGCCAGCATGTTGGCGCGCATGCTGGTCTTGAGCGCCCCAAGATCCACCAGCTTGATTTTGGCCCAACGAGCGCATGGTACTACGGATACCATGACGCTGTTGGTCCTGCGCCTCCTGAGATGGGCGCGGTGCACGTACGGACGCCGAGGTTTGCGCAGCCTTGTCCTTGGACCCGGCAGCAGCGTGATCTCCCTCGTCTACGCCCGTTCCTCCGTCGGCGTCTACCCCACCAACCGTTTGCTCCGGTGGCGGTGGGATCGACGCGGACGGCACAGCAGCCTCCGAAGCCTTCTTCTTCGGTGGCATGTTGATGAAGAAAACGAAGATCTAGCTCGTGTGAACGCCGGATCAGGTCCACACAATCTCGAGGCCCCCTACCTGGCGCGCCAAATATGTCGGGGAAACTGATCCACGAACACCTATGGGACCGGCGGACCGAGCGCCTTTCGGT
>NC_041391.1:249038766-249042412 GCF_002162155.2 Triticum dicoccoides
ATCGAGGCGAAGCACACGAGTAGTTTACCAAGCTTCGGAGCTCTCCGGAGAGATAATACTCCTACTGCTGCTTGTATGTGTATATTGAGTTCTTGCTCGGGAGCGTCGTGAGCTACCAGACCGAGCGTGAGAGTGTTTCTATCTTGGAATGAGCCGAACCCCCTCTACGTTGCGCATGGGCCTCCTTTTATATGCTCAAGGGGGTCACCGACAGGTGGCAACGTAGACAAAGGGCAAAAATGGAAAAAGAGATGCGGTAGGTACAACTACCTATACTGTAGATACAGTGTATCACACCTAACTCTGACGGCAGGGGACAAAGGCATTAAATGCCCGTCTGTGTCGCCCAAACAGTGCAAACAGAGACCGTCAGGGGCGCCACCGCTCGCCACGATGGCTATCTTGTCAGCGCCGCTTGCCACCGTGCACCGCTGGCTACACAGCCTCTCGTCACGCGCGCCTAGAAGGGCCCCAGGGCGATACGTGGGTGGATGTGCTGGAGCGCGGGTGCGGAGTGGCCGCTTGCCGCGGTCGTGTCTTATCGGGCCCGGGAGCTTGTCGCTCACCGAGCCTTTCCGGGATGCCTTGGTTGGCCTTCCCAGCGAGCTCCTCATGCCGGGGCCTTGTCTCCTTGGCTTGAATTCCTTAGGTTGGCCTTCCCGGCAAGCTCCTCTTGCCGGGGTCTTGTCTTGGATACTTTGTTCTTGAACGGCTCCAGAGGAACCACGGAGGACCTTGGCAGTCACCCAGCAAGCCTTGCCGCGGGGTGCTGCGACTGCCCGTGCACGAGTTCGGGATACTAGGGTACCCCTACTCTAGTACACCGACACCAAGGGAGGGTCAAACAGGGGTCAAACCCGGGTCAACTCGCCGGAGTTGACCCGCGGCTCATCGCCGGCGAGGCCAGAGATGGCGGAGGCATTCGGGTTTCGTCCCACGGCGACCAAATCGAAGGCCGGGGCCATCTACGGAACGAGGAGACTCGTCCGCATCGAATGGTGCGAGCGGGAGGAGCCAGGGTGGAGCGAGCTCGCCGGAGTCGAGCTCGTGGCGGCGCCGGTGTTCGGGTGTGACGCGAGCGAGAGCTAGGGGCACGGCAAGGCGAGCTGGGGCGTGCTACAGGCTCGTGGGGAGGCACTCAGTGCAGTGATGTGGTCTACTGCGAGCTTCCGCAGCCGTAGCCACGGCGGCGACATGGCCAGCGGCGAAGAGCTCTCAGGCTCGTTGCGAATGGCGGCTAGAGAGGGAGGTAGGGCACGGGGAGAGGGGAAATGATGGCGGAGCTCACAGCGGGTGCAGCGGTGGCCTCGGCGAGCTCGGGGAAGCTCGAACGGCGGCGAATCGACGATGAGGTTGACGGCGGCCGAAGGCTGAAGATGAGCTTGAGGACGACGCTGCAGGGCTTCCGGAGGGGCGTGGATCGGTGGGGAGGAAGAGGGGGTTGAGGCGGACCTCCTGAGCTCAGCGGCAGGGCGAGGGGTGGCCGGTGGCCGCGGCGAACGGCATCGATGGCGATGGTGGTGCTCGGGCACGAGGTGCAGAGCGAGAGAGAGGAGGGGATGAGGACGAGAAGTGGGCGAGAGGGTCTGGGGTGATGCGTGGTGACGCATGGAGGCGTCCAGGACGTTGGAGACGCAGGCAGCCAGGCAGGAGGTGGCTCGGGCGCGTGTGCACGCGCGGCGAGCACGCGCTCTGCCTACTGGCCTGGGGAGGAAGACGACAGGGGAGGTGGAGGTGGGCTGGGCCAACACAGGCTACAGTGCTGGGCCGCACAGTAGGTTGCCAGGTGAGTGTCTCTCTTTCTTTTATTTGTTTCTGTTTTCTATTTTCTGTAATTGTGTTTGGCTTTATTTAAAATGCCATAGCGTTCCCAAAAATCATGAAACTAATCATGGCTACTGTTTAGAATATATCCAACAGTAAACATTTTAGTTTATGATTATTTGAGCATTTAAAATATTATTTAGTAATTAAATGCCCAAATGCAAATACCGCATGATTTAATTCAAAAATCCAGAATGACCTAGAAAAATGTGCACCATTTTTGCGAGAGGTTCTAGACCAATCCAAAAATAATGAACTTTTCTGAAGAGCATTTTGGGTTCATTGAGAATATTTTTATTTGAACCTAGTTGATTTGATCCGGTGCTAGGGTTTGAGCAATCCCCATTTCAACTTAAATAAAATTTAAACATGATGCACACATGAAGGGCTAGTCTAGTGCATACCAGAACTAGGGATGTGACACTCGGATTGCTCCCAGTTTTCCCCGGTTATGCTATAACTTTTCAACAATGGAATTACTCTCGTCTGTTGAGTTATTTCCCCGTTACTAGAATCATTCCCAGCATTTGCTTGTTGTTCCCAGCTTGCACCACCAATGTGCCATTCTACCATGGGTCCCATCCATTTCTGGTGATAAGCAAACCCATCCATTGCGTTGTCTTCAACAAGTTAATCCACATCGTCCATACTAGTCCGAGTATGTCATTCTACTAAACCCCTCCAAACGATCGCTCGAGAATTTCCTTAGGCTGGTATAAAGAGTTTCAATGATCTCTGAATCAAAGGTAATTATTTTTGCCACTTAAGGGGATATTTCTATGAGTCACCTTCCCTAAGGTGCCCCGTTATGGTATCATGGCAACTCAACTCCTTGCTACTTTGAAACCATGCACCATCCTACTTCAGCGTGGAATTGTTGCCTACCAAATTGAACCTCTGTCATCTTTCCATCCCTCTTGATGTGTGTTTTGTGTGTCGGCTCAAGAGATGTTTCAATGCCTCACTCCATGAGTTGATCCTGAGTTGCTTGATCTTTGAGAAGATCGATTCTTCTGGAGTTGTCCCTTTCCTCATGTTGTCATGTTAGATGGAGTTCTTAGAGCAAGACATCGAGACAAAGATGATGATCGAATCAACGTCCTTATGAAGTGCAACCTGGATTGTGAAGATTGTGTTAGTTACGTCGCCCCCTCATCTTACCCTACGCCTGAATCTCGGGACGAGATTCTTGTTTAGTAGGGGTGAGTTGTCACATCCCTAGCCTTGCTATGAACTTGGACTAGCTTGGTTGTTGCATCATGTCTAAATTTCTTTTAAACTTGAAATGGGGATTGTTCAAACCCTAGCACTAAATCAATCCATCTAGGCTTGATTAAAATCTTTTCCAATAAACCCAAAATGTCCCTAAGAAAAGTTCATGATTTCTGGTTAAGGTGAAAACCTCTCCCAAAAATGATGAATATATTTCTAGGTCATCTTTGGATTTTTGAATTAAGACAAAAGTATTTGAAATGGAGCCGTTTAAATGCTATATATATTTTAAATGGTCCAAATATTCTGAAGTTATTTGTGGAGCCCTGAAATAATTCAGTTAACCTCCAAAATAATTTTCAGAATTATCTAAAATGATTTAGTTCCTAAACTAAATCAGAACAAAGAAAACAAAATAGAAAAAGAAAATCAGGAAAAGGAAAAGGCTTACCTAGCCTTACCTGCAGCCCAACCAGGCAAAGCTGGCCCGGCCCACTGGCCGTGCCAGTCACCACCAACCTCTCGCCATAAGGACAAGAGGCGCGTGGCTGCCACGCACTGGCACGCGCTCGAGCCACCTCCTGCTTCTGCCGACGCTGGGGGCTGGCTG
>NC_041391.1:249042639-249058113 GCF_002162155.2 Triticum dicoccoides
CTCTCGCATGCAGCCACCGAACGCCATCGCTGCCGTGCTCGCTGCCACCGTGGCCACCGGCCACCCAACGCCTCGCCACGCACCAAGAAGCTCCGCCTCGTTCCCCTCTTCCTCCTCGACGAGCCACGCATCGCCAGAAGAAGTGGAGCCTCGCCATTGAGCTTGACCCCGCCACCTCTGCACCGAGATCGCCGGCGACCGTACGCCGTCCCCGACGCCTCCCCGAGCAGTCTGAGCTTCTCTACGTGACCGTTGTGAGCTTCCGCTCTGAACGCCTCTCTTCCCCGCCTCATTTGCGCCATGTAGCCCTCATTCTCACCAGAGCCGATAGCTCCTCGCCGCCGGCCATGTTGCCGCCATCGTTTTAGCCACTAAGGCTCACGTCCGTTCGTGTCATCATGCTTAGAATACTTCCAGAAGCCCGGAACACCCAGCCTCTCGTCCTGCTGTGCCTTGTGGCGCCACTCCCGTCGTTTCCCGAACTCCGGCCGCCGTCAAAGCTCGTCGCCGGCATGATTCCGGCGACCCCCGCGTCCAACTCCGCCTCCTCTAGATTCGGGCGAGCAGGAGCTCCTCGCACATGCCCTCGGCACGTCCAGCCGATGCCGCAGCGCGATTTCGGCGTGTCTCCGCCGCGTCGGAAGGTCGCCGGCGGCATCTTCCTGGCTGTGCTGATATGGATGGCTTAGTTAGCCACTAATCACCATCCCGTACCACTGACAGAGGGCCCCGCATGCTAATTAAACCCGGGCAGTTTTAGTTTAGGTTTAGTTAATTGGTTTAGCCGTTGTGCAGCTGACATATGGGTCCCACATGTCAGGTTTGACCGTGGCTGACCGTGTTGACCTGCTGATGTCAGCTTGACGTAGTGCTGACATAGTAAATGTTTCTGGAGTTTAAAATAAATCAGAAATGATTTATTTATCTCAAAAATTACTCAAAACTTCTAAAATTCATATAAATTCAACCGTAACTCTGAATGAGATAAGTTATATATGAAAAATGATCAGAAAAATCCAATCTATCCATCTGTACCATTTTCATGCATGTTAGAACAACTTATAGCTACTGTTTAGGACAAATCATATAAATGGCATTTGAATATCCAAATATGGGGTTTGAATTTGAATCCTGGATTCAAACCAACTCCATTTAACTTGCTGCTACTTGCATTAGATCAAACCACAGCATCTTGCCATGTCACGATCATGCATCATATTGTGCATTGCATTGATTGTGCTCTTCCTTGTTTGCCGGTGTTTGTCCCCTCTCGATAGACGTGATACCGACGATGAGATCGATGACACCGATGAAGAGCTATTCTATCTTCAGAAGTGCCAGGCAAGCAAAACTCCCTTGTTCATTCCGATACAATCCCATTCTCTCGCTCCTGCTCTATTTTACTGCATTAGGACAACAATGATTCAACTATTACATGATGCGGTAGTTGAACCCCTTTATCCTCTGCATGACCTGTCATTGCCACAGTAAATAGATGAAACCCACTAGCATGAGTAGGAGTTGTTTGAGCCCTGATGTGCCTACTCATTCATGCTTGTTTGTCATGCCTGCTATTGCTTAGAGTTGTGTCAGGTCTAATTCATCGGGGATGAATTGGAGGTGTGTGAACATGTCCTACTGTTGAGAGCTAAGTGTGTGAACATGATTTGGTAAAGGTAGCAACTCTGTCCAGGAGTTGCAACTAGTTTCTGGTGTTTGTAGGTAGTATTAGTAGTCTACCAAGTGGCACCCGGTATAGGTGGGCTTGGGACAGACTAGGCACAGTGGCACGGTGTACCAAGTGGCACCCGGATGGTGGGCTTGGGAACCCTGCTCACATCGTTTGGGGCCGTGAGCGACACCCCGGCCGGATCTCCTTGCGGATGGAACCCGAATAGGCGATAAACCTGGACGAAAGACTTGTGTGGTTAGTCAGGTCATGGCCGACTCCCTCGCCAGGCTTCCGCTTGATGGTTGCCGAGATACATGACGTGTACATGGTGGTAGGTGGCGAGAGCGTGTGTGAAGAAGTACACCCCTGCAGGGTTAACATTATCTATTCGAATAGCCTTGTTCGCGGTAAAGGACTTCTGGTTGCCTGTACAGTTCCTACAAAAGTGAAAGTGGATACTCTAAAATACGCAAGATAAGCGTGAGTGCTATGGTTGGTGTTCTCGTAGGGAGATGGGAGCGGATCCATAGTGGTGTATTAATATGGTGAATATGTGGACTCGTGTGCGCCACCTCAAAAGAGTTACTTGCAATCATAGTTCAGGATAGCCACCGAGTCAAAGCTGGCTTGCTGCAGTTAAACCCCACCATCCCCTTTGTTGATAATGATGCATGTGTAGTTAGTTCTGATGTAAGTCTTTCTGGGTACATTTGTACTCACGTTTGCCTATTTTACGTTTTTGCAGAGATATTTCAGTCTCACTAGCAGTACCGTGTGGACTTCGACGTTTAGCTTGTTACCTCAGCTACGTTCTTGTGCCCTCGGCAGGATTTGGTAGATAATCATGCTTCTCAGCCTTTTTCATTTGTAGATGTCTGTACTCAGACATGTTAAACTTCCGCATGTGCTTTGACTTGTATGCTCTGAATGTTGGGTCGTGAGACCCATGTTTGTAATATCTCGCTCCTCGGATCCTATTGAATAAATACTTGAGTTGTAGAGTCATGTTGTGATGCCATGTTGTATTTGCACATATCGATCATATTGTGTGTATGTTATTGAAATGCTTGGTATGTGTGGGATCTGACTATCTAGTTGTTTATCCTTAGTAGCCTCTCTTACCGGGAAATGTCTCCTAGTGCTTCCACTGAGCCATGGTAGCTTGCTACTGCTTCAAAACACTAAGGCTGGCCGGCATGTGTCCTTCTTCGTTTCTGTGTTTGTCCCTTCAGGGAAATGTCACGTGATGAATACCGGAGTCCTGTTAGCCCGCTACAGCACGGTTCACCGGAGTCCTGCTAGCCCAGTGCTACAGCCTGGATTCACTCACTGATGACCGACACGTTCGATGCTGGGTCATGGATGCTTGTCCCTGTAAGTTTGTGCCACTTTGGATTTACGACTAGCCATGTCAGATCGGGCTCCTTATCATATGGATGCTAGCGACACTATCATATACGTGCGCCAAAAGGTGCAAACGGTCCCGGGCAAAGGTAAGGCGACACCCGTGGGGATACCGTGCGTGAGGCTGCAAAGTGATATGAGGTGTTACATGCTAGATCCATGTAGCATTGAGTCGGGGTCCTGACATTAGAACAACTTATGGCTACTGTTTAGGAAAAATCATTGAATAGCATTTAAATAAACACATGTAGAGTTTGAATTCGAACCTAGGATTCAAACCAACTTCATTTAACTTGTTGCTAGTTGCATTAGCTCAAACCACAGCATATTGCCATGTGATGATCATGCATCATATTGTGCATGGCATTGATTGTGTTCTTCCTTGTTTGCCGGTGTTTGTCCCCTCTCGATAGATGTGGTTTCGACGATGAGTTCGGTGACACCGATGAAGAAACTATATTATCTTCAGAAGTGCCAGGCGAGCAAAACCCCCTTGTTCATTTCGATACAATCCCACTCTCTCGCTCCAGCTCTATTTTACTGCATTAGGACAACAACGATACAACTGTTACTTGCTGCGGTAGTTGAACCCCTTTATCCTCTGCATGACCTTTCATTGCCACAGTAAATAGATGAAACCCACTAGCATGAGTAGGAGTTGTTTGAGCCCTGATGTGCCTACTCATTCATGCTTGTTTGTCATGCCTGCTATTGCTTAGAGTTGTGTCAGGTCTGATTCATCGAGGATGAATTGGAGGTGTGTGAACATGTCCTACTGTTGAGAGCTAAGTGTGTGAACACGATTTGGTAAAGGTAGCGGTGAGAGGCCATGTAGGAGTACATGGTGGGTTGTCTCATTGAAACCGTCCTCAGGAACTGAGTTCTGTGTTTGTGATCCATGAACAGTTGCTACCACACATTGGGTTCCGGTAACTCGACCCCTCTCGACTTATTAATCAACATGATCTCTATCCAGGAGTTGCAACTAGTTTCTGGTGTTTGTAGGTAGTGTTAGTAGTCTACCAAGTGGCACCCGACACAGGTGGGCTTGGGACAGACTAGGCACAGTGGCACAGTGTACCTAGTGGCACCCAGATGGTGGGCTTGGGAACCCTGCTCACATCGTTTGGGGCCGTGAGCGACACCCCGGCCGGATCTCCTTGCAGATGGAACCCGAATAGGCGATAAACCTGGACGAGAGACTTGTGTGGTTAGTCAGGTCGTGGCCGACTCCCTCGCCAGGCTTCCGCTTGAAGGTTGCCGAGATACATGACGTGTACATGGTGGTAAGTGGCGAGAGCGTGTGTGAAGAAGTACACCCCTGCAGGGTTAACATTATCTATTCGAATAGACTTGTCCGCGGTAAAGGACTTCTGGGTTGCCTGTATAGTTCATAGACAAGTGAAAGTGGATACTCTAAAATACGCAAGATAAGCGTGAGTGCTATGGATGGCGTTCTCGTAGGGAGACGGGAGCGGATCCATAGTGGAGTATTGATATGGTGAATATGTGGACTCGTGTGCACCACCTCAAAGAGTTACTTGCAGTCGTAGTTTAGGATAGCCACCGAGTCAAAGCTTGCTTGCTGCAGTCAAACTCCACCATCCCCCTTTGTTGATAATGATGCATATATAGTTAGTTCTGATGTAAGTCTTGCTGGGTACATTTGTACTCATGTTCGCCTATTTTATGTTTTGTAGAGAGATTTCAGTCTCACTAGTAGTTCCACGTGGACTTCGACGTTTAGCTTGTTACCTCAGCTACGATCTTGTGCCCTCAGCAGGATCTGGTAGATAGTCAGGCTTCTTAGTCTTTTTCATTTGTAGATGTCTGTACTCAGACATGCTAAGCTTCCGCTTGTGCTTGACTTGTGTGCTCTGAATGTTGGGTCATGAGACCCATGTTTGTAATATCTCGCTCCTCGGAGCCTATTGAATAAAATACTTGAGTCGTAGAGTCATGTTGTGATGCCATGTTGTATTTGCACATATCAGGCATATTGTGTGCATGTTATTGAAATGCTTGGTATGTGTGGGATCTGACTATCTAGTTGTTTATCCTTGGTAGCCTCTCTTACCGGGAAATGTCTCCTAGTGCTTCCACTGAGCCATGGTAGCTTGCTACTGCTCCAGAACACTTAGGCTGGCCAGCATGTGTCCTTCTTTGTTCCTGTGTCTGTCCCTTCAGGGAAATGTCACGTGGTGTCTACTGGAGTCCTGTTAGCCTGCTACAGCCTGGTTTACCGGAGTCTTGCTAGCCCAGTTGCTACAGCCCGGATTCACTTGCTGATGACCGACACGTTCGTTGCTGGGTCATGTATGCTTGTCCCTGTAAGTTAGCGCCACTTTGGGTTCACGACTAGTCATGTCAGCCCGGGCTCCTTGTCATATGGATGCTAGCGACACTATCATATACGTGTGCCAAAGGCGCAAATGGTCCCGGGCCTGGTAATGCGACACCCATGGGAATACTGTGCGTGAGGCCGCAAAGTGATATGAAGTGTTACATGCTAGATCGGTGTGCCATTGAGTCGGGGTCCTGACAGCTTTGGTATCAGAGCTTGACTGCCTGTAGTATTACCAAGCCAAACTGGTCGAAGTTGAGTCTAGAAATTCTCTAGTTATATAAGGGAATTGATTGTGGGATGGAATGTAAGGCTCTTTTTACTCCTTATACCTTCTGTCGTTCTGATCTGAGTCATCTTATCTTCCCTACGGGGTTAAGGAACTAGGCTTTCTCTTCTGTCTATCAGGATCACGTGTTACTAATCCGTAGACTTATAGGATTGATGGTTTTAAGCTTCAGTTCGGTTCCTACTACTCCCGTGTATTCATAGCTGGCCTCAGAATCTTGATGTTGTGATTATCGAGTGGTTATGCCACCATTTTGTAGGATGCCTCAAATATTTTCGAGCATTTACAGCCGTTGTGCTGTCCGAGTCATCCCAGGTTCCTAAATAGTCTGATGCATTTGCACATCCTTTCCTTCCGTTCTCGATGTTCCTTTAGGCCAGATTAACCACACTAATCGTCGAGTTGAGTTACTCCGTTGCCTCTACATATATGTTGGAGTTATTATTATGACCATAGGTGTCTTAGAGTGCCACCAAGTAATCGAACCATGTTTTGCGTTCCCAGTGTGATGATTCTGGCCATTATTCTCGAAAGCATCCCGTGATGCCATTTAGTTAGTAGGTATTCCACTCCTGGGTTATGTACCCGAGATTCACCCTACTTCATGATGTTAGTGATTGCTAGTTCCTTTAGGTTATTAGTAACCTTTGTGATAGTCCTCAAGGTTGTGGTATATCCTTCTTCCAAATACCATGAGCTGCTTATGGCAGAAGTTCCTCGTTGAACCGAAAGATCACGACCAGTGTGCTCTTGATGAGTTCTCGATTCTATGTTGTGACTCTGCCAGTTCTACCTTTCTGCATGGGTTATCCAGAAGGAATATGTTGAACTCGTTTGACATGCTAATCAATGCACCCACAACTCAGAAAATCGTACGTTCTTTTGAGTTGTCCCCCTTAGTCGTCTTCTGACCCACGTCTATCAATTGATAGTCAAGAGTATGCGTGCATTTGTTCATCGATGCCTATTACTCTTGTGGTCTGTCAAGCCATTCTATTCTGGAATGACTAGTAGAAACAAACTCCAGTACCTCATCCATATCTAGGATTGGGTCAAAGAAGTTGTATTCCATAGATCAAATGCCAATCCAGCTTTTGGTCTGTTCTACCTTGGAGTATTACCATCTTTATAGGAAGAATGTCATGGGAATTGCACACCAGCCTAGGAACTCTTGATACAGTAATACTTCTCGCCCTCATTATTCATTTCTCGATCCTAGTGTTATTTAACCGGAACGCCGACAAGTGAATCATGATGTGTGAAATCAATACTCCAACAACTCTGTTGCTTGGTAGTTAAATGGATATTAACCTCATTCTTAGCGTGTTGATTATTGAATCATCACCCTAAGACTGATCGTGCTACCTAGTCCTTATTTTTAGTGCACTCCTTGATCGATGAGTTAGGATTGTGTCAATCCCTTGCTCTTTTGATCATATCATCTTGCCCTGAAAAACAAGATTGTTCTCGAGCTTAGTAACATATCGGTGGTTCATGATTTTCCAAATATCTTCTCGGAAGTATCACCAGGTTGTCACTTGACCGCTATGATGAGTTTGTGATCAAGTTGGTTTCTTGTAACCACCCCTTCTCCAAGGATCTGTGTTGGGTACCCCTGAGCTAGTTGGTTAAGCTGAACAACAACTTGGAGAGTTGGAAGTCGGAAGCTTGTCTGACTTAGTTCATTCCAAGGGATATCTTGTATGCGTGTTGAAGAAAGATGATATCCTCATCGATTGGTCCCTGTGATCAGTTGTTGGACCTATTATCTTATCAAAATTCTGATTTGAGGGTGGGTTAACCTCAAATCAAATCAGAACCAACGATGTTCGTAATGTTGTCTTACTTGTGGTTGCTTCCTCGAGCATACACCATTATATTGTTTGGGTCTAACCAATGCTACCACCGTGTTCACATAATTATGGAATTCCACTTATATGGAAACCTGGATGAATTGTTGTTGATCCCATCAGCAACATTGTTATCTTCTCCATGATTTGTGTTGAACACCAACTAGTATTGGAAACTTTATAAGCATTATCTTCATGGCTCGTTCATGAAGCATATGATTGGATGAAAGGAGCGACTTTCTCTAATTCACGTGCACTTGATGTAAGTTGCCGCCGTGGATCCGAGAAGGATTGTTTTTCTTCCTCTGGAATCATCCCAAGTTGATCATGCACATGTGCGAAGTACTCTATGGTTTGGTAGGTTGGCCGCCTCCATTCCATATGTGTTTCCTAGCACACCAAGCCACTGATTAATTTGTTCAAGATAAAGGAGTCTGTTCTAAGGTGAATTTTTGGACTTCCACGCGTGGAGACCTCGATATCGTTAATGATGGTTCCCAACCAGTACTCAGTAGTGTTTATTGTAAGACTTCTACGTGGTCATGCTTGTCTTGGACAGCGTGTTCACATGTATGTAGCAGAAACAGCTCATGTTTTGGAGCTTGCTACCGTAGTTCATTTCCCGAGAATCTCGCAACGTCATCTCGTCGGTTTGTGTTGCAAACTTTCATTTTTCTTTCTAGACTTGATGAGTCTAGAATGTCATGTTACCAACCATATCTGAATCTTAGGCATATATCATGGTTGAATGTTTCCCAAGAACTATAATAGTGGTCTCTCTGTAACCCGGTAAATTGGATGTCATGGCCAACACATCTAACCGGAAGACCTACTATTGTAGTATCTTGATTGAGAAAGTTGGCCACCTCCCCATAAGGATTTCGTAGGATTTACTCCAACAATTATTCCTTATGGATTCTTGAGCTCCCGAAGTCCGACCTTTTACTTGATGTTCTAGATATCAAACCATATCTATGAATGGGTTACACTAGCACATCAGGGAGAACATTAGAAGCGGAGTGCTAAATGTCTCTTGGTCGATCATCCAAATTTTGTCCCCTTGGCCCCACCAAGGTGAAATCTGAGAAGGTGTTATCTTCCTTTGCATCTGCATCCTCCACGGGTATTCATCATGGTAGTATGTTGTGTTGCCAGGCTCCTTGTCACGGATGTTGGTAAAACCTTGATGAATATGGAAATGCTCAAGTTCTTGAGGGCATGCTCAGACACTAGGTTATATCCTCGGTATCGATTGGAATGTGCCTTCCATTTGTCGAGTTGTCTTATAACTCTAGTTTCCTTTCCAAACTGAGCATGCCATTCTTTCGAACTTCTCCAAATGATCGATTGTAATTTGCCTTAAGCTGGCATAAAGAGTTTCAATGATCTTTGAATCGAAGGTAATTCTTTTGCCACTTAAGGGATGATTCTATGAGTCACCTCCTCTAAGATGTCTCGTTATGGTATCATGGAAATTCAACTCCTCGCTATGTTGTCAACTGTTCACCACCTTTTTAAGTGTGAAATTGTTGTCTACCTAGTGAGCCTTCCTCATCTGTTTCACCCCATCCCTTTGGATGTTTGCTTCGTGTCTCAGCCCGCGAGATGTATTAATGTCTCACTCCGTGAGTTGATCCTGAGTTGTTCGGTCTTCTAGAAGATCGATCCTGCTAGAGTTTTCCCTTTCCTATCATTACCATGTTAGTTGGAGTTCTCAAAGCAAGACGTTGAGACAAAGATGGTGATCGACTCAACGCCCCTATGAAGTGCAACCTGGATCGTGAAGATTGTGTTAGTTTGCGTTCCCCCTTCATCTTACCCTACGCTTGAATCTCGGGACGAGATTTCTGCTTAGTGGGGGTGAGTTGTCACATCCCTAGCTTCTGGTGCTGCCTAGTGTTTGCATCTTGCTTGCGTCATGTTTAAATTTTTGAAACCTGAATTGAGGAAATTTGGAAGCCTCAAGATTTAATTCAAGAAGGGCAAAGAACCATGGAAAATTGCATTCAATGTTTCTCAAAATGTTCTTATTAACTGTTTAATATTTTTGGCAAGGCTCTTGCACCAAACCAAAAATAATGGACATTTGTAAGGAATATTTTGGGCACTGAATTTAAATCATTATTGTATTTGAATTTGGAATTATATCCATAATATATGGGATATATTTTCAAATAACTTTGAAATGTTTTATGTGCTGTTGGGAAAGTCTATCTAGCACCATAAAATTATTCAGAGTGTTTTGTCATTGTTTGAATTCATATTGAATTCACAAGCAGTGGCAAAATAACTGGATAAAAAGAAAATAGAACAAAAATTAAAATAGAGCAGAAAAACTCACCTGGCAGCCCACTTACCTGGGCCTCACATGTGCTGGCCCAGCCCACCTGGCTCGGTGCTAGTCATCCCTAACCTCTGCCAGTAGGCAGAGGCGGGACAGCGCACGCGCGTGCGAGGCGCCACGCCTCCTCCCTGCTCGCCTGCCTCACTGAGGCGCCTCGAAGCCCCTCCTCGGCGCCGCTCTGGACCACCCCTGACCCCCTCACTCTTCCCGTTCATCTCTCCCTCGCCTCTCCCTCTTGCACAACCAACCGTCACCATCGCTGCCGCTCACCGCCGTGAAACCGCAGCCACCGTGCTCCCGTCGCCTCTCCGAACTATACACGGGCTCGGCCTCCAGCGCTCGCGCCTCTCTGTCAGCTCGCATGACGCCGGAGGCCCGGCATCACCCTCTGCCCCGCCATCTTCGCCGCCTCTGCCCCGAGATTGCCGGTGGCCGCACGACCTCATCAGCCCCTCCCCGGGCTCTCCAAGACCACCGTCGACCCCGCCGTGAGCTTCTCTTCCTCCTCCCCCGAACCCCGTTGCTCGCCACCTCCTCTAGGCCGTAGTTGCGCAGGCACCGAAGCTCACCGGCGCAGTACCTCATCGCCGCCGCGGCCATAGCTGCTGCCACCCGCGTCCGAGCGTTTCCCCGTGCTCAGCACTTTCCCAGGAGCCGAGCGCGCCCGCCCTTTCGACCTGTTGTGCCCCCTAGTGCCAAATCGAACCTATCCGAACTCCGGCCGCCGCTGATTTGGTCGCCGCCGTCGATCCCGACCACCGCAGCTCCTACCACCGCCACCAATGGATGTGCCTCTCTCCCAGGAACCCATAGGTGCTACTCGCGCATCGAATGATGCCCTGTAGAGCATTTCCGAGCCGCCCCGCCGTCTCTGTCATCGCTGGCGGCTAAACGCCGGCGGGCTGACCGTGTTGACCGACGAGGTTTGACCCCGGCTTACCAGAGGTTTGACCCCTCTCTCTCACTGACAAGTGGGCCCTGGCCCAGCTAATCCTAGATTAGTTTTTTTAATTAAGTCTAGTTAACCCAACTAACATTTTAGTTAGTAGTAATTTAACACTAATAAATTTAGGTTAGTTAGTTAGTCACTGACGTGTGGACCCCACACGTCAGGTTTGACCTGGACCCGGTCTGTTGACCGGCTGACATCACAACGATGTCATGCTGACGCAGTTAACCTTTTCTGGATTTATTCTTATTCTGAAAATTCCAGAAAATATCCTAAACTTCTAAAAATCATAGAAATTCAACCGTAACTCCAAATGAAATAATTTATATATGAAAAATTATCAGAAAAATCCAAAGAATCTATTTATGTCATTTTCATGCATGTTAGAACAACTTATGGCTACTGCTTAGGACAAATCATTGAATAGCATTTAAATAACCACATGTGGAGTTTGAATTTGAACCTAGGGTTCAAACCAACTTCATTTAACTTGCTGATTGTTGCATTAGCTCAAACCACAGCATATTGCCATGTCGTGACCATGCATCATATTGTGCATGGCATTGATTGTGTTCTTCCTTGTTTGTCGGTGTTTTTCTCCTCTCGATAGACGTGGTTTCGACGATGAGTTCGATGACACCGATGAAGAAACTATATTATCTTCAGAAGTGCCAGGCAAGCAAAACCCCCTTGTTCATTCCGATACAATCCCACTCTCTCGCTCCTACTCTATTTTACTGCATTAGGACAACAATGATACAACTGTTACTTGTTGTGGTAGTTGAACCCCTTTATCCTCTGCATGACCTGTCATTGCCACAGTAAATAGATGAAACCCACTAGCATGAGTAGGAGTTGTTTGAGCCCTGATGTGCCTACTCATTCATGCTTGTTTGTCATGCCTGCTATTGCTTAGAGTTGTGTCAGGTCTAATTCATCGGGGATGAATTGGAGGTGTGTGAACATGTCCTACTGTTGAGAGCTAAGTGTGTGAACATGATTTGGTAAAGGTAGCGGTGAGAGGCCATGTAGGAGTACATGGTAGGTTGTCTCATTGAAACCGTCCTCAGGAACTTAGTTCTGTGTTTGTGATCCATGAACAGTTACTACCACACATTGGGCTCCGGTAACTCGACCCCTCTCGACTTATTAATCAACATGATCTCTGTCCAGGAGTTGCAACTAGTTTCTGGTGTTTGTAGGTAGTGTTAGTAGTCTACCAAGTGGCACCCGGTATAGGTGGGCTTGGGACAGACTAGGCACAGTGGCACGGTGTACCAAGTGGCACCCGGATGGTGGGCTTGGGAACCCTGCTCACATCGTTTGGGGCCGTGAGCGACACCCCGGCCGGATCTCCTTGCGGATGGAACCCGAATAGGCAATAAACCTGGACGAAAGACTTGTGCGGTTAGTCAGGTCATGGCCGACTCCCTCGCCAGGCTTCCGCTTGAAGGTTGCCGAGATACATGACGTGTACATGGTGGTAGGTGGCGAGAGCGTGTGTGAAGAAGTACACCCCTGCAGGGTTAACATTATCTATTCGAATAGCCTTGTTCGCGGTAAAGGACTTCTGGGTTGCCTATACAGTTCATAGACAAGTGAAAGTGGATACTCTAAAATACGCAAGATAAGCGTGAGTGCTATGGATGACGTTCTCGTAGGAAGACGGGAGCGGATCCATAGTGGAGTATTGATATGGTGAATATGTGGACTCGTGTGCGCCACCTCAAAGAGTTACTTGCTGTCGTAGTTCAGGATAGCCACCGAGTCAAAGCTGGCTTGCTGCAGTCAAACTCCACCATCCCCTTTGTTGATAATGATGCATATGTAGTTAGTTCTGATGTAAGTCTTGCTGGGTACATTTGTACTCACGTTTGCCTATTTTATGTTTTGCAGAGAGATTTCAGTCTCACTAGTAGTTCCACGTGGACTTTGACGTTTAGCTTGTTACCTTAGCTACGATCTTGTGCCCTCGGCAGGATCTGGTAGATAGTTAGGCTTCTCAGCCTTTTTCATTTATAGATGTCTGTACTCAGACATGCTAAGCTTCCGCTTGTGCTTGACTTGTGTGCTCTGAATGTTGGGTCATGAGACCCATGTTTGTAATATCTCGCTCCTCGGAGCCTATTGAATAAAATACTTGAGTCGTAGAGTCATGTTGTGATGCCATGTTGTATTTGCACATATCGGGCATATTGTGTGCATGTTATTGAAATGCTTGGTATGTGTGGGATCTGACTATCTAGTTGTTTATCCTTAGTAGCCTCTCTTATCGGGAAATGTCTCCTAGTGCTTCCACTGAGCCATGGTAGCTTGCTACTGCTCCGGAACACTTAGGCTGGCCAGCATGTGTCCTTCTTCGTTCTTGTGCCTGTCCCTTCGGGGAAATGTCACGCGGTGTCTACCGGAGTCCTGTTAGCCTGCTACAGCCCGGTTTACTGGAGTCCTGCTAGCCCAGTTGCTACAGCCCAGATTCACTCGCTGATGACCGACACGTTCGTTGCTGGGTCATGTATGCCTGTCCCTGTAAGTTAGCGCCACTTTGATTTGATGACTAGTCATGTCAGCCCGGGCTCCTTGTCATATGGATGCTAGCGACACTATCATATACGTGTGCCAAAAGGCGCAAACAGTCCCGGGCCTGGTAAGGCGACACCCATGGGAATACCATGCGTGAGGCCACAAAGTGATGTGAAGTGTTACATGCTAGATCGATGTGCCATTGAGTCGGGGTCCTGACAGCGCCATCAAGCCTTGCAGCAAAGACATAGAGGAACTCTCAATGGAAGCACCAATGTCGGTGTCAAAACCGGCGGATCTCGGGTAGGGGGTCCCGATCTGTGCGTCTTAGGCTGATGGTAGCAGGAAGCAAGGGACACAATGTTTACCCAGGTTCGGGCCCTCTTGATGGAGGTAAAACCCTACTTCCTGCTTGATTAATATTGACGATATGAGTAGTACAAGAGTAGATTTACCACGAGATCGTAGAGGCTAAAACCTAGAAGCTAGCCTATGATGATTATGATTGTAATTGTGATCGGCCTTCTTAGGACCAACCTCTCCGGTTTATATAGACACCGGAGAGGGCTAGGGTTTACACGGAGTCGGTTACAAATAAGGAAATACAATATCCGGATCACCAAGCTTGTCTTCCACGCAAAGGAGAGTCCCATCCGGACACGGGACAGAGTCTTGAGTCTTGTATCTTCACGCTCCAATAGTCCGGACGATGTATACACTACTAGGAAAAGGTCTACTACTGGCGCACCAGTTTTGCCTACTAATGGCGCACTACTGGTGCGCCATTAGTATCACGCCACTAGTATTTTTTACTAATGGCGCACCAGTGGTGCACCATTAGTATCTAGTATACTAATGGCGCACCAGTGGTGCGCCATTAGTATAGGCCACGGTGCGCCATTAGTATTTTTGAATTTTGAAGGCGGGAAAATAGTAGTGGCGCACCGTCTAACCCCCACCGTGCGCCATTGCTATTTTTGAATTTTGAATTTGGATCTGGATTGCGATTTTTTTGCCCATTTTTTGCTCGTTTTTTTGGCTCGTTTTTTTTGCACGATATTATTTCAAATTTTGTTCCCGTTTTTGGATCTTGTACGTTCTTTTGCCGTGTTCTTTTGCCGGAGAGGAGTTCTCCAGAGAGGAGTTCGCCGGAGAGGAGGAGGAGGAGGTGACCTCAGAGGCGCTCGCCTACATTGCCGGAGAGGAGGAGGAGGTCGCCGGAGAGGAGTTCACCGGAGCATCGGAGAGGAGGAAGGAGAAACCATGAGGGGATGGGAGGAGAGGAGGGAGGAGGAGCTCACCGAAGAGGAGGGAGGAGGAGCTCACCAGAGATGAGGTAGGAGGAGCTCACTGGAGAGGAGGGAGGAGAAACCGTGAGGGGAGGGGAGGGGAGGAGAGGAGAGGAGGGAGGAGGAGGTCGCCGGAAAGGAGGAGGAGGAGGTCGCCGGAGAGGAGGAGGGTAGTATGGTGGAGGAGAGAAGGGAAGATGGAGTGGAGGAGTGGAGGAGAGGTGGAGTGGAGGAGAAGAATGAAGAGGTAAGGAGGAGAGGACACACCCAGCCATATATACGGCATAGTAATGGCGCACCATGGGCAGGTGTGCCATTACTATTTTTTTATTTTTTTTATTTATTTTGAATTTTTAAGGCGGGAAGATACTAATGGCGCACCATGGGCAGGTGCACCATTAGTAACTTTTTTTATTTTTTTGATTTATTTTGAATTTTGAAGGCGGGAAGATAGTAATGGCGCACCATGGGCAGGTGCGCCATTAGTAAGTTTGAATTTTTTTGCCTCTCTAGATCTTAAAAGCCCCATATCTTTTTTCTGTTAGGTTTTGGAGGATTTTGAAAATGTTTAACCGGATTCCCCTTGTTAAATTCGGATGTAACTTTTCGAGTAGATGATTTTTCATATAAAAAACTTTTTCATCCGATTTCGTATGCAAAAGTTATGCCCATTTTTACAAATTCTCGAGAGATTTTGCAAAAAAGTCGAAAATTCATGATTGTAAATTTTCCTAACAACTAGACCACATATCACATGGGAATCTTATTTTCTTTTATTTTTTTGACATTTCTATCATTTTCTTTTATTTTTTT
>NC_041391.1:249058377-249072123 GCF_002162155.2 Triticum dicoccoides
GGGCCAAATTACTAATGGCACACCGTGGGATGGTGCACCATTACTAGTTCAACTAGTAATGGCGCACCACTCCCACGGTGCGCCATTAGTACTTTTGAAAAAATTAAAAAAAATTTACTAATGGCGCACCGTGGGGTGTGGTGCGCCATTAGTATTTGCACACTAATGGCGCACCAACACATGGTGCACCACTAGTATTTAGTAATGGCGCACCACATGTACAGTGCGCCATTAGTGTCCATCCCATCTATAGCCCTTTTCCTAGTAGTGATATAGTCTGGTTGTGCGGATACCCCCTAATCCAGGACTCCCTCAGTAGCCCCTGAACCAGGCTTCAATGACGATGAGTCCGTCGCGCAGTCTTGTCTTCGGCATTGCAAGGCGGGTTCCATCTCCGAATACTCCAAAGTAATTATCGAACACTTAGACCGTGTCCGGATCTACGATATGATCTTCACATACTATTGTAGAGAGAATGATATTTCACAAACGCAATCTGCTGACAACTTTTTTAGACAACATGACATGTCATTACGATTGGGTCATTATTCGAACCGTTTTCCCACAACCAGCCACAGTGCATACGAGGCGGTTTCCTTGACACGTCTTGTCAAAGCAGAGATCGTGTCCCCTTATCACGGGATTCTCATCAATACGGGTATGGGTAATCCCACCATAGCATCAATCGTGGCGCTTGGGAAGTAAGCGATTCTCAACGGGCGAGTGGGGAGGCGCACCGCTTTCGTCGCCTCTATAAAGGGATAAGAGTTCCCCATTTTTACCCTCGCCTTCTTCCTCCTTTGCCCACTCTTGCCCCCTCGAGCTCCAGCGCCCTAGCCCAAGTCTTCTCCGCACAGCTGAACATGTCCGGAGCAGAAGGCAAGTGGGTGGCCTCCACCGTGAAAGAGAAGCATATCACGAATCTTCAGGCGGCCGGATACTTGGCCGCAGACAACGCACACCGGCTACCGGACAAAGGGCAGGCCATTCCGACCTCGGAACCTCACGAGAGGGTCGTGTTTGTCGCCCACTTCGTCCGTGGACTGGGATTTCCGCTTCATCCCTTCGTCCGCGGGCTCATGTTCTACTACGGGCTAGATTTCCATGATCTAGCCCCAAATTTTATCCTCAACATCTCGGCGTTCATCGTCGTATGTGAGGCCTTCCTCCGTATCAAGCCTCACTTCGGCCTGTGACTGCAAATCTTCTGCGTGAAGCCAAAGATCGTGAGCGGCCAGCAAGCGGAGTGCGGAGGGGCCATGGTGGGCAAGATGCCTAACGTCACCTGGCTTGACGGCTCCTTTGTGGAGAGCGTGAAAGGGTGGCAGTCGGGGTGGTTCTACATCACCGAGCCGCGTGGTGCCAACTGGGCAGCGGCCCCCGAGTTCCGATCCAGAACCCCCATGCAGCTCACCTCCTGGGAAAAGAAGGGCCTGGCCTGGGGCGAACCTACAGAGCTGATCAGGCTCCAAAACTGCATCAAGAGCATGAAGGACAAGAACATCAAGCTTGTCAACGTGATCCAGGTCATGCTCGTTCGCCAGATTCTTCCGTGCCAAAGGCGGGCATTTAATTTGTGGGAGTTCGTCCCGGCCAAACACCAGAGGCTTCGGAGGCTCTACGGCATGACGCATAAAGAAGCATGGAAGACGCTGTTCAAGGCCTCCGAAGTACCTCCTCCCACATTCGAGGACCGTGGACTTCACGCCGCGCGGCCTCCTAGTGCAGTGAGTTTTCTGACTACCACTTGATTCAGCTCTTCCTAGTATATTCGTGGGGGAGTCTTAAGTAATTGTGCATATTTAAGAAGGATTATGTGGAGACAGCGGAGTGGATTGACTGTCCGGCTCCATTGCCAGAAGGCCCAGCTGACACTCTCCTGGCGGAGATGCTAGTCCCGGCGCCCTACAAGGCACCGGAGAAGAAGGCCGAAAAGAAGGCCCCGGGGACCAGGAAGGGTCTCCGGCGTAAGGTTGTACCAGAGGCCTCGTCCGAAGACGACGAGGCACACTCCTTCCCCGAAGGGGAGGAAGAAGAAGAAGAAGGGGCCGCCCCATCCGGAAAGGATGAGGAGCCTGAGAAGGAGGACCAGGGGGCCGGGAAAGGCCCCCGGTGCAAGGCCGTCATTCCCTCGTCCTCCGACGATGATGAGGCAGATTCCTCCCGCGGAGGCGGGGGGAAGCAAGAAGAAACTCTACCTCCCCGCACTAGGGAGGAGAAAAGGAGGAAAGCCGCCCCGGAGGAGGAGGCTGGGACGTCCAAGAAGGGAAAGGCGTCCCTTCCGGACTACTCCGCCACGGCCGCCCATAGCGAGGAGGGCTGGCTGCCCAGTGGGAAGCCCCTAGCGTGATCGTAAGTATCCGCACTCTATCATGATTTTACTTCATAGTCTTTTTTATAATGCCGAACATATATGCAGTCCGGCCAGGGCTCATCCCGAGGTATCGTCTTCGGACGGATCCCTGAGCGATTCAGCGATGAACTCGCTCCCAACGGCCACTACTCCTCAGCCCGCGGACAACACGGAGGTGTTGTCCTGAAGGCTCCCAGAGCGGGGGGAGGTGACTCTGGAGACGCCCCAAGGCGAAACTCCAGATGTCGGACACGCGGGGTTCAAGATCCCTCAGATCATGTTGATGAGAGCCGCGGTAGGCCGGGCTCTCAGCCGAACACTGTTCCGGAACCTCCAATGGTTCCGGACTTAGGCGGCCAGCCCCTCATTAGGGAGGGTGAGCCATCCGTGCCGAGGACTTCCGTTATGCCCGAGGCGTCGGATGATCTGCTGGAAGCGTTTCGCGGTGCTTCCATGTATGAAGAGCATCGTACTCTTATGAGTGAGGTGATTCAGAAGGTTTTGTCTGCCAAGAGCGAACTAACCGAAGCTTGCACCAGCCTCCTGACAGGCTTTCAGGTAAGTAATCAAAATGTGTAAAATTACCACCCGATAGGTAGTAGCCCCTGATACTCTGCTTGGTGTTTGGAAAGAAAAGCCAAACAGAGGGTCAATTATAATCCGCAGGAGTCTAATAATAATTGTGCATGTGAATAAGCAGGTTGTGCTGCTTGTCGCTGCTGTCCGGACAACCGAGGTCGCCGGATTAAAGCGGGACCTGGAGCAGGCACAGGGAGAGCTAGACCTCACGAGGAGGCAACTCGAAGAGAACAAAGGTGAGTGATCCCCCGCTCTCATACAATGAAGGATAGATAAAATTGGTTAGTCTAACAACGAAGCGTCGTGACTGTGTAGCAGGGGCCACCACCGAAGTGGCATCCCTGAAGAAAGCACTGCCCGAGGCCGAAGACAAGGCGGCCTTGGAAAGAAAAGAGAATGAAAAGCAAGATGCTAGAGTGTGCGAGGTACAGCAAGAGCTCCGGGACCTCGGCAAGAAGTTCGAGTCCGTGGAGCATGATCTGAAGATGAAAGAGGCCGAGCTTGCGAAGGCCCTTGCAAGTATGAAAGACGCCAAGGCCGAAGCAGACAAGGCACAGCAGGAAATCCAGGCGGCCAAAAAGATAGCGGCGGGTAAAACATTCTTTATGCAAAGCAAACATGTGGAGGGGGCATTTCTTTTACTTACCCAAATTCGGAGCTCTCTAGGGGCATTCGCAGATCTGCCATGCAGTGTCTCAGACGCCGCGGAGTTCTACCGTGCCAAGGAGGGGAGCTCCATGGAGAAGCTGTTCTGGTCCCAGTATGCTGGGGCCGAACACCCAATGCCTCTGAGTGACCAACTGAAGCAGTTAGTCGAACTCCACAGGGCGGCCGAAGTGGCTATGAAAGATTTCATAGTCCGGATGTGGCCTGGTGAGCCCCTGCCCACTAGCTACTTCGGCCTGATCAAGCGGATGGTGAATGCCTGTCCGCGACTTGAAGTTATCAAGCGATCCGTTTGCATTGAGGGTGCCCGCCGGGCCTTTGCCCGCGCGAAGGTGCATTGGGGCAAGCTGGATGCGGAGAAGCTGGTGAAGGACGGGCCACCGGAGGGCAAGGCGCATCGCTATCCCGAGAAGTACTATGATGGTGTTATGAAGGGCGCTCGTCTCGTGGCTGATGAATGTACCAAGGACAAGATCTTTGACTAAATGTACCTTTGCCGCTGTTGTAATTTAAAGACGAAGTTACTTCTGCTATGTAGCACTTGTTTGATTTAAAATATTACCTTCTGTGCGGCTATTTATAGAATGCTGAAAGTAGGCCAGTCGTGGACTTCCGCCCCCACGCAACTAGTACCGGGGTGTTCCTGGAAAAACCCGGATACTCTTTATCCAAATTTTTGGTCCCTTAAGGAGGTATCCGGCGCAGTGAACAAGGCAATCGGACTATGCGGCTTAGCCATAGAAGTCTATAATTTTAAATTTCAGCGAAGCCCCTAGAATTCGGAAGGCCGAATTGGGGCGCTATATACGCCTAAATCGTACGAGGCCGATTCATCGCCTGAAGCGGAAAAAATCTTTAAGGATTTTCAGACCTCTCGAACAGCGACTAGCTCTCGCCGCATCATGCCGGTCAGTTTTCGGCTTTCTCTACTGAGGTGCTCGTCCGAAAGAACCGGGACACAATCTCAGTAGTTCTCCCTGCGCTACCTTAGCCGATATAACAAGACGTAAGGTACCAAAACAAGGGAGCCGGGCAAACCCAACTATTGACCCAAGACGTGATTCGGAGCTGATGCATATAGTGCTATAAGTTTGGGGTGCCACACTATTGAAAGTGTTCGGACTTGTTTTGCCATATTGTGAGGCGCCATAAGAAGCCCCTGGCAAACTGATTGTACCAAGGTGTACGAATGCGATACTAAATAAACATTTGCAAGAAACATGCGCAAATAGGAATAATAAGCTGACGCTATATATTATCTCCCATTGATGAATAATACGTTTAAGCGTATGTTTACAATGGGTGCGTTTAGGCAGAAGTAAATAGGACTATTTAACATGTCCTATCCAAGGGCAGGCTGCATGTAGGTATATAAAACAGGTATAACAATCGTGAACAGATTCCACCTGGGTATTTCCTTTTGTGCGCAAAGCCTGTTGCCTCCTTGGTTTTCTCTCCTATGCAAGTCCGTCAATACGGCTCTTCTGAAGAGGCTGTTCTAAAGCAATGTCCTGAAAGATAAAAAGGGAAGGTTGTGAAGGTATGCTATGGTGATACCGCACTGTTGACTGAGTCATTGCCGCGCCTCCGCCTACGCCCAAGGTATTTTGAGTGCGTAATTGTGTACACATGGCATGAATGCTGCTTTGATGGGGCTTGAGCAGAGGCCGGAGTGCTAGTCACGCTCTTGGTGTGCCTGGTGATCCTGTTGCGGGGTGCTCCGGACTCGCTTGACGGTGCTCAAAGTTGCTGTCGCCGGATTGGTGGTTTGTTAGAGGAGGCCGCATTGTACTTCCGCCGTGAGGGCTGCAGTATGCTCTTCTGTACGGAGAGAGCGGTCCATATTTCCGTTGAGTGTTATGACCCCATGTGGTCCTGGCATATTGAGCTTGAGGTATGCATAGTGTGGTACCGCATTGAATCTAGCGAATGCGGTTCGTCCGAGCAGGGCGTGGTAACCACTGCGGAAAGGGACGATATCAAAGATTAACTCTTCGCTTCACAAGTTGTCCGGAGATCCAAAAACCACTTGCAATGTTATAGAGCCTGTACAACGGGCCTCTACTCCAGGAATTACACCTTTAAAGGTGGTTTTGGTGGGCTTGAACCTTTAAGTGTCGATGCCCATTTTGCCAACTGTGTCCTGATAAAGCAGGTTCAGACTGCTGCCGCCGTCCATAAGGACTCGCGTGAGGTGGAATTTGTCGATGATTGGGTCTAGGACCAATGCGGCTGAGCCGCCGTGACGGATGCTAGTAGGGTGATCCCTACGATCAAAGGTGGTCGGACAAGCTGACCAAGGGTTGAATTTGGGGGCGACTGGCTCCATCGCATAGACGTCCCATAGTGCTCGCTTCCGTTCCCGCTTGGGGATGTGAGTGGCGTAGATCATGTTGACCGTTTTCACCTGGGGGGAAATTTCTTCTGTCCCCCCGTGTTCGGACGCTGGGGCTCTTTGTCATTGTCGCTGTGCAGCCCCTTGTCCTTGTTTTCGGCGTTAATTTTGTCGGCCTGTTTGAACACCCAGCAGTCTCTGTTGGTGTGGTTGGCTGGCTTGTCCGGGGTGCCATGAATTTGGCACGAGCGCTCCAGTATACGGTCCAGACTGGACGGTCCCTGATTGTTTCTTTTGAACGGCTTCTTCCGCAGACCGGACTTGGATCCGCTGAATCCAGCGTTGACTGTCATGTCTTCAGTGTTGTCACCGTTGTTCCGTCGCTTATGTCTATTGCGCCGTGGCTTGCCGTTATTGTCGCGGACATCCGAAGTGCCCGAATGTGGCGTAGTGCTGCTGCGAGCCAACCAACTGTCCTCGCCCGCGCAAAAGCGGGTCATTAGTGTTGTGAGAGCTGCCATGGACTTGGGTTTTTCCTGGCCGAGGTGTCGGGCGAGCCACTCGTCATGGATATTATGCTTAAAAGCCGCCAGGGCTTCGGCGCCCGGACAGTCGACTATTTGGTTCTTTTTAGTTAGGAACCGAGTCTAGAATTTCCTGGCTGACTCTCCGGGCTATTGAGTAATGTGGCTCAAGTCATCGGCATCCAGTGGTTGCACATATGTTTCCTGGAAGTTTTCGAGGAATGCGTCTTTCAGGTTTTCCGAACTGCCAATGGAATTTGCTGGTAGGCTGTTTAGCCAGTGTCGGGCGGGTCCTTTGAGCTTAAGGGGAAGATACTTGATGGCGTGTAGATCGTCTCCGCAGGCCATGTGAATGTGGAGAAGGAAATCTTCGATCCATACTGCGGGGTCTGTTCTGCCATCGTATGATTCGATGTTTACGGGTTTGAACCCTTCAGGGAATTCATGATCCATCACTTCGTCAGTGAAGTAGAGGGGGTGCACGGCGCCTCTGTGCCAGGCTATGTAGCTACGCAGTTCGAATTGGTCTGGGCTGCTGTGTTCGGCCCGACCGGACTTGTCGATAATGTATCCGGCGTGACGGTCATCGTCGCGTGCTGGGGCGCACCCCCGTGATCCGTAGATCGATCTTGGCTGTCCTGCCTTGTTTTCCAGTATGTCTTGCAGGTCCTGCCTATTGCCCCGGGCCGTAGTGTATTGGCATGGGGGTGCGGGCTGGTATTCACGCTGATATGCCGTTTTATCCCGGCCATGGGGTGGCCGGTCAGCCATGTGGCGCTCAAGTCCGTATTCCTCGGCTGCCAGGACTTCAGTCCATCTATCTGTGAGCAGGTCTTGATCAGCCTGGAGTTGTTGCTGCTTCCTTTTCAGGCTCCTCGCAGTGGCCATAAGCCAACGCTTAAAGTGCTACTGCTCCACGGGATCCTCAGGCACGCCGAGCTCGTCGTCGCCGAGTCTAATCTCGTCTTTGGAGGGGGGCATGTAGTTGTCCTCCTCCGGATATTTGTCCGTTGCCTGTTCGTCTGGGCTGACCTGCTCATCTTCCTGCTCGGCCTGCTCGAAGGCGGGCTGACTAGGGTTGTATTCCTCTTCGGCACCATCTGGATTGTTTTCGTCTCCTGGGCCGGTATTGCTCTGTGGGGCTTGGAGCGGCGCCGACGACGCCCATGCTTTGTTTTTCTCCGTGAGGGTTTGTCCTCCGTTGCCTCGTCACCATTGGTTTCCTTCGGAGTGTCCACCATATATATATCATATGAGGAGGTGGCTGTCCACCGCCCTGTGAGCGGTGGTTCCTGTTCTTCTCCTGCATCGTCGTCCATACCGTTGATGTCTTCGGAGTCGAAGTCAAGCATGTCGGTTAGATCATCGACCGTGGCAATGAAGTGGGTGGTGGGTGGGCAGCGAATTCCTTCGTCGCCTGCTTCCCACTCGAGCCGGACATAGTTCGGCCAAGAGCCTCCTAACAAAGAGAGATACTTTAATGAGTTCATCATGTCACCAAAGGGCGAGTACTGGAAGATATCCGCGGCGGTAATTTCGATTACCGGAGCCCAACCAGGCTCGGCGGGCTTGGGAGCGCGCGGACTGGAACCGACGACCGAATACGAGTCCGGGGGTCCGGAGTCATAGGCTTCCACAAAGGTGAGACCTGTGTTCGGCTCCACCGCCGATGAGTGTACGGCCTGCGGGGCCGGGTCCATCCCTCCGTCCTTAGGCAATGCAGCCTGCTCCGGATTTAGGTCCGGGGCTACTGTCGTGGTTCTAAGTCTGACAGTAGAATAGGGGGGTAGGAATGGAGAGGCAAGATCCTAGCTATGGAGTAGTTGTATATGCAAGAGATTTACGAGTTTAGGCCCTTCTCGGAAGAAGTAATAGCCCTACGTCTCGGAGCCCGGAGGCGGTCGACTGGATTATGTGTGTATGAGTTACAGGGGTGCCAACCCTTTACACTGAGGAGGGGGTGGCGTATATAGAGTTTGCCAGACCCCTCCGGCCCTCAGTTATGCAGGGTTTAAAGTACATTAAGATCTGGCATTACTGGTAACGCCATACATAAAGTGCTATGATGACCATAAAAGCTACTTAATGACCAACCATTTGCATGCAGAGTGACTTTAGATCTCCTGCCGGTTGAGTGAGTGGCTTCATGGTCAAGTGTCTTTGAGTCCGTCGAGTGGAACCCTTCCAGGTCGACTGAAAGGTGGTTTCTTCTAGAGTTGTCCTTGAGGAGGGTATCTTGGACAGGTCCATGACCCTACCCTAGGTACATGGCTTCATCATTAGCCCCCGAATGGATCGAGGTTTGAGTGGGGAAGGAGTTGAACACACTTCCGACCCATTTTCGTGCTATGAGTATGTCTTGTTCTGGATCAATGAACTTAGGTGACGGCACCAACTTCTTTTTCAGTCGCCTTGATCCATTCTCTGTATCCGTCGAGTGAATTTCTTTACTTGGAGAACTCTGAATGACAGGGCGGAGGAAATCTTCCATCTGATGATTTGCTCTACAGCCCACAGATTTAGCGGGATTCGAATATCGGGAAGCGCGCGGGGCGGAGGAGGCCGCAGTAATCGGATGGGATAAGGCAGGGACGCCTCGATCTCCGCGCCACCTTTCTCGCCACGTACCGCGCGCGTGACTGTTGCGGGATTTGACAGGATCGCCCGGGCCTACAAGTCAGTCACTTAGAAGTAACCTCATATAAGGCCCCGGACGGGGGTTTTTGAATAGTTTGCTCTCATTTCTTCCTCTCTTCCTCAGACTTATCTGCCGCATTCGCTTCCGTCTCAATGCTACCGCTCTGTGCGCGTCTCGCCGGCGATGATGGTGAAAGAGAAGACGGTGGCCCTAGAGCAGGCGAAGAAGGCGACGGCGAAGGCGAAGGGAAGGGCGACGAGTCGGGGCAGATCTTCATCGAGGGCCGGCCTGCCGCATGGCTGGATCCAGGGTGACTGGATCCGCTCGACGATTCGTCAAGCAGATCTTGACGACCTGGCCAATGAAGGACTGATCCCCCATGGATCATCGCGGCTCCCGGGGAAGGAGTCTGAGCCGCAGCCTCAAGAGGGTGAGGTCGTTCTTTTGGCCACTCATGTCGACTGTGGGTTTTCTCTGCCACCTCACCCTTTCTTTTGGGGATTTCTGAATTTCTTTGGGGTGCAACTCCACCACTTCACACCAAACACCATCGTGTACCTTGCTGCTTTCGTGTCTTTGTGCGAGAATTTCTTGGGTTGTCGGCCTCATTGGGGTCTTTTCAAGCACATTTTCACCTGTCGCTCCTAGACGGTGAAAAAGGCCAACCCGAGTGACGAGAGAACACAAGTGATTCAGATGTGGGGGGGGGGTCTTGGGGTTCAGATGAGAGGGAAAAGTTCTTTTCCGGCCATGATCCTTCCCGACTCGGTTCGTGGATGCCAGTCGACCTGGTTTTACTACAAAGACCAGCCGACGCTAGGGCAGTCGACCGGACTCCCTCCTTTTTCTATGGACCAAGTGAGGAAGCCTTCCTCTTTGAAGGTGATCCCGGAAGAGAAGGCGCAGGTTATGGTTTTGGTTGAACGTGTTGTCCAGCTTATCCGTGATGGAGTGATCGGCATGGACCTCTTGGAAGTCTTCCTCCGATGACGCATCCAGCCGCTTCAATATCGAGACCATCCGATGTGGATGTATTCCGGCGCTGAGGACACCACTCGGATCCACCCGTAGGAGGTTGATGAAGCCACGCTGGAGAGGTGGCAGACAGCCATCACAGGGAACAAAGACAACCCCCGAGGATCCAGGAGGATTCCTCCACTCGACCAATCATACGAAGTAGACAAGGTCCAATTCTGCATCTCCGACTGTGATCCTGTTTTCTTCACTTTGCTTGCTTAAAATCAGTCGACTGACTTTTGTCTTGTTTGTTGTCTTCTAGGCCACTACTGAGATGTACTCGATGCCCAAAGGGGCGCAAGAACAGGCCGAGGAGGAGGAGGCGAGCGGAGGTGAAAGTCAGGAGGAGTGGCAATCTAACGGTGAGGGGAATGAAGATGACGACGGCTCCAGTGAAGAGGAGGAGGAGGAGGAGGAAGTCGACCCTCCTTGCACGGAAAGGCGATCCAAGCTCACCCACGACCCCGCAGTCGAGTGTGGCAAAGCGACTGTGCCTGTTGGGCAGTCAACGAAACACCCTCGGACGACCTCTCCAGCGCCGACTGAAAAAGCGCCGAAGCATCCCTGAGCGGCGTCATCAAAGCCGTCGAAGGCCCTACCCAAGATGAGAATGGCCATTCCCACCATTTCTGGGTAACAGCAGAACTTGTGTTTTCTTGTTTAGCATGGACAGACTCTTGGTCGACTCGTTGGCTAACCGACTGATTTCTGAAATCTGCAGTGCTGCTACCTCCGAGACCTCAGCCAGGAACGAAGACTAGGAAATGGAAGATGCTGCCACCTCCAACCTTGGTATGATCTTTGTAGTTTCGCTTTTGGTCGATTGGATTTTTATTTTTAACTTTGGATCTTTCCTGTAGCTCCACCTCATGTCATTGATCTCCCTAATGATGACGATGAGGCGCCGCTGAGGCCGAGGAGGAATAAAAAGGCGCCGGCTGGCAAGACCGCTCAGGTTGCATCAGTGCCTGAGACACTACTTCAGAAGGGTGGCAACATCACTCGGACTTCCGTGTCCTTCACTGTGCTGCTGACGAGTGCTCGACCTTCGTCGTCGACTGCTGACCCGCCTTCCCTTTTCACCACACACCACGTCCTAGAGGACCAAGCGGGTGCTGCTAAGGAGGCTATACGCCAGGCAGGGATCATGATGGAGCAAGTGAAGGCGATCCGGGAAGCCAGCCAAGCAGCCTACGATGCTAGCTCAGCCCTTCAGAGCAACGTCTAGGTTAGTTGGTCACCGCTTGTTCTGTTAGGATATGCTACCTAAAAACTTTCTCTGTACACCCACTGGGTGTGTCGATTGAATTTTTGGATTGGTGGGGGCACGTTGAGTGCACCCACTGGGTGTAGTCCCTAAGACTATGGTGGACTGCTGGCAGTCGACTGTAGTCTTTGTATTTTGAATTTCTTCACTCTAACTTCTTCACTCGGCCTGGTCGGACCATGTCGAATGAAATCTTGGAACCAGTGGGGGCATGCTGAGTGCACCCACTGGGTGTAGTCCCGAGACCATAGTCAGCTGCTGGCAGTCAACTATGGTCTGAAGAACCTGTTTTTTTAGATCATGATGAGACCGTGGCTGACTACTGGCAGTTAGCTATGGTTTAGGATCATAACCTTTTTATCTCTTTCGGTCGACTGATCGGACCGAGTCGATAGAACCAGTGGGGGCACGCTGAGTGCACCCACTGGGTGTAGTCCCCGAGACTACTGTTGAATATTTTGATTCAGCTGTAGTCTTAGAAATGCTACGATTTTTCTCTTAGTCACTCGGAAGCAACCTATCATTGATGTCTGTCGATTGACCCTTCGTAGAAATCTTGCGAGCTTGTGGCTCGTTACACTGAATTGGAAAACAAACATATCCAGCTCGACCTTGACTTGAAGCTTGTTCAGGAGAACTTTCAGAAGGCGAAATATGAAGCAAAAGGTATGATTGGTGAGAACTTGACGACTGTGTTTATCTTCCTACCCATCCCTGATTCTGATCTTATTGTCATTTTGCAGATAAAATGAAGGAGGCTCTGAAGAAGAAGGACCATGACCTTGCTGAGGCGCAGAAGGTGGCTTTGGACAAAACGAAGCTTGCGGAAGAAAAACTGGCTTCAGTCGGTAAACTTGAAGAGGAGAATGCCAATCTGAAAGCTGCTCTCGACGCGGTCAACAAGGAGGTCAGTCGTCTGAAGAATGACAAGATAGCTCTGAGTGACAAGGCTAGCAAACTGGCAGGGAAGAAGAACGATCTGGAGGCTTATCTAGGAGGGCTCACCAAGAAGTTATTCATCATGCTTGAAGGTAATCTCTTCTATCCGACTGACTTGTTATCATCTACTCATCATAGAACTGTTGGCTTAACTTCGAATTGTGTTTACAGAATTCTGCCAAAACTTCGAGGAGGAGACCAGTCGAGTGGAGACTAGCTTGGACCCCATTAACTCTCCCGTGAAGGATGAAGCCGCTATGAACATGCTCCGACTGGAGTCTCGTGTTGCTGGAGTTGTTGACTACCTTGCTCGACTGAAGGTTGCGGTGTCACGAATCGACACGACACTCTGGCCGGGAGAGACGCTTCAAAATGACCTCGAGTCTTTAATGACTCGACTGAATGACGTTCCAGGTCGAGTGCAAGAATGGAAGAAGTCTTCTGCCAGGTGCGGTGCTGATGTTGCTCTGTCCCTGGTCCGTGTTCACTGCAAGGATGTGCGAGAGGACAAGCTGGCGTCCATCAAAGTGGCCAATACCAAGAAGCATGACTTCTAATCTTTCATGGAGACCTTCATTGCTGCTGCCACTCGGATTGCTGACAGAATCAACCTGGACCAGTTTGTCGCGCCTTCCAGCCCTCCACCTGAGGAATAAGAAAAACTTCTATGCTTCGCCTTAAATTTGCCTCGGAATGCCGAGTGGTTTTGTAACCGATAAACTTGCACAGGCTTGACGCCTGAGCACTTCTGAATTTGTAGGATGTTATCTGAACTTGGCTTATCGTTGAATATGCTTGCATTTACCTTCGAGCGAACTTTGTTCTTCACTCGGAATATACTTTAATGCTTGAGATGCAGCTTTGAGGTGGAAAGTACAGTCGTTTTGCACTTCATCACTCTTGCAGGTATGGAGCACAGATTGCAGTCGACCTGCGTCCTTGTGGATCAGGATGGAGCGCATGTTGTATTTGTGGCGTAGCTTCGAAGGAGAAGGTAGCAGTCGACCTGCACCTCGTCGTCCTTGCAGAGCGCACATTGTATTTGTGTCGTAGCTCTTAATGAGGAGGCAGCAGTCGACCTGCACCTCGTCGTCCTTGCAGAGCGCACGTTGTATTTGTGGCGTAGCTCCGAAGGAGAAGGTAGCAGTCGACCTGCAGCTCGTCGTCCTTGCAAAGCGCACATTGTATTTGTGGCGTAGCTCTGAAGGAGTAGGTAGCAGTCGACCTGCACCTCATCATCCTTGCGGATCGGAATGGATTAAATACTTAGGCGAGTACTGGACTGCAGCTAAGCCTCTGAGTGGGAGGATTGTTCTCCACTCGGTAGGATGTTTAAATACTTAGGCGAGTACTGGACTGCAGCTAAGCCCCCAAGTGAGAGGATTGCTCTCCACTCGGTAGGATTTTTAAATACTTAGGCGAGTATTG
>NC_041391.1:249072485-249152619 GCF_002162155.2 Triticum dicoccoides
TAGGCGAGCAGTGGACTGCAGCTAAGCCCCCGAGTGGGAGGTTTGCTCTCCACTAGGTAGGATTTTTCAAATACTTAGGCGAGTACTGGACTGCAGCTAAGCCTCCGAGTGGGAGGTTTGCTCTCCACTCGGTAGGTTTTTAAAATACTTAGCGAGTACTGGACTGCAGCTAAGCCTCCGAGTGGGAGGTTTGCTCTCCACTCGGTAGGATTTTTCAAACTTAGGCGAGTACTTGGACTGCAGCTAAGCCCCCGAGTGGGAGGCTGGCTCACCACTCGGTAGGATTTTTAAATACTTAGGCGAAACGGATTCGCAGCTAAGCCCCCGAGTGAGAGACTTGCTCGTCACTTGGTAGGATTTTATTTTTACAAACTTAGGCGAAACGGATTCGCAGCTAAGCCACCCACTGGGGGATTTCTCACGTAACAAAAGCAACAACAATCACTGGGAAAATTATAACACTCTTGTCTTTGATAAACAAACTACAGAGGAACTTTTTATTACATCTCATCGGAGTGAGTACTTAAGTATAAAAGGGGCGGAGCAGCTCCGCATTCCAAGCTCGTGGCTCATCAATATGGCGATTGACATTGTAAAGATGGTACGCTCCATTGTGGAGAACTTTGGTGATAATGAAGGGGCCTTCCCAAGTAGGAGCGAGCTTGTGTAGCTTCTGTTGATCCACTCGGAGGACCAAATCTCCTTCTTGGAAGGCTCGACTCTTCACGTTTCTGGCATGAAATCGACGCAAGTATTGCTGATAGATAGTTGATTGGATCATGGCCATCTCTCTTTCTTCTTATAGAAGGTCAACTGCATCCTGCCGGGCTTGTTCCGCTTCATCATCAGAGTAAAGTTCGACTCGGGGTGCATTGTGAAGCAGGTCACTTGACAGAACTGCTTCAGCTCCATAGACCAGAAAGAATGGAGTGGTCCTCAATCCCCAAAGAACTGATGGAAGTTCGTCGACCCATGTGCCTGCTGCGTGCTTGAGATCACGCATCAAGCGGGGTTTCAGTCCTTTGAGAATTAGGCCGTTTGCTCGTTCCGCTTGTCCATTCGACTAAGGATGAGCGACTGAAGCATAGTCGACTCGTGTGCCTTGACAAGCGCAAAAAAGCTCTAAATTCGTCGGAATCGAAGTTTGATCCATTATCAGTGATGATACTGTGCGGAACTCCATATCTGAATATCAACTCTCTGATGAAGCTGATAGCAGTGCCGGCATCAATATTCTTGATAGGCTTAGCTTCAATCCACTTAGTGAACTTGTCGACTGCCACCAGGACATGGGTGAAGCCGCTCCTACCAGTTCTCAGTGGTCCAACCATATCTAGTCCCCAAAACGCAAAGGGCTAGACGAGTGGAATGGTCTTCAAGGCTGAGGTGGGTTTGTGTGACATATTGGAATAAAACTGACATCCTTCACACTTGTCGACTATCTCCTTCGCCATCTCATTTGCTCTTGGCCAGTAAAACCCCGCTCGGTATGCTTTAGCCACAATAGTCCGAGAGGACGCATGATGACCACAGGTCCCCGAGTGGATATCATCGAGAATTATCTGACCTTCTTCTGGTGTTATACATTTATGACTGACTCCAGTCGTGCTTTCTCTGTACAACTGTCCTTTTATCGCAGTAAAGGCCTTGGATCGTCGAACGATCTGTCGAGCCTCTTCTTCATTCTCTAGGAGCTCTTTCCTTAGGATATACGTGATGTACGGCACTGTCCAGTCGGGAGTGATGACCAAAACTTCCATGATCAAGTTGACCACAGCTGGAACCTCAACTTCAGTCGGATCCGTGGCACTTTTTTTGCTGTGGGGCTTCTTCGGTAAAAGGATCCTCTTGAACCGATGGTGTGTGGATGTGCTCCAAAAATACATCACTGGGAATGGCTTCTCTCTTGGAACCTATTTTTGCCAAATCATCAGCTGCTTGATTTTTCAGTCGGGGTATATGATGGAGCTCTAACCCCTCGAATTTCTTCTCTAGCTTTCTCACTGCATTGCAGTTACCAGTCATGGCTGGACTTCTGACGTCCCACTCCTTCATCACCTGATTAACCACCAAATCTGAGTCGCCGTAGACCATGAGGTGACGGACGCTGGGTGAAATGGCCATACGCAACCCATACAAAAGTGCTTCATATTCTGCTTCGTTATTGGAGGAATCAAAGTGGATCTGGAGAACATATCTGAGCTTATCTCCTCGGGGGGAAACCAACACTACCCTAGCACCGAAACCATTCAGCATCTTAGAACCATCAAAGAACAGGGTCCAGTGCTTCGACTGAACTTGAGTCGGTAGTTGCTGTTCAATCCACTCAGCGACGAAGTCTGCTATTGCTTGGGACTTGATGGCTTTCTTTGCCTCAAACTTGATGTCCAAGGGAAGGAGTTCAATAGCCCATTTTGCCACTCGACCAGTTGCATCTCTGTTGTGTAGAATCTCTGACAATGGAGCGTCGCTGACGACTGTAATGGAATGGTCAGAGAAGTAATGAGCAACCTTCTTCGTGGTCATATAAATCCCATATACAAGCTTCTGATAATGAGGGTATCTTTGTGTTGATGGGGTCAGAACTTCAGAAAGATAATATACTGGGCGCTGAACTTTAAAGGCTTTTCCTTCTTCTTCCCACTCGACCATAAGTACTATACTGACGACTTGTCCTGTGGCTGCAATGTAAAGCAGCAAAGGCTCTTTGCTGATTGGGGCAGCAAGCACCGGCTGGGTGGAGAGCAGGGCTTTTAGCTCTACAAACGCTGCATCAGCTTCTGGAGTCCACTCGAACTTGTCTGATTTCTTCATCAGTCGGTAAAGAGGCAACGCCTTTTCACCGAGACGAGAGATGAATCGACTTAAAGCGGCCAAGCATCCAGTAGGCTTCTGGACATCGTGCACACGCACAGGGCGTTGCATTCGGAGTATAGTACCGACTTTTTCTGGGTTGGCGTCGATTCCTCGTTCGGAAACGAGAAAACCGAGTAACTTTCCGCCAGGAACTCCGAATGTGCACTTTGATGGATTAAGCTTGATATCATACCTCCTGAGGTTGGCAAATGTCCCGGCAAGGTCAGTCAGCAGGTCGGAACCTTTCCGTGACTTGACCACAATATCATCCATGTATGCTTCCACATTCTGACTGATTTGAGTGAGAAGACACTTCTGAATCATCCTCATGAACGTGGCTCCGGCATTCTTGAGGCCGAATGGCATGGTGACATAGCAGAAGCATCCGAATGGAGTGATGAAAGCTGTTTTGATCTCGTCGGGTCCATACAGACGGATCCGATGGTAACCGGAATAGGCGTCTAAAAAAGACAGGCGCTCACATCCCGCGGTTGAGTCAACTATTTGGTCGATGCGGGGGAGAGGAAAATGATCTTTCGGGCAGGCCCGATTGACATGTTTGAAGTCAATTCACATGCGAAGTGACTTGTCCTTCTTGGGGACCATGACAACATTGGCGAGCCACTCGGAGTGGTAAATCTCTCGGATAAATTCTGCCGCTAAGAGCCGAGCCACCTCCTCGCCAATGGCCTTTCTCTTCTGGACGGCGGACCGTCGAAGATGTTCCTTGACAGGTTTCACTTTTGAGTCAACTCATAGACGATGCTCAGCCAGCCCCCTGGGAACACCCGGCATGTCAGAAGGCTTCCAATTCAAAGATGTCCCAGTTCTCACGGAGGAACTGGATGAGCGCTTCTTCCTATTTGGAGTCGAGTGTTGTTGAGATATGAGTCGGAGCAACACTGGGGTAGGTCGGGTGAATGTGAATTGGCTTTGTCTCACCGGACGACTGAAATGCTGATTCTGTAGCAGGCTTCTTGGCTCGCAACAAATCACTCAGATCTGCAGTTTTCTGGTATTCCTGCAGCTCTACCACTGCCATCTGAGCATCGGCGATCTTTGAGCCTTTCTGGAAGCACTCTTGTGCCTTCTTATTATTGCCAGTAATAGTGATCACACCTTTGGGACCAGACATCTTCAATTTGAGGTACACATAGCATGGTCGAGCCATGAAGCATGCATAAGCTGGCCTGCCCAAAATAGCATGATAAGCACTCTGGAAATCCACAACTTCAAACGTTAAATTTTCTTTGCGGTAATGATTTGAATCACCGAAAACCACATCAAGAGCAATTTGGCTGAGTGACTCAGCCTTCTTTCTAGGAATGACTCCATGGATACTCATGTTGCTGGTACTGAGTATGGACATCGGAATGCCCATCCCTTTCAGCGTCTCCGCATACAATATATTCAAGCCACTGCCACCATCCATCAAGACTTTAGTCAGTTGAGTGCCTTCGACGACTAGGTCGACCACCAAAGCTTGCCTCCCAGGGGTGGCTATGTGTGTCGGATGATCGGACTGATCGAATGTGATGGTAGTCTGAGACCATTTCAGATAACTGGGCGTCGCCGAAGCAACCATATTCACCTCTCGGTTGATAAATTTCAATTGACTTCTGCTTTCAACATCAGCAAAAATCATCAAGGTGGAATTGATCTAGGGATATCCATCATCACTATACTCTTTGTCTTCAACTTTGCCTGACTCCTTTTCCTTATCTTTGGGCTGTTTCCCCTGGAATTGCTGGATCAAGAGCCGACGCTGTCGAGTGGTATGTTTCGGGTAAATGAATTTCCCCTCCTCATCTTTTTTCGTGTGGATGTGGCACGGCAAATCCATCACGTCATTCCCTTCCTTGTCCTTCACCTTCTTAGGATTCCAAGACCCTTTGGGTTTCCCTTTAAACTTTCCTTGAGTCATGGCCAAGGCTTCTCCAGGAGCAGCTGGCTCGACTTTCCGCTTCTGCTTCCAACTGGAGTTCCCTCCTCCAGTTTCGTGGGCGACTGATTTGTGCTTGCCACTCCGGAGCTGATACTCTTCTTCACCATTGGCATACTTGGTGGCAATCTCCATCATTCGACTCAGAGACATGTCTCCGGTTCGACCGAATTTCAGGTTTAGCTCTCTGTACTTAACGCCTTCCTTGAAGGCACAGACTGCCTGGTGATCAGATACATTCTCTACCGTGTGATGCAACGTGATCCATCTCTGGATGTAATCCCTCAGAGTTTCATTCGACTTCTGCACACAAGATTGCAGCTATGTCAACCCTGCTGGTCGCTTGCAAGTTCCTTCAAATGTTCTGACAAACACTCGGGCAAGATCTTCCCAAGTATAAATGTTGCTAGGTGCTAACTGATTCAACCATGCTCTGTCCGAGCCCTCCAACATAAGAGGCAAGTGTTTCATGGCCACTTCATCATTGCCGCCGCCAATCTGAACAGCCACTCAGTAGTCTTCAAGCCAAGTATCAGGCTTGGACTCACCAGTGAACTTACTGACTCCAGTCGCCAACCTGAAGTTGGGAGGAATCACCGCGGCCCTGATGACTCTGCTGAAACACTCTGGTCCTGAGACGTGTACTCTGTTGCTGGTGGGTGCATCCCTGTCATGACCTTCTCGGTGAGCTCTGTTCCTGTCGACCAAACCTTGAACAATAATGGATCTCGCATCAAAGCCTGGTTCCCTGGGGTCGATTGGAATCCTTCCCCAACACTGTGATGACGTCTGTCATCCTGCTGTCAAGGTGCATACGATCCATCCCTTGGGGGAGGGGTGGGCACCCGACGTCGATCATCACGATCGAATCGGTGATCATACTGCTCATGGTTCTTGTACTGATCACGCCGGTCCTCATGTCCCTCACGCCTCGGGGGCGATCTTGGGCTATGGGCCGACTGGACTGTATTTGCAGCGACGGATTTGCTATGGATCCTATTTCGCAACTGTGATACAGCTGAATTTTGATCTCCTGCTGCCCGGAGTAATGCTCTGATCTGTAACAAGCCTCTGCCAGCCTCCGACTGGGAAGGCTGAATCGACTCTGCTATACGGGCTGCAGCTGCCAAATTCTGAATCGGAGTTCGATATACCTGAGTCGGCGGTGGAAAAAGTTGACGTCGACTGGATTCTGGAACTCGTTGTCACGCACGCTCATCGAGTGCTCGCTGGAGGTTCTCCAATCGAGTGCGCTTAGCCAAGTTGGCCAAGCGCGCGTCCTCTAAGGCACGAGCCTCAGGGGTTTCTCCAACGATAGGAGTGTGTAACGCATCCATGTTCCGGCGGCGAAGTTCTTCCCTCTGCAACGAAGTGAGGGGCTCGGGTTGATACTCTTCGTGGACCTGCGCCGGATCGCCTCCGCGGTCACCTCCGTCGGCGCGGGGAAAACCGGGAGGACTGTGTGGTCCATTGACCATTAGAACCTCCGCCGTTGGATCACTGATGTCGCACTCGAATACAGTCTCTACGGAGCCAGTCGACAGATCGAACAGGCCGTAGAGAGATTCGTCGGGCTCGATTGCCATGACTTGGGGGGTAGCCGACTGGCGGGCCACCGCGTGCCTCACCCACCGCTGAAGCCTCGACCGACCGGAGCGCTTGCGCTGGCGGGAAACAGGGTGGGAGGACGACACAGGGGTCGACCGATAATGGGTCGACGGTTGCCGCAGGAGGACGCCGCAGACGCACGCGCGAAAGTGCGTTGCCCCGCGGACGGGGAGCGCGTCGATGTCGAGCAGAGCCTCCTGAATCCAAGCGGAGTCATCGGCGATGAACAGAGCACGCCGAGACGGATCTCGCGGCCCTCAACCAAAACTCCGCCTGAAACCATGATGAAGGAGATCAGAAAAAATTGCAAGTTCTCCAATAAGTTGCTAAGACACCTGCCCCATGGTGGGCGCCAACTTCGTGGTTCTAAGTCTGACAGTAGAATAGGGGGGTAGGAATGGAGAGGCAAGATCCTAGCTATGGAGTAGTTGTATACGCAAGAGATTTACGAGTTCAGGCCCTTCTCGGAAGAAGTAATAGCCCTACGTCTCGGAGCCCGGAGGCGGTCGAATGGATTATGTGTGTATGAGTTACAGGAGTGCCAACCCTTTACACTGAGGAGGGGGTGGCTTATATAGAGTTTGCCAGACCCCTCCGGCCCTCAGTTACGCAGGGTTTAAAGTACATTAAGATCTGGCATTACCGGTAACGCCAAACATAAAGGGCTATGATGACCATAAAAGCTACTTAATGACCGACCGTTTGCGTGCAAAGTGACTTTAGATCTCCTGGCGGTCGAGTGAGTGGCTTCATGGTCGAGTGTCTTCGAGTCTGTCGAGTGGAACCCTTCCAAATCGACTGAAAGGTGGTTTCTTCTAGAGATGTCCTTGGGGAGGGTATCTTGGACAGGTCCATGACCCTACCCTAGGTACATGGCTTCATCAGCTACTGCCGGGGTGATATCCCGAGCATTGTCCGACAGCAGGTTTAAGCCGTGCTCACCGTGACTGTCCGGTGCTCCTGGCACAAGGCCGAATCCGTTGAAGATCAAGTCTCCGCGAATGCCCGCCGTGTAGTTCAGGTTTCCAAACCTGATCTGGTGGCCAGGGGCATAGCTGTCGATCTACTCCATATGGCCAAGCGAATTGGCCCGCAGTGCGAAGCCGCCGAACACGAAAATCTGTCCGGGGAGAAAAATCTCGCCCTGGACCGTGTTGTTGACGATTGAAGGCGCCATCTAGCCTTGCAGCGACGACACAGAGGAACTCTCAACGAAAGCACCAATGTCGGTGTCAAAACCGGCGGATCTCCGGTAGGGGGTCCCGATCTGTGCGTCTTAGGCTGATGGTAACAGGAAGCAAGGGACACAGTGTGTACCCAGGTTCGGGCCCTCTCGATGGAGGTAAAACCCTACTTCCTACTTGATTAATATTGACGATATGAGTAGTACAAGAGTAGATCTACCACGAGATCATACAGGCTAAACCCTAGAATCTAGCCTATGATGATTATGATTGTAATTGTGATCGGCCTTCTAAGGACCAACCTCTCCGGTTTATATAGACACCTGAGAGGGCTAGGGTTTACACGGAGTCGGTTACAAAGAAGGAAATACAATATCCGGATTGCCAAGCTTGTCTTTCACGCAAAGGAGAGTCCCATACGGACACGGGACGGAGTCTTGAGTCTTGTATCTTCACGCTCCAATAGTCCGGGCGATGTATATAGTCCGGCTGTCCGGATACCCCCTGAGGGAGTCCTGGATTAGGGGGTGTCAGGATGGCCGGACTATAGCCTTTGGCCGGACTCCTGGACTATGAAGATACAAGATTGAAGACTTCGTCCCGTGTCCGGATGGGACTTTCCTTGGTGTGGAAGGCAAGCTTGGCGATACGGATATGTAGATCTCCTACCATTGTAACCGACTCTGTGTAACCCTAACCCTCTTCAGTGCCTATATAAACCGGAGGGTTTTAGTCCATAGGACGAACAACAATCATACCATAGGCTAGCTTCTAGGGTTTAGCCTCTCTGATCTCGCAGTAGATCTACTCTTGTACTACCCATATCATCAATATCAATCAAGCAGGAGTAGGGTTTTACCTACATCAAGAGGGCCCGAACCTAGGTAAAAACATCATGTCCCTTGTCTCCTATTACCATCCGCCTAGACGCACAGTTCGGGACCCCCTACCCGAGATCCACCGGTTTTGACACCGACATTGGTGCTTTCATTGAGAGTTCCTCTACGTCGTCATCTTTAGGCCCGATGGCTCCTCCGATCATCATCAACGATGTGGTCCAGGGTGAGACTTTTTTCCCCGGACAGATCTTCGTATTCGGCGGCTTTGCACTGCGGGCCAATTCGCTTGGCCATCTGGAGCAGATTGAAAGCTACGCCCCTGGCCATCAGGTCAGATTTGGAAGTCTGAACTACACGGCTGACGTCCGCGGAGACTTGATCTTCGACGGGTTCGAGCCACAGCCAAGCGCGCCGCACTGTCACGATAGGCATGATCTAGCTCTGCCGCCGAACAGTGCCCTGAAGGCCGCACCAGTGTCCGCTGTCGTGGTTCTAAGTCTGACAGTAGAATGGGGGGTAGGTATGGAGAGGCAAGATCCTAGCTATGGAGCAGTTGTGGAGACACTGGATGTACGAGTTCAGGCCCTTCTCGGAGGAAGTAATAGCCCTACCTCTCGGAGCCCGGAGGCGGTCGACTGGATTACGTATGTATGGATTACAAGAGTGCGAACCCCTTACACTGAGGAGGGGGTGCCTTATATAGTGTCCGCCAGACCCCTCCGGTCCTCAGTTATGCAGGGCTTAAAGTACATTAAGGCTGGGTGTTACTGGTAACGCCCTACATAAAGTGTCCTAAATGCCATATAGACTACTTAATTACAGACCGTTCGGATGCAGAGTGACTCTTGATCTCCTGGTGGTCGAGTGAGTCTTCATGGTCGAGTCCTTCGAGTGTGTCGAGTGAAGTCTCTCTTGGTCGACTGGAAGGCAGTTTCTTTTGAGGATGTCCTAGGGAAGGGTACTTAAGACAGGTCTGTGACCCTACCCTAGGTACATGACTCCATCATTAGCCCCCGAATGGATCGAGGTTTGAGTGAGGAAGGAGTTGTTAACATTTCCGACCTACTTTTATGCTCTGAACATGTCTCATCTTGGACCAACAATCTTTTTGTTGATGGCAGCAACTTTTCTTTCAGTCGCCTTGATCCATTCCTTTTTATGTCGAGTGAACTTTTGCACTTAGTAAACTTCCGAGCGACGGATCACAAGAAGTCTTTCGTCTGACAGGTTGATCTGTTGCTAGCGGATTTTGTGGGATCCGAATTTTGGGAAGCGCACGAAGCGAGGCGGACCGCGGCGCTCGGATGGGATAGGGCATAGACGCCTTGATTCCCGCGCCACCTTTTTCACCACGTATCAAGCACGTGCGACTGTTTCGAGATGTGATAGGATCGTTTGGGCCCACTTGTCATCCACTCGGAAGTGTCCTTATAAAATGCATCGGGCGAGGGTTTTCGGAACAGTACCTCCCCATTTCTCTTTCCGTCCTCTCCACCTCCGCCTGCAGCGCCAGCTCTCGCCCTCGCTCAACCACTCCTCGTGCGCTTCGCCGGTAGCAATGGTGAAGGAGAAGACGGCGGCTCTAGAGCGCGCGAAGAAGGCGACGGCGACGGGGAAGGCGAAAGGGAGAGCCACCAGTCGGGGCGGATCCTCGTCAAGGTCCCACCTGCCGCATGGCTGGGTCCAAGGAGATTGGATCCGCTCGACCATCACCGAGAAGGATCTCACTGATATGGCCAACGAGGGCCTGATCCCCCACGGGGCAGCGAGGCTCCCAGGGAACGAGTGGCAACCGCAGCCACAAGAGGGTGAGTGCGTTCTTCTCGCTACTCACGTCGACCGTGGATTTTCCCTGCCTCTGAGTGTTTTCTTCCGTGGTTTCTTGAATTTCTTCGGGGCGCAACTCCACCATTTCAACCCAAATTCCATTGCCTACCTTGCTGCCTTTGTGTCCATGTGTGAGAATTTCCTGGGTTGTCGACCACACTGGGGTCTCTTCAAGCACATATTCACTTGTCGCTCACAGACAGTGAAAAAGGCGAGTTCAGATGACGATAGGACTAATGTTATTCAGATGTGCGGGGGTCTTGGGATTCAGATGAGGAGCAAGAGCACTTTTCCGGCCATGACTCTCCCTGAGTCGGTCAGAGGATGGCAGTCGACTTGGTTCTACTGCCAAGACGAGTCGACGCCGGGGCAGTCGAGTGGCCTCCCTCCGTTTTCCATGGACCGAGTGAACAAGCCCCCATCTCTGAAAGTGCTCCCTGAGGAGAAAGCCCAAGTAAAAATGCTGATGGAGCGTGTAGTCCAGTTAGTTCGGGAAGGAGTGACAGGCATGGATCTTCTGGAGGTCTTCCTTAGGCGGCGCATCCAGCCACTTCAGTACCGGGGCCACCCAATGTGGCTGTACTGTGGAACCGAGGATGAAACTCGGGTCCATCCAGAAGCAGTCGTTGATGCCACACTGGAGAGGTGGATGGCCACGGTCACAGGGAATAAGGACAACCCTCGAGGAGCCAGGAGGATCCCGCCACTCCACCATACCTATACTCCAGACACGGTACACCCACTGTATCTTCACTTGTAGTCTTGTTGTTCTCATTCTGCTTTTGCTGCAAACTGGTTGATTGATCTTTGTTTTGTTGACTGTCAGGCCACCACTGAATTATACTCGATGCCGAATGGAGCTCAGACGCCGACTGAGGAGGGGGAAGGAAGTGGAGGTGAAAGCCAAGAGGAGTAGGATTCGGATGCTGCTTATGACGATGATGGTGATGATTCTGATGAGGAGGAAGAAGAGGAGGAGGAGGAGGAAGTTGCACCTCCTCGCTCGGAAAGACGCTCGAAGCTCGTCCATGACCCTGCAACCGAACGTGGCAAGGGGGTCGCAACTGTCGCTCAGTCGACCAAGCGCCCTCGAACCTCTTCTCCGGTGCCGACTGAGAAGGCCCCGAAGCAATCCAGGGTGGCGCTGTCGAAGCCGGCCAAGGTTTTGCTGAAGATGAAGATGGTGATCCCCACTATCTCAGGGTAATGACACTACTTGAGTTTTTCTGTTCCCCATAAACTTATTCTTGGTCGAATTATGAGTCATCTGACTGACTTCTGGAACTGTAGCGCTGCAACTTCAGATACCTCAGCTAGAGCTGACGATCATGAGATGGAAGATGCTGCCACTTCAAAACCTGGTACGACTTTCATAATTCTATCTTCAGTCGATTGGCTCTTGGTCCCTAATTCTGATTCTTTTCTGTAGCTCCATCTAATGTTGTTATCACCCTTCCCGACGACGACGATGATGAGGAACCACTGAAGCAAAGGAGGAGCAGGAAAGCGTCTGCTGGCAAGGCGACTCGGGACGTGCCAGCACCCGAGACACTGGTCGCGGAGGGGGAGAACATCACTTGACCTACTATATCTTTTGTGGTGCCGTTGACGAGTGCTCACCCCACGTCGTCGAGTGCTGCACAACCTTCACTTTTCTCGACCCACTACGTCCCGGAGGACCAAGCCAGCGTTATGGAAGAGGCAATACGCCAGGCAGGAGCCATGATGGAGCAGGTGAAGGCCATCCGAGAAGCTAGCCAGGCAGCCTATGACGCCAGTTCCGCTCTTCAGAGTAACGTTCAGGTCAGTCGGTCACCGCCTATTCTGTTAGGATATGACGTCTGAAGGTTCTTCTTTCTGAAATTCTTAGTGATTGTCCTACACCCACTGGGTGTGTCGATTGAAATTCCAATTTAGTGGGGGCACGCTGAGTGCACCCACTGGGTGTAGTCCCCAAGGCTACGGTGGACTGCTGGCAGTCGACCATAGTCTTTATATTTTGAATTTTTCCTTCATTCGATTATGCCGAATAAATTTATTTACCGGTGGGGGCATGCTGAGTGCACCCACTGGGTGTAGTCCCCGAGACTGTGGTCGACTGCTGGCAGTTGACTACAGTCTGAAGAATACGTCTCTCTTTTTTTTGGTGGTCGACTGGTCGACTCTAACTTAATAGAACTAATGGGGGCACGCTGAGTGCACCCACTGGGTGTAGTCCCCGAGACTACGGTCGAATGTTTGTATTCGGCTGTAGTCTTAGAAACGTATGATTTTTCCTTCATCACTCGGAAGTGAATTATCTTTGATATTTTGCCGATTGGTTCTTCGTAGAAATCTTGCGACCTTGCTTCTCGTTACACCGAGTTGGAGAACAAACATATTCAGCTCGAGCTTGATCTGAAGCTGGTCCAGGAGAACTTGGCGAAGGCGAAGGAGGAGACTAAAGGTATGTTTGGTGAGGCTCTCGACGACTGCCTTTGTGCCCCATTTGACTCAAATTCTGACCTTGCTATAACTTTGCAGGCAAAGTGAAGGATGCCCAGAAGAAGAAAGACCCTGAGTTGGCTGAAATGCAAAAAACAGCTTTGGAGAAGGCCAAGCTCGCAGACGAGAAGTTGGCTTCGGTCACCAAGCTTGAAGAAGAGAATACCAATCTGAAAGCTGCTCTTGATGCTGCCAACAAAGAGGTCAGTCGACTGAAAAATGATAAGATTGCTCTGAATGACAAGGCCAGTGAGCTGGTGGGGAAGAAGAACGATCTGGAGGCTTATCTGGGCGGACTCGCCAAGAAGCTATTTCTCATTCGACTGCTGTCTTGACTCGGTTGTTGTGTTTGCAGAATTTTCCCAGAATTTTGAGGAGGAAACTGGTCGACTGGAACCAAACCTGGACCCCATCAACTCTCGAGTGAATGATGAAGTCGCCATGAACGTGTTCCGACTCGAATCTCGTGTTGCTGCCGTCGTTGATTATCTCGCAAGGTTGAAGGTCGCCACTTCCCGCATCGACGCTACGCTCTGGCCCAGGGAGACGCTCCAGAATGACCTCGAGTCCCTGATGACTCGACTGAACACAGTCCCAAGTCGAGTGCAGGAGTGGAAGAAGTCTTCTGCCAGGTGCGGTGCAGACGTTGCTTTATCTCTGGCCTGAGTCCATTGCAAGGATGCACGAGAGGACAAGCTAGCGGCTCTTCGGGTGGCTAACACCAAGAAGCACGATTTCCGGTCTTTCATGGAGACTTTCATCGCCGCTGCCACTTGGATTGCTGATGGAATCGACCTTGACGAGTTTGTTGCACCTTCCAGCCCTCCACAGGAGGGGTAAAATACTTCTTGAGCTCGACACTTTCAATTTGCCTTGGTATGCCGAGTGATTTTTGTAACCGACAAACCTTAACAGGCTTAGTGCCTGAGCACTTCCGGTTCCGTTAGGTGTTTATCCGAATTTGGATTCGACGTTTGAATATGCTTACATTTGGTTTGAGATGTCTCTTGCAGGTTAGAGCGAGGTGCTTATTGCAATCGACTTGTTCCTCAATTCACTTAGGCAGGCACTGGGCTGCAGCTAAGCCTCCGAGTGGGAGGTTTGCTCTCCACTCGGTAGGATTTTCAAAACTTAGGCGAGCACGGGGCTGCAGCTAAGCCCCCGAGTGGGAGGTTTTCTCTCCACTTGGTAGGATTTTCAAAACTTAGGCGAGCACGGGGCTGCAGCTAAGCCCCCGAGTGGGAGGTTTGCTCTCCACTCGGTAGGATTTTCAAAACTTAGGCGAGCACGGGGCTGCAGCTAAGCCTCCGAGCGGGAGGTTTGCTCTCCACTCGGTAGGATTTACAAAACTTAGGCGAGCACGGGGCTGCAGCTAAGCCCCCGACTGGGGGTTCTGCTCTCCACTCGGTAGGATTTTAAGGTGTTCTTCTTATGGAAGGCACATTGTACTTGTGGCGTAGCTCGGAGGAGAGAGTAGCAGTCGACCTGCACCTCGTCCTCCTTGCGAGCGCACGTTGTACTTGTGGCGTAGCTCGGAGGAGTGGGTAGCAGTTGACCTGCACCTCGTCCTCCTTGTGAGCGCATATTGTACTTGTGGCGTAGCTCGGAGGAGTGGGTAGCAGTTGACCTGCACCTCGTCCTCCTTGCGAGCGCACATTGTACTTGTGGCGTAGCTCGTAGGAGTGGGTAGCAGTCGACCTGCACCTCGTCCTTCTTGCGAGTGCACGTTGTACTTGTGGCGTAGCTCGGAGGAGTGGGTAGCAGTCGACCTGCACCTCGTCCACCTTGCGAGCGCACGTTGTATTTGTCCTTAGGCGAGTACTTAGACTGCAGCTAAGCCTCCGAGTGGGAGACTGGCTCACCACTCGGTAGGATTTTATTAAAACTTAGGCGAGTACTTGGACTGCAGCTAAGCCCCCGAGTGGGAGGTTGGCTCACCACTCGGTAGGATTTTATTAAAACTTAGGCGAGTACTTGGACTGCAGCTAAGCCCCCGAGTGGGAGGCTGGCTCACCACTTAGTAGGATTTTATTAAAACTTAGGCGAGTACTTGGACTGCAGCTAAGCCCCCGAGTGGGAGGCTGGCTCTCCACTCGGTAAGGATTTTTTTACAAACTTAGGCGAAACGGATTTGCAGCTAAGCCACCCACTGGGGGAATTTTACTGAATAAAGAAAAGTGACAAAAAATCATCGGGGAAATTATGACACTACTCTCTTTCGAAATATGAACTACAGAAGTACTTTTATTACAACTCATCCGAGTGAATACTTAAGTGTAAAAGTGATGGAGTAACTCCGCGTTCCAAGCTCGGGGCTCGTCGATGTTGTGCTTGACGTTGTAGAGACGGTATGCTCCGTTGTGGAGAACCTTGGTAATGATGAAGGGTCCTTCCCAAGAAGGAGCAAGCTTGTGTGGTTTCTTCTGATCCACTCAGAGAACCAAATCTCCTTCCTGGAAGGCTCGACTCTTTACGTTTCTGGCATGGAAGCGACGCAAGTCCTGTTGGTAGGTGGTCGATCGGATCAAGGCCATCTCCCTTTCTTCTTCTAAAAGGTCGACTGCATCTTGTCGTGCTTGTTCCGCTTCAGCTTCGTTGTAGAGCTCGACTCGAGGAGCATTGTGGAGCAGATCGCTCAGCAAGACCGCTTCAGCTCCATAGACCAAGAAGAATGGAGTTCTTCCAGTCGACCGGTTAGGCGTGGTCCTTAGACCCCAAAGCACCGAGGGAAGTTCGTCGACCCATGCTCCAGCCGCATGTTTGAGGTCACGCATTAGTCGGGGTTTCAACCCTTTGAGGATCAAGCCATTGGCTCGCTCTGCTTGTCCATTCGACTGAGGATGGGCGACTGAAGCGTAGTCGACTCGTGTGCCTTGAGATGTGCAGAACGCTCTGAATTCCTCCGAATCGAAGTTCGATCCATTGTCAGTGATGATGCTGTGTGGGACTCCATATCTGAATATCAGTTCTCTGATGAAGCTGACAGCAGTACCGGCGTCAAGGTTCTTGATGGGTTTAGCCTCAATCCACTTGGTGAACTTGTCGACTTCTACCAATACATGTGTGAAACCGCTTCGACCCATCCTCAGGGGACCAACCATGTCCAATCCCCATACTGTGAACGGCCAGACGAGTGGTATGGTCTTCAGAGCTGACGCAGGCTTGTGTGACATGTTGGAGTAAAACTGACATCCCTCGCACTTGTCCACTATCTCCTTTGCCATCTCATTTGCCCTTGGCCAGTAAAATCCGGCTCGGTATGCTTTGGCCACAATGGTCCGAGAGGACGCATGATGGCCACAGGTCCCCGAGTGGATATCATCAAGGATTATCCGACCTTCTTCTGGCGTTATGCACTTCTGACCGACTCCGGTCGCGCTCTCTCTGTATAGCTGCCCTTTGATCACAGTAAAGGCTTTGGATCGGCGGACGATCTGTCGAGCCTCTTCTTCGTCCTCTGGGAGCTCTTTTCTTATGATATATGTGATGTACGGTATTGTCCAATCGGGAGTGATCTCTAAAGCCTCCATGATCAAGTCGACCATTGTTGGAACTTCAACCTCAGTCGGATCTGTGGCACTCTTGGGCTTCGGAACTTCTTTGGTAAAAGGATCTTCTTTGACTGATGGAGTATGAATATGCTCCAAGAACACACCACTAGGGATGGCTTCTCTCTTGGAACCTATCTTTGCCAAGTCATCAGCCGCTTGATTTTTCAGTCGGTGTATATGATGGAGCTCTAACCCCTCAAACTTCTTCTCAAGCTTCCTCACTGCATTGCAGTATCCAGTCATGGCTGGGCTTCTAACGTCCCACTCCTTCATCACTTGGTTGACCACCAAATCTGAGTCGCCATAAACCATAAGGCGACGGACGCCGAGTGAAATGGCCATGCGCAACCCATACAGAAGGGCCTCATATTCTGCCTCATTGTTGGAGGAATCAAAGTGAATCTGGAGCACATATCTGACCTTATCTCCTCTGGGGGAAACCAAGACTACCCCAGCACCGGAACCATTTAACATTTTAGAGCCATCAAAAAACATGGTCCAATGCTCCGAGTGAACTTGAGTCGGTTGCTGCTGTTCGATCCACTCGGCAAGGAAATCTGCTATTGCTTGGGACTTAATGGCTTTCTTTGCCTCAAACTTGATATCAAGGGGAAGGAGTTCAATCGCCCATTTCGCCACTCGACCAGTTGCATCTCTGTTGTGCAGAATCTCTGAAAGTGGAGCGTCGCTGACGACTGTAATGGAATGATCAGAGAAATAATGAGCAACCTTCTTTGTGGTCATGTAGATTCCATACACAAGCTTCTGATAATGAGGATATCTTTGCTTTGATGGAGTCAAAACTTCAGAGAGATAATATACTGGGCGCTGAACTTTGAAGGCTTTCCCTTCTTCTTTCCGCTCGACCGTAAGTACTGTACTGATGACTTGTCCTGTGGCTATGATATAAAGCAACAAAGGCTCTTTGCTGATTGGAGCAGCAAGCACCGGCTGGGTGGAGAGCAGAGCTTTTAGCTCGGCAAACGTTGCATCAGCTTCTGGAGTCCACTCGAACTTGTCTGCCTTCTGCATCAGCCGGTAAAGAGGCAATGCCTTTTCACCAAGGCGAGAGATGAATCGACTTAACGCGGCCAAGCATCCAATAAGTTTCTGGACGTCGTGCACTCGCACAGGGCGTTTCATCGGAGTATAGTGCCAACTTTTTCTGGGTTAGCGTTGATTCCTCGTTCGGAAACGAGAAAACCGAGTAACTTTCCACCTGGAACTCTAAATGTGCACTTTGATGGATTGAGCTTGATATCATACCTCCTGAGATTGGCAAATGTTTCAGCTAAGTCAGTCAATAGGTCGGAACCCTTTCGTGACTTGACCACAATATCATCCATGTACGCTTCCATGTTCCGACTGATCTGAGTGAGCAAACACTTCTGAATCATCCTCATGAACGTGGCTCCGGCATTCTTGAGGCCGAATGGCATAGTGATATAGCAGAAGCACCCGAATGGGGTGATGAAAGTTGTTTTGATCTCATCCGGTCCATACAGACGGATCTGATGGTATCCGGAATAGGCGTCTAGAAAAGACAATCTCTCACACCCTGCGGTCGAGTCGACAATTTGATCGATGCGAGGGAGAGGAAAATGATCTTTCGGGCAGGCCCGATTGATGTGCTTGAAATCAATGCACATGCGGAGTGAGTTTTCCTTCTTGGGAACCATGACAACATTGGCGAGCCACTCGGAGTGGTATATCTCTCGGATAAATCCTGCCGCCAATAGTCGAGCCACCTCTTCGCCAATGGCCTTCCTGTTCTGGACGGCGGACCGCCGAAGATGTTCTTTGACTGGTTTTGTTGCCGAGTCGACTCTAAGGCGATGCTCAGCCAGTCCCCTGGGAACACCCGGCATGTCAGCAGGCTTCCATGCAAAGATGTCCCAGTTCTCACGGAGGAACTGGATGAGCGCTTCTTCCTATTTAGGGTCGAGCGTTGTGGAGATATGGGTCGGAGCTGCATCGGGGTCGGTCAGGTGAATGTGAACGGGCTTCGTCTCACCGGACGACTGAAAAGCTGACTCTGTGGCAGGCTTCTTAGCTCGCAACAAATCGCTCGGATCAGCATTTTGCTTATATCCTTCTAGCTCGACCGTTGTCACCTGGGAGTCGGCAATCTTTGAGCCTTTATGGAAACACTCTTCTGCCTTTTTCCGATCACCAGTGACAGTGATCACGCCTTTGGGGCCGGGCATCTTCAATTTGAGGTACACGTAACATGGTCGAGCCATGAACCGTGCGTAAGCTGGTCTCCCCAAAATAGCGTGGTAAGCGCTCTGAAAATCCACGACTTCAAACGTCAGCCTTTCTTTGCGGAAATGCTTCAAGTCACCGAACACCACGTCTAGAGCTATTTGGCCGAGTGACTCAGCTTTGTTTCCAGGTATAACTCCATGAAAACTCATGTTGCTGTTGCTCAGTCGGGACATCGGAATGCCCATTCCTTTCAGCGTGTCCGCATACAATAAGTTCAGTCCGCTACCACCATCCATTAGCACCTTCGTCAGTCGAGTGCCTTCAATGATCGGGTCGACCACCAAAGCTTGCCTCCCAGGGGTGGCTATATGAGTCGGGTGATCTGACTGGTCGAATGTAATGGGAGTTTGGGACCATCTCAGATAACTGGGTGTCGCCGGGGCGACCATGTTCACCTCACGGTTGATAACCTTCAATCGGCTCTTGCTTTCCACATCAGCAAAAATCATCAAAGTGGAGTTAACATGAGGATATCCTGCCTCACTGTCCTCCTTGTCTTCGGCTTTGTCCGACTCCTTTTCCTTGTCCTTGGGCTGTTTACCTTGGAACTGCTGGATCAGGAGCCGGCACTGGCGAGTGGTATGCTTCGGGTAAATGAAATTACCCTCTTCGTCTTTCTTCGTGTGGATGTGACACGGCAGATCCATCACGTCATTTCCTTCTTTATCCTTCACCTTCTTGGGGTTCCAGGATCCTTTGGGTTTTCCCTTGAACTTGCCCTGAGTCACGGCCAAAGCCTCCCCAGGAGCCGCTGGTTCGGCCTTCCGCTTCTGTTTCCGACTAGAGTTTCCTTTCTCCGACTGACTCGGCTTATACTTGCCGCTTCGGAGTCGGTCCTCCTCTTCACCATTGGAGTACTTGGTGGCAATTTCCATCATACGACTCAGGGTCATATCTCTGGTCCGCCCAAACTTCAAACTTAACTCTCTATTCTTGACACCATCCTTGAAAGCACAGACTGCCTGATGATCAGACACGTTCTCCATGGTATGATGCAAAGTAATCCACCTTTGAATGTACTCTCTTAAGGTTTCATTCGACTTCTGCATGCAGACTTGCACCTCTGTCAGCCTAGATGGCCGCTTGTAGGTTCCCTCAAATGTCCTGACGAACACTCGAGAAAGATCTTCCCAAGTGTAAATGCTGCTTGGGGGGTTAACTGATTCAACCACGCCCTGGCCAAACCTTCCAACATGAGTGGCAAATGCTTCATGGCCACCTCGTCATTCCCGCCGCCGATCTGTACCGCCACTCGGTAGTCCTCAAGCCAGGTTTCAGGCTTAGACTCATCGGTGAACTTGCTTACTCCAGTCGCCAACCTGAAGTTGGGGGGAATCACCGCGGCTCTAATAGCCCTGGTGAAACATTCCGGACCTGAAACATGCACTCGGCTGCTAGTGGGCGCATCTCTGTCGTGGCCACCTCGATGAGCCCTGTTCCGATCGACCAAGCCTTGCACGATGATGGATCGCGCGTCGAAGCCTGGTTCCCGGGGGTCGACCGGAGCTCTTCGCCCCACACTGAGTTGACGCCTGTCATCTTGCTGCCGAGGAGCATAAGACCCGCCTCTCAGAGGAGGAGTGGGCACTCGACGCCTATCATCACGATCAGATCGGTCACCATATTGGTCTCGTCGATTCTCGCGTCCTTCATGCCGCGGAGGCGATCTAGGGCTATGAGCCGACTGAACCATATTCGCAGCGACGGATCGACTGTGAATCCTGTTGCATGACTATGACACGACTGAATTCTGATCTCCTACTGCTTGGAGCAAATCTCTAATCTGCATCAGACCTCTGCCAGCCTCCGACTGAGAGGGCTGAATTGACTCTGCTATATGGGTTGCAGCTGCTAAATTTTGAATCGGGGTTCGATATACCTGAGTCGGCGGGAAGAGTTGACGTCGACTGGAGTCGGGTACTCGTTGTCGCGCGCGCTCGTCGAGTGCTCGCTGGAGATTCTCCAGACGAGCGCGATCAGCCAAGTTGGCCAAACGCGCCTCTTCCAAGGCACGAGCCTCGGGGGTTTCTCCTGTGATAGGAGTATGCAGGGCATCCATGTTCCTGCGGCGAAGTTCTTCCCTTTGCAGGGAGTTAAGTGGCTCGGGTTGATATTCCTCATAGACTTGAGCGGGGTCACCTCCACCGTCCGCTCCGTCGTCACGGGGGAAGCCGGGAGGGCTGCGAGGTCCATTGACCATCAAGACCTTCGCCACTGGATCACTGCTATCGCACTCGGATGCAGTCTCTACGGAGCTAGTCGACAGATCAAACAAGCCGTAGAGGGATTCGTCGGGCTCGATTGCTGCGACTTGGGTGGTGACCGTCTGGCGAGCCACAGCGTGCCTCACCCACCACTGGAGCCTTGACTGACCAGAGTGCTTGCGCTGGTGGGAGACAGGGAGGGAGGACGACAGGGGAGTCGATCGATATGGAGTCGACGGTTCCTGCAGCAGAACACTGCGGACACATGCGCGAAAATGCATCGCACCATGGAAGGGAGTGCGTCGATGTCGAGTGGAGCCTCCTGGAGCCAAGCGGAGTCGTTGGCGATGAAGGTGAGCGCGCCGAGATGGATCTCACGGCCCTCAACTAAAACTCCACCAGAAACCATGATGAAAACAATCGGAACAATTGCAACTTCTCCAAAAATCGCTAAGACACCTGCCCCACGGTGGGCGCCAACTGTCGTGGTTCTAAGTCTGACAGTAGAATGGGGGCTAGGTATGGAGAGGCAAGATCCTAGCTATGGAGCAGTTGTGGAGACACTGGATGTACGAGTTCAGGCCCTTCTCGGAGGAAGTAATAGCCCTATGTCTCGGAGCCCGGAGGCGGTCGACTGGATTACGTATGTATGGATTACAGGAGTGCGAACCCCTTACACTGAGGAGGGGGGTGGCTTATATAGTGTCCGCCAGACCCCTCCGGTCCTCAGTTATGCAGGGCTTAAAGTACATTAAGGTTGGGCGTTACTGGTAACGCCCTACATAAAGTGTCCTAAATGCCATAAAGACTACTTAATTACAGACCGTTCGGATGCAGAGTGACTCTTGATCTCCTGGTGGTCGAGTGAGTCTTCATGGTCGAGTCCTTCGAGTCTGTCGAGTGAAGTCTCTCTTGGTCGACTGGAAGGCAGTTTCTTCTGAGGATGTCCTAGGGAAGGGTACTTAAGACAGGTCTGTGACCCTACCCTAGGTACATGACTCCATCATCCGCTCCGACCCTTAGCTCAGAGCCGACTGCGCCGATCGAGGATGGGTGGCTGGACACCGCCTCGGGGGCTGCAATCTCTATGGCGATTGAGCCAAACACCATCCCTGTCCTTTGCAAGGCTCGTAACTCCAAGGTGCCGGACTCCTCTCCAGACTCCGAACCTTCCGCGCCCCTGTCAATCGAACTCGATTGGGCGCCGGTCATGGAATTCACCGCCGCGGACATCTTTCAACACTCGCCCTTTGGCGACATCCTGAATTTACTAAAGTCTCTCTCTTTATCAGGAGAGCCCTGGCTGGACTATGGTCAGCAAAGTTGGGATGCGGACGACGAAGAAATTCAAAGCCCACCCACCACCCACTTCGTAGCCACCGTTGAAAGTTTAAACGACGTGCTCAATTTCGACTCCGAAGACATCGATGGTATGGACGACGATGTAGGAGATAAGCATGAACCAGCACCTATAAGGCACTGGACACCCACCTCATATCACGATGTATACATGGTGGATACACCTAAAGGAAGCGACAACGAGGAACAACGGGACGCCACGAGGGATCATTCCCTCGAAAAGCAGTCAAAACGGCGACGTAAGCGCCACTCAAAATCCCGCCTCGACAAAGACAGCAGCCATACAGACCCAGCCATAGAGCAGGGTGAACCAGTGGACGACGAACATGCTATCAGGCAACCGTCCGAACAGGACGATATGGATAAACAATCCATCCCCAACGAAGATAACAGTCCGGACGATCTCACGCCGGACAAGTTGCTAGAGCAGAAGAACCTCCACAAAAGGCTCGTCGCCACTGTGCGTAGCCTGAAAAAGCAGAAGCAGAAGCTCAAAATAGAGGAAGATGCACTCAAGATCAGATGGAGCAAAGTACTCAACACCGCAGACAAATACGGCAATAGTCGCCGAACAAAGAGCTACCCAAAGCGAAAACTACTGCCCGAATTTGATGAGGAGGTCGTAGAGCCCCCACAATCAAAGAACAAAGAGACCACCCGGTCGGATAGACGACCCCATGGCAAACATAGAGCGGCAAACGGCACCGCACACAAGCCGGCACGCGATTCGCACACGGATTTGCATCAAAAAGATGGCCTAATTAGATCTATCTACGGGCCAAGAAAGCAAGCTCTAGTAAGCAATGCAACACGTCAAATATCCGAATATTATGGTACACCTAAATATAGGGGTGCCACACATCCCCTATGTTTCACCGACGAGGTTCTGGATTATGAATTTCCAGCGGGATTCAAGCCCGTAAACATAGAGGCATACGACGGAACAACAGACCCTGGAGTCTGGATTGAGGATTACATCCTCCACATACACATGGCTAGAGGAGATGACCTCCACGCCATAAAATACTTACCCCTCAAGCTCAAAGGGCCAGCCTGGCATTGGCTCAAAAGCCTCCCCGAAAACACCATTGGAAGTTGGGAAGAGCTCGAGGATGCTTTTCGGGCAAATTTTCAAGGGGCCTATGTCCGACCTCCGGATGCAGATGATTTAAGTCACATAACTCAACAACTCGAAGAGTCAACCCGAAAATTCTAGAACATATTCCTTACTAAAAAGAACCAAATAGTCGACTGTCCGGATGCCAAAGCCTTAACAGCTTTCAAACACAACGTCCGAGACGAATGGCTCACCAGACACCTCGGCCAAGAAAAGCCAAGAACAATGGCCGCATTAACAAGCCTCATGACCCGCTTTTGCGCGGGAGAGGATAGCTGGTGGGAAAGCTGCAGTACCAGCGACCCAAGTACATCCGAAGTTAGGGATGGAAACGGGAAACCGCAACGAAGCAAGGACCAGCGCCGGACTAAGGGAAACAGCCCGAAGAGCACGGCAGTCAATGCTGGATTCAAAAGCTCACGGCAGGATCATAAAAAACTGCCCCTTAAGGACAATAGGGACGAGCTATCTAACTTAAACAAAATCTTGGACAAGATATGCCAAATCCACAGTACTCCCGGGAAGCCTGCAAACCATACCCACAGAGATTGTTGGGTCTTCAAGCAGTCCAGCAAACTCAACGCCGAACACAAGGGGCTCGACACACCAAGCGAGGACGATGACGAACCCCACAAGCAGAGCACCGAAAAACAAAAGAATTTCCCACAAGAAGTCAAAATAGTAAACTCACTTTACGTGACAAAAGGGAAAAACAGAATGGCACCATAGATATACGCGCCATACGGCCTATCCCAGAGGAGTCCCGCCACTGGTTGTTAAAACCAATCACCTTCGACCATCAGGATTACTCTAGAAGTATCCGGAATGCAGGATGGATTGCCTTGATATTAGATCCGATAATCGACGGACTCCAATTTACACAAGTCCTAATGGACGGCGGCAGTGATCTAAACCTGCAATATCATGACACAATCCGCAAGATGGGGATAGATCCAACCAAAATTCGCCATAGCAACACTTCCTTTCAAGGGGTAATGCCAGGCCCATATGCCCATTGTATGGGCTCTCTACTGCTAGAAGTTGTGTTCGGCTCACCCGACAACTTCCGTCGTGAAAAGCTAACCTTCCACCCCGCCCCATTTACAAGTGGCTACCAAGCACTACTGGGACGCGAAGCTTTCGCCCGCTTTAACGCAATACCGCATTATGCATCCCTTACACTTAAAATGCCCGGTCCGCGAGGCACCATCTCCTTAAAGGGAAATATCGAGTGTTCCTCGAGCGCGGAAGATTGTGTGACTGCCTTGACAGCCACACACCAAATCGGCTTCACTAATCAAAGCACCTAAACAGGTCGTCCAGACCCCGGACACGGTTAGACAAGTCCGGCGTAAACATACAAGGGCTTACTAGCCGCATACCCCCGCACTAGGGGCTCCGCGCATGTACAACAAGAGACATTAAAGCTCAATTTTATTTTATTTTTTGAATTTTACTTTGTTTATTTAGTATAACGTACATTTTCACACGATCTTTTTCAACTAAGTTCCTCTCTTTTACAGATGAACACCGTGCTACACCCGTCCAGGATACGGCACAACGGAGACTCAGGCACAGACGTGCAGTAGGGACCCGTTGCAAGGATTCTTTTCAGATTAAGACCCTGCGTAAACCTTTTTTACTATCTCTTGTTGATACACATATCCCTGTTTCTTGCTATAACCGAGGAGGAGGCTGGCGTTTTGGCATGAGCCACATCAGAATTTTGCACGTACCTGGACACCAGGGGCTTATTACCAAGGGCGTTATTCGGCCCGTTTTCATAAAGACCGAATACCTTAGGGAGTGTTCGGCGTCTCGAGTTAGGCCTTATATGCATCAGCTCTGAATCATGTCTTTGGTCAAATGTTGGGTTTGCCCGGCTCCTGTGTTTTGCTGCCTTACGTTCCGCTCTATCGGCTAACGCGGCACCAGGAGAACTTCTGCGATTGTGCCCCGGTTCGTCCAGGCGAGCACCTCAGTAGAGAAAGCCGAAAACTGACTGTCATGATATAGCGTGAGACTGGTCAACCACTCGATGACCCACCGGAATCTATAGGATTCCGCCACATTGACGAAGGGCCATTTCCCGGTCAGGCACATACGCGCCCCGAATTCGGGTGAGCGCGGTGCCCCTAGGGGCTATATAGTAGCCCCACCGTCAAACTCCTATGGCTAAGTGAAAGTGATAAAGCATTATAGTCCGGTTGCATAGTTTGCTGCGCTACCACCTCCTTTATAGGACCAAGACGTTGGATCAAGTGTGAAAATGCGCCTTTTGCAAACACCCCCGCATTATATGCGTGGGGGCTGAAGCCGAAGACTGCCATCTTTCGGGTTATATACACATATACATTAACGGCCGCACAGGAGGTATTTTAATTCTTGAAGGCACAAGTATAAAAAGCTTTTATATTACATCGAAACATTGTTTCACAATAATACATGTTATTCGAACATAATATCCTTCAAGCACTGCGTCTCAATTAAACGAGCGCCCTGCAGAACTTCCTGAAAATATTGCTCGATAGGTACTCAGCTTCCGTCCGAATCTGGGGATGCAACATCGGTGGCCTTCATCTCTGCCCAGTATGTCTTGACACGGGCAAGAGCCATCCGCGCACCCTCTATGCATGTCGACCTCCTCATTGCATTGATATGCGGCACCGCACCAAGGAACTGCTGCACCAAGCCAAAATAACTCTTCGGCTCGGGCCTTTTCGGCCACAAAAGACTCACGACATCATTCATGGCAAGTCCGAATAACCTATTCAGCTCCGCCCATTCGTCCAAGCGATCGGTTAATGGAAGAGGGCGCTCTGGATTATGGAACTGCGACCAAAAAACCTTTTCCATTTCGTGATCCTTTTGATCTCAGAAGTGTTCGGCCGCGTCCGCGGCACTTGCCGCCAAGTCCAGATAAGCATCCTCTGAACTCCACAGCCGGTCCAACTGAGCATATTTAGGATTTGTGAACTTCCTCCGCAGCAGGAAGGGCTTTCCAGCCGCGATATCTCCGGCCTGACGCAGCTCCTCCTTCATAGCTCTCATCGCAGAGCGAGCATCCTTAGCCTCGGTAGTGGCCCTCATCAGGTCGTCTTGCACCGCTCGATCTTCCTTTTCAAGAAGCTTGCAGCGGTCGGCAGCATTCTTCAACTTCATGGCCATCTCGGCCATTTCCTTCTTGCTTCGGCAGTGAGCAGCCTGTTCAGCTTTTAGCTCTTCGGTCGCCCTCAAGGCAGCCACATCACCTTTTCTGGCCTGCTCCTTGGCTCGGGCGAGCTTCGCCTGAAGGTTCTCCATGGCAGCGGCACCATCTGCATCAAGCATACATGTTGTAAGGCACGGGCATCAAGCTCCCTTAACAGGTGTCCGCGGAGAAATCACATACCTTGTGACTCGTCCTGCCGCTTATTGACAAGCGCGATGTCGGCATCCGCCACGTCAAGTTGTCGCTTTAGTTCGGCAAATCCGTCAGTCCGGCTAGACACCGGACACTTCGCCACCTACATAGGAAGGGCGACATATTATACCTGGGATTATGATCCTCGGCGCGCTATCATTTTTGACAACACACCGTGTCTCAGGGGCTACTATCTATACAGGGCGCATTTTATATGCGGAACTGTCAGAAGGTACATCATTTCGCGTACCTCAAAACCTGTCAGTAAACTTCTGACGGCTTCATGCAATCCGCTCTCAGCGGATGAAATCCTTTGAATCACCATACCCATTAACGCACGGTGATCTTCTGAGATAGACGCTCGCCCGAGCAGATCCTCCAGCTCCTTCGACCGAACACCAGGTGGTGCTGAACTCGTCCGATGGACTTTTTCGAAGGCCAGACGTGGAGGGCTTTGAGGGGAAATACGACCACCTTCCGGCCCCGCCGGACTCGGAGAAACCCTCCACGACGACACCTCGGGGTCGCCCGCCTCGCAAGACGGTACGGCAGGGGGAGGCGTTTCGCTCTCTATCATCTCCGGACGAAGATCCCCCGAAGATGAGCTCTGCTGAGAAGGGCTGAGATCCGAACTACAAGGTAAAACTTCGGTTATCTTCATCAGAAATAGGGCAGGGATATCCTTTAATTTAAAAACTCCCCTTTTTACTTACGGCTCGGTGGAGAGCTGATCCCCTTGGGGGCATAATGTGGCCGAGGCATCTCTCGACGCAGGACCCTCGGACGAAGATTTCTTCCCCCGCTTTGAGACCATGGTCTCCAGGTCTTCAGAGGCGGTCCTCTTCTTCCCTTGGATGGAGGGATTCTCGATCCCTCCATTCCTGGCAGCCTCCTTCACGGAGGCGGTAGCTTCCTTGTTCCCCCTTCACCTTCTTCCAAAGGCGCAACCTCCAGCATCCTGGTTAACACGGGATCCGGCATGGTCTCAGGGAGGGGGGCCGGACACCTGATTAACTTTGCTTTCGCTATCCACTCCTATTCAAGGGAAAACTCTTTTAAAGAGCAAGTTTATGATAAATATGGGATAGTGTGTCTGGGTACAGGGCTACTTACTTGAGTATCCGGGCAATTGCAGCTCAGACCTGCGTCCTTGGTCAAGTCCGGACACATCTCTTGTGATCCGAAGAAAAGCTTGTATATCTCCATGGGCGTCGCGCCCATAAAATGTTGGAGAGCTCGTGGTCCCTCTGGGTTAAATTCCTACAGGAGGAGGGGGCGACGTTTGCAGGGCAGGGTGTGACGAATCAGCATGACCCGCACTACTACGACCAGAGTGATCTCTCTCTCTCTAGGAGATCTTGAATGCGGCCCTGCAACAAGGGCACGTCCTTGGACGGCCCCCAGACAAGTCCTTTATTGACCCATGACGCCAGCTACGGTGGAGGACCCGAGCGAAAGGCAGGTGGCGCCACCCATTTGGTGCCCGTGGGAGCTGTGATATAAAACCACTCTTGTTGCCATAGGCTGAGCTCCTCTTGAAAAGAGCCCTCGGGCCATGGAGCATCAGCATTCTTGCTTATAACAGCCCCTCCGCACTCTTCCTGCTGCCCCTTGATCATCTTTGGCTCCACCTTGAAGGTCTTGAGCTACAATCCGAAGTGAGGGGTAATGCGGAGGAAGGCTTCGCATACGACAATGAACGATGAGATGTGGAGGATGGACTCCGGATCCAAGTCATGAAATTCCAACCCATAGTAAAACATGAGCCCCCTCACGAAGGGGTCCATCGGGAAGCCTAGCCCCCAAAGGAAGTGAGACGCGAACACCACGCTTTCACCAGGCTTGGGAGTGGGAATAACCTGCCCTTGGGCAGGCAACCTATGCGAAATTTGGCTGGTTTGATACCTGGCATCTCTTAGCTTTAGCACGTCTTCTTCCGTAAGGGAGGAAGGCATCCACCGGCCTTGCAGGTCAAAGCCGGACATCATCGAAGGTCCGAAGCGCCTGAATCTGGAGCTTTGGGTGTTGGAACTCAAGGCAAGGTGCAGATTCGATCGAGATCGAAAGTAAGGAGTGGAGCCTTGGTCTCTTTACAAAGACGTTGAATACCAAGAGCCTTCCCCGTGGCCGTTCGGGACTCGCCTTCGATAGAGGAGACGTGCCAACGGGCGCGGTTGGGTTACCCACGCCCGTATTGATGAGAATCCCGGAATAAGGGGACACGATCTCTGCTTTGACAAGACGTGCCAAGGAAACCGCCTCGCTAGACGCGCTGAGGTGGAACAGTAAAAACGATTTGAATAAGGGCTTGGCCGTGGTGTGATGTCATGCCACAGAATACGTCGGCAGATTGAATTTGTGTAAATATTATTCTCTCTACGGTGGTATGTGGAACTTATTTTGCAGAGACGGACACTATCCTTGTGTTCAAAATCTTCTATGAAGTATTCGGAGGAGGAACCCGCCTTGCAATGCCGAAGACAATATGCGCGTCGGACTCGTCGTCATTGAAGCCTGGTTCAGGGGCTACTGAGGGAGTCCTGGATTAGGGGGTGTCCGGATGGCCAGACTATAGCCTTTGGCCGGACTCCTGGACTATGAAGATACAAGATTGAAGATTTCGTCCCGTGTCCGGATGGGACTTTCCTTGGCGTGGAAGGCAAGCTTCGCGATACAGATATGTAAATCTCCTACCATTGTAACCAACTCTGTGTAACCCTAACCCTCTTCGGTGCCTATATAAACCGGAGGGTTTTAGTCCGTAGGACAAACAACAATCATACCATAGGCTAGCTTCTAGGGTTTAGCCTCTCTGATCTCGCGGTAGATCTACTCTTGTACTACCCATATCATCAATATCAATCAAGCAGGAGTAGGGTTTTACCTCCATCAAGAGGGCCCGAACCTGGGTAAAAACATCATGTCCCTTGTCTCCTGTTACCATCCGTCTAGACGCATAGTTCGGGACCCCCTACCCGAGATCCGCCGGTTTTGACACCGACACCCCCTAATCCCGGACTCCCTCAGTTAAGGCACAAGATGATTTTCTCAATGAATTAAATAATAAGAAAAATGATAATGTTGTTAGAGTTATGACTAGGGGTGGTAGAATGACTCAGGAACCTTTGTATCCTGAGGGCCATCCTAGGAGAGTTGAGCAAGATTCTCAGAGAACTAGTGTCGATGCACCTAGTCCTTCTAAGAAGAAGAAAAAGAAAAATGATAGGACTTTGCATGCTTCTAGTGAACCTATTGTAGACACACCTGAGAATCCCAATGATATTTCTATTTCTAATGCTAAAACACAATCTGGTAATGAACACGAACCTAATGATAATGTTAACTATGATGTTCATGTTGACGCTCAACCTAGTAATAACAATGATGTAGAAATTGAACCTCCTGTTGATCTTGATAACCCACAATCAAAGAATCAACGTTATGATAAGAGAGACTTTGTTGCTAGAAAGCATGGTAAAGAAAGAGAACCATGGGTTCAGAAACCCATGCCTTTTCCTCCTAAACCATCCAAGAAAAAGGATGATGAGGATTTTGAGTGCTTTGCTGAAATGATTAGACCTATCTTCTTGCGTATGCGTTTGACTGATATGCTTAAAATGAATCCTTATGCTAAGTATATGAAGGATATTGTTACAAATAAAAGAAAGATACCGGAAGCTGAAATTTCCACCATGCTTGCTAATTACACTTTTAAGGGTGGAATACCAAGGAAACTTGGAGATCCAGGAGTACCAACTATACCATGCTCCATTAAAAGAAACTATGTTAAAATTGCTTTATGTGATCTTGGAGCCTGTGTTAGTGTTATGCCTCTCTCTTTATATCGTAGACTTGATTTGAATAAGTTGACACCTACTGAAATATCTTTGCAAATGGCCAATAAATCAACTGCTATACCTGTCGATATTTGTGAGGATGTGCCTGTAGTGGTTGCAAACGTTACTATTTTAACGGACTTTGTTATTCTTGATATTCCCGAGGACGATAGTATGTCGATTATCCTTGGTAGACCCTTTTTAAATACTGCAGGGGCTGTTATTGATTGCAACAAAGGCAATGTCACTTTTCATGTTAATGGTAATGAGCATACGGTACACTTTTCGAGGAAACAACCTCAAGTTCACAGTATCAATTCTATTGGGGAATTTTCAACGATTACTATTGGAGGTTTTGAATTCCCTCTTCCTACTGTCAAAAAGAAATATGATATTCTTATTGTTGGGGACATGCATATCCCCGTTGAGGTAACCTAGTGTTATTCGAAAATTCTCCGGTTTCATGTTATTCGGAAGAAGTTTATTAACAAGACTTGATCAACCTTGTTAGTAGATTCCTTTTGATGAGCATAAGATGGATGAAGTTAGAAAGCACAACTATCTTTACCCTCCTTTTACTTTCTGTTATTTAGATTAAATAAAGCAAAAATAGCATTTTCTGTCTGTTTTCTGAGTTATCCATGCAATAAAAAATACCCCGAAAATAAAAGTTCTCCAAATGTCCTGAAAATGAAGTATGATTTTTTGTAGAATATTTAAGAATTCCTGGCACTGAGAACACACCGGGGGGGCACCATTTGTCCACGAGGGCACAGGGCGCGCCCACCCCCCTGGGGCGCGCGGCCCTGCCTCGTGGGTCCCATGTGGACCCCCCTCCACTTATTCCAGCACCCACTCACTTCGTCTTCTTCCAGAAAAAATCCTTCCATAGCTCAAACCCGTGTTCTAGCTCATCTTGCTGCCATTTTCGATCTCCTTGCTGAAATCTCCATTCATAAAATTGTTCTGGGGGATTGTTCTTTGGTATGTGACTCCACCAATGGTCCAATTAGTTTTTGTTCTAGTGTTTTATTTATTGAAAATTTTTGCTGCTGAGGTGACCCTGTTCTTGAGCTTGAATGTCAAATTTATATGGTCCAAAGTAGTTTTAATGCATGGTATAGCCTCTAGGCACTTGTGGGAGTAGTTGCTATCAATCTTGTTGAGTTTGGTGCACTTTTATTGAGTCACTAAAAATTTCAGAATTTTTTTTAGAGAAAATGATGAAGAGATTGTTGAGGGGCTCTTCGAGCCAAATCTCGAAGGATAAGCAGAACGAGGAGAATAGAAAGCCCAAGTACAATCTTCCTCGAACCGCGGAAGTCCAGCCATGTGAATGGCCTTGTGATGCGTTCTTGAGGGCTGCCGAAATTCACGATGATTTTTATTATCTGGCTGAGAATGCAGGCATCACCCACTTCCTCCACGACCAGCGCGAATAGTATCTTCTACTCACTAATATTTTCGTGCAAATTTTTTATTTCTATCCTAAGAAATCACCACCTTCAGTGGAGTTTCACTTATATGATGAGGTTAAGGAGATGTCACTCCGTGATTTTTGTCGGGTCTGCAAGATACCCTTTGTGGGCAGTATTGAGGAACCACATCGTAGTGGTGTGGAGGAGTTTATTAATAGAATTGTGGTAGGGGAAACAAGGAAAGTTTTTGATGCAAGAATTACTAGTATACATTTTCCTGTTCTACATTACTTTGTGATATTTGCTAGTAGATGCTTAATTGGTCGCGGGAACAGTGGAAATCTTAGTGCTCCTGATCTTGTTATTTTGCTTCATGCTTTATTTCATGATACGGCCTTCTGTTTAGGAACTATTGTTGCTAAATGGTTAAGTCTGAACCATAAAAGGGCCCTATCTTTGGAGGCATCTTTGCCTCACGCCTTGCTGAACATATTGAGATACCTATTAGGCATCAGGAGAAAGAGGAGAAGTTGATGCCCACTACTTTTCTAGATTATAAGAGTATGCTAGCACATGAGTTTATTGTTAAAACTAAGAAGTAGATGCTTAAGGATAATTTGATATTTGATAAAATTCACTGTGAGACTATTACCTTGCCTGCACCCTCTTTGTTTAGCATACTTTCAGGCACGTACCCCATCTTACCGAGGCCATTTATGCATACTAGAGGCTGACACAAGTCCCAGAGCCTAAGCCTGAGCCACCACTTGACCCTTATCGACAGTCTGTTTATCAGTGGGATCCGAAGGAGATTGCCGACCAGTGGCGCCCGGAGGGTCGACCCTACTCAGTACACCGGAGAGAGTAGCTTCGAGCAGTGGCCATAGACCAACTTAGGCCAAAAGCCTAAGCTTGGGGGAGTACGTATCTCTCACCGACATTACATTCATGTCACACACACTCATTCTAGTTGTCGGTGCTCATACTTTTTCATTGTTCTATCCATGCTAGTTTATTTCCTTTTCTTTCTTTCTTCTTGTGTGTTTGAAAAACCTTAAGAAAAACCCAAAAAAATTAGTTATAGCTTTTAGCTAGTTTACTTTCCATGCTTGTAGTAGTAAGATTAAAAAGAAAACCCAAAAAGATTTTTCGTTCTTCTTTTGCTTGTTGGGAGCTTTCCCGTGTAAATAGTTTTATTTCTTTTCTTTTCTTTTCTTTGGGGGTCGAGAGGAGAAGACCACGATGAAACCGTTGAGTAGCTCTCATATGCATTATTGTTGATCTAACCAAGAGCCCACATTACTTTGTCTTCTCCTTTGTATTAAACTAGCAAAGTGGCCCGCTCGATGCGCGGGCTAGAATTTTAGAAATTTTAATATGAGAACATATTAGTTCATTTTTTTTCTAAAGACACATTGAGACCAAATGTGTTGAAATTTACAAATTTAAGTCTTGTTTTAACATAGTTTTTTCTAGGTATTTTTTTCTCATTGACATGTAAATATATATGTTTGTCATTTATGTGCTTATTATGAACACCGTACTAAATGTATTTTTAATATGAATCACATTGTAAAATTTATAATTCATATCATTTTTTGGTGTTATGATTTTTTCTATTTATTTTAAATTGTTTAGTAGTTCACCTTTTTTAGGGAGAAATAGATGTGCATTCTCTCGGTTACCTGCAGTTTGTCAAGTTGGAAGGAAGAAAAATGTGATTGTCCGTAGTTTCAATTTGGTCGTCGTTTTTCAAGTGGAGAATGCATATATGAAATCATTTCCATGGTACAACAAATTATCAGTGGGAAAAGCAATTTATTTATGAAAAAATATGATTACATATATTTACTAATATAAATTATGTAAAAAACATATGATTGGAGAAGATAAAACCTAAGTATTGACATGATGGAAAAATATCAAGGGGATGTATTACTATTAAGTGGAAATGATGACGACAAATATGATCGTACATACCATCTAAATATGAGTGCCGAGTTTTTTTCCTTTGTTACGGTTTTTTATTCATACGATGATAATGTACTATATGTTTGCATGATAAAATATACTATAATTTAGGCCGAACACATGTGTATGCAATATATTTTTCTGTAATAATAGCTAGTAATTAGGTTTTTTGTGTTTTTTTAAATTGTGTTGTTTGTAAACCTGATTCTTTTTTTAGAGGAAGTAAAAATTGATTCTTTTTTGCTGGTATGGTTGGTTGGGCTTTAGCCCAACAATCTCAAGCATATCCCCCAAAGGGATGACACATCTTCTCTCTCACTCTACACTTACAAAAAAAGAGTTTTTTTCTTTGTCACTAACAACTTCACATGTATCTCTTGCCTGATGCCCCGATCCCCTTTCTCCTTTCCTTGGTCTCTCCGTTCACTCCAAAATTATTAACACTAAATCAGGCCCGGCTTGTACCGCTGGTAATTCTTAATCTCCCACCAGTTTGCTCTGTTGATTTGTGCCTTGAGCCTGCTAGTCCTCTGCTACAGGCATCGCTCGACTCGCTGGTGCGGCAACATGGTGACCATCTTTGACGGCTGGTTTGGCTCGTACGCCTCCTCTGTGTCCTTGGTTTGTAAGCGGCGATGGATCATGGATGTATAGCATGGCCCGAGTAGCAGCTCCAATGGAGGAGGCGAGATCGTTGATCTGCACGGTGTCGTTGCTGTCAGCATCCTTGTAGGGGATCCTTCGTCGTGGATCTCGACTCGCACAGCTAGCGTGGATTCAGCTTTTGTATGAGGTATTTGGTCCATTGTCTTCCTCAATCGTGCAAGCCAGACTTCGTCGTTGTTCCCACTCGAGGAATCCCGACATCTCGTCATCTTCCTCCACAGCGGCAACATGCTTCGACCTACAGGTCTCCTTTTTCCCTTTTCATGTCTATATGACATATATTTTTTCTTAACCTTTTCCTGTGTGTGTACGATTGTACCAATATAATGTAATTAAAACACTGCCTGTTAGTGAAAAATGTTAATTTTCTTTTGTCCCCTCCACTTTTTCTGTGCTTCCGTTTGCATCGATAGTGTTAGGTCCCTTGCCCCCATTCATACTCGGCAAATTTAAGTACTAATTAGTGTATCATTGAGTAGCTATAGTTTAATATTTCCCAAAGACACTGTGTTTCAATAATTGAGCAATAAAAAAGGTATATACAAATTATAATGATACATGGATGCCTTGATTATTGTGTTGTACTATAAATTAAGCCACACATATCACTAAGTATAGAGTGCCCATATTTGTATTGATAGCCCTAGTAATAAATGCTTAGTAAATTTGGATTTAGGTTTACACAAAAAGATTAAAGTTCTGACCATTGAATTTCTGACCAAATTCAAAGTGACAACCACTATCGTTTGCTTGTGCAAAAGTTCTTCATTTACCATATTTACTAAAATATCCCTGCATAGCGTGATCCCTGATATTGTCGCCACAGAAAGAATTTAAGCATGAAAAAGTGACTTAAGGATCATTTATGTAGTCTAAAATTGATGTAGTAATATAAATTAACTTCAGTCTCATGGATGTTTTGACATCTGCACAAAATCATGTTCATAAATCTTTTTAATAACACTTGTCCTTTGATATGGATTTTGTACATACCTGAGAATTGTTTCTCAATATTTACTCCACTCTCTAATGTATCACTATCAGCAAATTCAAATTAGTAGTCAAAAAATTAATTTTACCTTTTCCTTTAGAATGTATAGGCTATTTCATCTTTTCCCGTATTTCTGATTTAATTGTGTAATAGAAAACTTCATCAAAGCTAAAAATAATCAATAATTAACAACTAAGTTTAATTTACTTTTTCCAGAATACGTATTTTATCTGGTTCACTGACATCATAACAAATAGTTTTTGATCAAAGAGAAACATTTACCCGAAAACGGTCAAAGTATTGCGAATGATGCAACAACAACAAAATTAATATGAATTCCAATGTTCGAAGGAAAAATAAGGGCTAGCTTGTAACATGAGTTTTCTTTGGTATGGTCATCGTCATTCTCTTGAGCCTCCACCATCTAGAGCCCAGCACCCAATATACGTAAGTTTTTTGAAAGGTAATTTGCCAAACAAAATAAAACGTCAACATGTACTAATATAGGTAGTTAATTTACTATAAAGACAACACATTAATGCTTTGTCCGCACACAAAACTTGCTGGTAGTTGAATTATTGAACGTACCTAACTTCCATAATATTTGTACAACATTATGTGTGCTTTTTTCAAACAATTTAGAAAGATAGCTTTTCTGATCAAGCTCTTTGTTCTACGTACAGCGACAGTCATGGCCTGCCTTCTAGTCTCGCATGACCTCTTAATAGTTTTTTGATCAAGATTTTTTGTTCTCATGTACAATAAGAGCGGTAAACTACTTATACAATGATTCATTTGGTTTCAAATCATGCACATATGCTATTTATCCAGTTTCTGACGCAAATCTGATAGGATATATGAGACCATCTTATTCTGTGATATTTGTTGTGCCTACTTATACTCTAAATTTGCATTCTCTTGTAAAGTTTAGTACATTTGCCTTATAAAGGAAGGTGCAGTTCTATCTTAAGTATTGTCATGATTCATGGTAACGCTACCCCTCCTAACTCTGAATATATTTGCTTATATCATACTATAGTATTCATTGATCTATTTAAGGACCATATATATAAATGCGCAACTTTATTCTTTTGTATTATGCTCCCTTTCATAGTAACATGGTCTTAACTCTAAAAGCTGCTGACCTGAAGACATCATTTAACCAAGCTGTGTTGATCTATCCGTTTGGTGCCACCACTACACTGGGAAAGATCACCTGGCCATGGGCAGCATTACTTTCAATTTTAAATTGTATTGCTTAAGTTGCTTCCCTTGCCCACTTTATATAAAATTGGAACAAAATGCAGTCACATTCTGTTTTCGGCTAGTGAGCGCACACTTGTACATGTAAACTAATACATTAAGAATTCATCTATCCAATTCCTGGTATATACATCCTGTAACAAAGCTGAATTAGTAATCAACTGATACAAAGGCAGCAAGATTAACTTGGGGGCATGCACGCTATGGATTTCAAAGGCTGATTAACTTGGGGGCATGCACACTGGATTTCAGAGGCTTATATCAAGCCTTCCCTGTTCCTTTATTTGTCACAGGTGTTGGCAATGTGGTTCAGAGGCTTATATCAAGCCTTCTCTCTTTCTTTATTTGTCACAGGTGTTGGCAATGTGGTTCAGAGGCTTATATCAAGCCTTCTCTCTTTCTTTATTTATCATAGGTGCTAGCCATGCATGTACTGATCAAGAGATGCTCCTTAAAGTTAGCTTTGCTAAGCTACGTGTGCGGCGGCATCATAGACCAAGCTAGCCCTAACAGGTCCATGACTCCATGTACGTGGTGTTTCAGGCTAGTCGTGCATGTACAAATCCAAACAAATCCAACATGTACATATCAAGCCACCTAAAGAAGCTAGCTTTGCCAAGCTACGCTCGCGGTGGCTATCTACAACCAATGTGAAATTTATCTTCAATCTAAATAATTTTCTATGAAACAGAGTTCCTCAATCAGTCTTGGTACATCTTGATTAAAGCAATGGGGATAGTGAATATCAACTATTCTACACCCTAGGGTTTGGGAAGGGGCGGCATACCTTAAGAGGATAACTGGAAGAATGGAGTCGATGGAGTACCAGGTCATCTTCTTCGGTCTCTGGTGATAGCCGACGTCGCCGGCGCTCGAGGCCTCGGTGATAATCGTGGTTGCCGCCAGGTCACCTCCCTTTTTTCACTTTTGATGCTTGCCTCTTTTTCACGTATATGAGGATGCAACGGATCGAGAGGTTTTCTTTTGATGTGCATGAGCGAAGGGATTTGAGAGGGTTTTTTCACGTGGGCATTGGTGGGTAATTTTAAACCTTTTCAATCCATTGGTGGGTAATTTTAAATCTTTTCAATCCATTGGTTGTGCTCGCGTAATGACTTAAATTGATGGTCCGATGTTTCTAATTATTATGGGTTTTTCTAGCATAATTCTCTTTTTCCTGGTTACCCCGTAAAGCACTTTTTATATATAAATAGATGCTTGCAGATTCCAGCTTAGTCCAATGCACGTGCACTATTATTATTATCGACACCGTTTGGTCGTGCGAGTGAAAGGTAATAATGATGATATATGATGGACTGATTGAGATGAGAGAAGGTGGTATGAACTTGACCTATCTTGTTTTTGTAAATATGATTAGTCCACTATTCCTGATTCGTCCTATTATGGATGAAACATGTTTGCAATGACAACTAGAGATTATAGTTCTCATGCCATGCTTAATTAGCTAGCAGTTTATAATGGTTTACCTTGCATGCCAACATGCTATTAAAACGGTTGTGATGTGGTATGATAGGGTGGTATCCTCCTTTGAATGATTTGAGTGGCTTGACTTGGCACATGTTCACGCATGTAGTTGAAACAAAATCAACATAGCCTCCACGATATTTATGTTCATGGTGATTTATATCCTACTCATGTTTGCACTCATTGTTGGTTAATCTTAATGCATGTTCATGACTGTTGTCGCTCTCTAGTTGGTCGCTTCCCAGTCTCTTTCTAGCCTTCACTTGTACTAAGCGGGAATACTGCTTGTGCATCCACTTCCATAAACCCCCAAAGTTATTCCATATGAGTCCACCATACCTTCCTATATGCGGTATCTACCTGCCATTCCAAGTAAATTTGTATGTGCCAAACTCTAAACCTTCAAATGAAATTCTGTTTTGTATGCTCGAATAACTCATGTATCAACTAGGGTTGTCTATATCTTCCATGCTAGGTGGGTTATTCTCACGATGAGTGGACTCCGCTCATCATTCACGAGAAAATGGCCGGTAACCGGGATGCCCAATCCCATGCTCAAATCAAAATAATTGCAAACAAAACTCCCCCAGGATTGTTGTTAGTTGGACATCATCCGTTGTTTCAGACAAGCCATGGATTGATGTTTGTTGGTGGTGGGGGAGTATGAACTTTACCATTCTGTTTGGGAACCGCCTATAATGTGTGTAGCATGGAAGATATCGAGATCTCTTGGTAGTTATGTTGACAATGAAAGTATGCCGCTCAAAAATATTATTATCTGTGTTCCAAAACTCGAGCTCTTGCACCTCTACAAATCCCTGCTTCCCTCTATGAAGGGCCTATCTATTTACCTTTATGTTGAGTCATTATCCTCTTATTAAAAAGCACTAGTTGGAGAGCTCCGTTGTCATTTGCATGCATTGCTATTAATTTACATTGAGTATGAATGTGACTGGATCTCTTTTGCCATGAATTACAATGTCTAGTCAGTCCTTGATCTTCAGGGGTGCTCTACATTTATGTTTTGCGGTCTTGGAAAGAGCTAGCGAGATACCATCTTGTTATATCATATTATAATTGTTTTGAGAAAGTGTTGTCATCCGAGATTTATTATTATTGCTCGCTAGTTGATTATGCCATTGATATGAGTAAACATGAGACCTAAAAGTTATTGTGAATATGGTTAGTTCATAATCTTTCCTGAAAACTTGAATATTGGCTTTACATATTTGCAACAAGATCAAACAGAGTTCGTAAAAGTTTTTCTTTATCACTTTTAGTTTGTCAACTGAATTGCTTGAGGACAAGCAAAGGTTTAAGCTTGGGGGAGTTGATACGTCTCCAACGTATCTACTTTTCCAAACACTTTTGCCCTTGTTTTGGACACTAATTTGCATGATTTGATGGAACTAACCCGAACTGATGTTGTTTCCAGCAGAACTGCCATGGTGTTATTGTTGTGCAGAAATAAAAGTTCTCGGAATGACCTAAAAATCCACGGAGCAACTTTTTGGAATTAATAAAAATACTAGCGAAAGAATCAGCATCAAGGGGATCACACCCTATCCACGAGGGTGCAGAGCGCGCCCACTGCCTCGTGGGGCCCCTGGGACTCCATCGACCTCAACCCCAACTTCATATATTCACTTTCAGGGACAAAAAAATAAAAGAGAAGGATTCATCGCGTTTTACGATAAGGAGCCGCCGCCAAGCCCTGTTCTTCCACGGGAGGACTGATCTGGAATCCGTTCGGGGCTCCGAAGAGGGGAATCTGTCGTCATCATCATCATCAACCATCCTCCATCACCAATTTCATGATGCTCACCACCGTGCATGAGTAATCCCATCGTAGGCTTGCTGGACAGTGATGGGTTGGATGAGATTTACCATGTAATCGAGTTAGTTTTGTTAGGGTTTGATCCCTAGTATCCATTATGTTCTAAGATTGATGTTGCTATGACTTTGTCATGCTTAATGCTTGTCACTAGGGCCCGAGTGCCATGATTTCAGATCTGAACCTATTATGTTTTCATGAATATATGTGAGTTCTTGATCCTATCTTGCAAGTCTATACATTGACCTACTATGTGTTATGATCCGGCAACCCCGAAGTGACAATAATCGGGACCACTCCCGGTGATGATCATAGTTTGAGGAGTTCATGTATTCACTAAGTGTTAATGCTTTGGTCCGGTACTCTATTAGAAGGAGGCCTTAATATCCCCTAGTTTCCAATAGGACCCCGCTGCCATGGGAGGGTAGGACAAAAGATGTCATGCAAGTTCTTTTCCATAAGCACGTATGACTATATTCGGAATACATGCCTACATTGCATTGATGAACTGGAGCTAGTTCTGTGTCACCCTATGTTATAACTGTTGCATGAGGAATCGCATCCGACATAATTATCCATCACTGATCCATTGCCTACAAGCTTTCCACATATTGTTCTTTGCTTAGTTACTTTTCCGTTGCCACTGTTACGATTGCTACAAAACTGCTACTTTTACTATTGCCACCATTACCGTTACTTCCATACTACTTTGTTACTAAATACTTTGCTGCAGATATTAAGTCTTTCAGGTGTGGTTGAATTGACAACTCAGCTGCTAATACTTGAGAATATTCTTTGGCTCCCCTTGTGTCGAATCAATAAATTTGGGTTGAATACTCTACCCTCAAAAAATGTTGCGATCCCCTATACTTGTGGATTATCAGTGACTCGGGGCTCTTCTGGCCCAACTCTTTTGCTTCGGGGGCTTCTTCTGGTCCATAAAAAATCCACAAAAATTGGCAGGTCAATTGGACTCCGTTTGGTATTCCTTTTCTGTAGAACTCAAAAACAAGGAAAAAACAGAAACTGGCACTGGGCTCTAGGTTAATAGGTTAGTCCCAAAAATCATATAAAAAAGCATATTAATGCATATAAAACATCCAAGATGGATAATATAATAGCATGGAACAATAAAAAATTATAGATACGTTGGAGAAGTATGAGATGGCTTCCTCTCTCTCGTTTGATTCTCAATACAATGGTCTCTTGGAGATCCATATGATGTAACTCTTTTTGTTGTGTGTTTGTTGGGATCTGATGAACTTTGAGTTTATGATCAATTATATCTTTTATATCCATGAAAGTTATTTGAGTCTTATTTGATCCCTTATATGTATGATTGCTTATAGCCTCGTATTTCTTCTCCGATATTTGGGTTTTGTTTGGCCAACTTGATCTATTTACCTTGCAATGGGAAGAGGTGCTTTGTAGTGGGTTCGATCTTACGGTGCTTGATCCCAATGACAGAAGGGGAACCGACATGTATGTATTATTGCTATTAAGGATAAAACGACGGGGGTCTATTTCTACATAAATAGATCTTGTCTACATCATGTCATCATTCTTAATGCATTACTCCATTTCTCCATGAACTTAATACACTAGATGCATGTTGGTAAGCGGTCGATGCGTGGAGTAATAGTAGTAGATGAAGACAGGAGTCGGTCTACTAATCTTGGACGTGATGCCTATATAATGATCATTGACTAGATATCATCATGATTATTTGAAGTTCTATCAATTGCCCAACAGTATTTGGCGTTTGATCTATCAATATTTACTACTCTCTCACGTCTGTTTGCCAATTTTTGGCGCCGTTACCCGAAAGGGATTGACAACCCCTTTTACAGGTCGGGTTGCGGGTATTTGTTATTTGTGTGCAGGTGTTGTTTACGTTGTGTTGCTTAGTTCTCCTACTAGTTCGATAACCTTGGTTTCATTTCGGAGGGAATTACCTTCCGCTGCTGTGCTGCATCGTCATCCCTTCCCACTACAAAAAAATACACTTCCGTGATGATACGTGTTTGTGACAGTAGGTCGCGTTTTTTGTCATGCATGTACATCCATGACAAATTTATGACAGAATCAAGATAGTCATATCTGTGCTGTCGTAGAAGTGTTCCATGACATTACCAAAATTATCATCACGGAAGTGTCCACTTCCATGACGATAAATCGAGCGTCACAGAAGTGCTTTCGTCAAGGGTGACAGACACGTGGCATCCATCGTAACGGAACGTCGTTAAGCTATCGGGTCGGGTTTTGGACCCGATAACCCGTTAACAGCCCCGACCAATGGGGATTTTCCACGTGTAAAATCATCATTGGCTGGAGGAGACACGTGTCAGGTCTGCGTTGGCACAGGTGTCACTCATCCAATGGGCGAGACGCACCTATGATATGTTGACACGTGGACCGGCCCATCAAGTTTAAATGGGCAGGCCCAACTAAAGGCCCACAAGATTTTGCGGACCATAATGGGCCGGCCCAGCTAAAGGCCCATGACATTTTGCGGACCATAATGGGCTATCCCAGCTAAAGGCCTATAAGATTTTGCGGGCCATAATGGGCCGGCCCAGGTAAAGGCCCACAAGATTTTTGTGTGCCATAATGGGCCGACCCGGTAAAGGCCCACAAGATTCTTGCGGATCATAATGGGCCAGCCCAGCTAAAGGCCCACGAGATTTCGCCGACATTAATGGGCCGGCCCAGCTGTAGGCCCACAAGATTTTGAGGACCGTAGTAGGCTGGCCCATTAACTGGCTGCCATGTTTTGGGCCAAATGTCGGCCCATATTTGATCCGGTCCATTAATGGCCTGCCACGCTCCCGGCCTAATAGCGGCCCATATGAGATCCGGCCCGTTGAAAGCCTACCACGTTCTGGGTCAAATTACGGCCCAGATCAGGTCCGGCCCTTTAAGAGGCTTTGGGCTCAATTATGGCCCATATCAGATTCAGCCCGTCAACTGGACACTATGCTTTTGGGCCCACTTGCTAAAGGCCCACTTAGTAATTCGGCCTGATATTAGTTTTGGCCTATTAAGGGCCCATTTAACATTTCGGCCCTATATTAATTTCGGCCTGTTAAAAGCCCGTCATATAGTTGGGCCTAACTACGGCCCGGTTTGCATCCGGCCTGCTCGCAGCCGATATCTGATTGGGCCAAACAAGGACCGAGGCAATTTTGGCCTGTTAAAAGCCTGTGATTTGATTCACACAATCATGGGCCGGGGTTCATTCCGGGCTGCTGTCGGCCCGTGAGCTGTTCGGCACATTTCAGGCCCAACCTACATCGTGATTGCATGACGGCCCGATTATGTACCATAATTTTACGGTTTGGCCGGTTTACTGCGAAGACAGGATATATATACAGTAAAATAACTGCAGCATCGTGAATAATAAAAAAACCTAGACTATACAATAAAGAAATTACGGCATATTACATCCATTGGGCATCAAAATTCGCCACTATGATAATAAAGCACAAGCAGACAGCAGATTACATACACTAGCAATCAAAGATCGCCACCAGTGCAAATAAACATGCTGACAAAATAATATACAAAACCGACAGCACTTCAATAGAGTTCAAGAAAGGTTAGACCTGCTGGGGAGCTACAGCGCAAGCAGCTGAGCAAGATGATGAGACTGCGCTTGTTCAACACTTATATCTTCCTCACTCTGAAAGATAAACAAGCAGACAGATGACAGGTTTTGCACATAAAAGTATCAGTGCTGACAATTCATCACATTTCTTACTGATGAATAAAGTGACACAGTTTAAAATTGCATTAACACAATATGGTATTGTTCAGGTCAAGACATGGCAGGAAATGACATTGTGAAGGAGTTGGCAGCTTCTTGACACCACTGGATTACAGATCAAGAACTCATAAGTATCAATGGTTAGTGTGCTGTCAATTTATACCATTTCAGATTGGCAAATAAAGAGACGGTTTAAATAATAGTAGAATGATATGACATTGTTCATAGTTAAGACATTGCAGAATATGACATTGTGCTGTAGTGGGTAGGTTCACCACACCACTGGATTACGGATGAAGAACAGAAGCATACATGCAGTGCAAAAGAAGATCACTTGCTCCGTATAGTTTAATTTACATGGTATGAAGAAGGAACTTGGTTGTACAATTGAAAACTTAAATTGAGAAAGGACAAACTTTTGTTTATGAACTACATAATAAACTTTAAGCAAGCAATTTGATGCAAACACCAAAAATAAACAGCTGCTGCAGTCATGCCTAACCAAATATATACAACAAAGTTTGAAGGCTTGAGATGGACAAACTTACATTATTGGTGAAGACAGACTCTATAAAGGCCTTGTCCATGCTGATGGGGGGGGGGCAATTCAAGAAGTTTACCACATAATCTTCTTCAAAAGCATTGCCTTTATTCTACATTTTGTTAAGAGTAAATATAGATGTGATAATATACGAAAAAATGGAGAATATTTAAGATAAGATGAAGAGTGATGCTACATAACCAAGTAGCTATAAATGTAAGTGCAGCAATACAGGCAAAAGGTACATCCAAGAGCAATGCACAGCTAAACTTCTTCAGTACCAACCCCTGTTCAAGAATTCATCTGATTAACCAGTTAACTTGCCGATTAATCCCTACTCGTAGGGTCACCGAGTAGCCTATAAACTGATAAATCATCCGATTAATTGATTAAATGGCTGATTAACTTGCCAATTAGCAGATTAATCCCCTACTCACCATCCAACCAAGCAGCTACCAGTTAACGATTTCCTCAACAATGGTACCAACCTTATCGTAAGAGTAAATATAGATCTGATGTGTAGAAAATGGAGGGCAAAGGAAAATAAGCTGCAGAGTGATGATACATGAACAACTACCTGTCATTATAAGTACACTAATAAAGGACATCAAGTACTTACAAGAACAATGCAGAGATAAAAAAACATTAGCATTGGATATATTCTACACTAATGTAACCATTCATACAGATCAGATAATATGGAGCGAACAATTGATAAGCAAGCTATCATGCATACTGCTGTCACATAATGAACCAGGTATGTATGCAAGTACAGTGATACAGGACAACAGGTACTAACAAGAGCAAAGCAGCGGGCAGCATATTTGCGATATCCTGTCGTTCTTTTCAAACCGGAATTCTTCTTCGAGTAGATTTCCTGTGAAAAAGATCCATAAGGCACATGCGGAAAAGTAGAAGTTCAAATTGTCATGTGATTTCATAGACAGTACCTCATCCTGGGAACAAGACCAGTGCATAACAAGGTTTTTACATTCAATATCTTCTAAATTTAGCACAGGAGACTTCACCAGAAATTCGTTTATAGACTTGCCATCCAAGTGTGATTTCCTCAGGTAACATCGATACTACTGCAATGCTTCCTTGAAAAGCACAAGCTAGCTTTGCTCGTCATGGCTATCCAGATTGACCCTCGCCTAGTTATAACAATGTAATGTAAATCATTGATGTGTTCAATCAGTAGAAAACAGGAAAATAATAACCATGAATAATAGCACTTACACGTAAGTTGGACAGGAAGATGTGAAAATGGTGTTTGTCTTCACAATAATCTTCCCATGATGGGAATATATGCATGTAGGCCCTAACAACATTGAAAGCATTGTCTTTTAAACTAGGAATAAATGGAATGGGGTTCCAATCTACAGGAATTGGCCGTCTCTGCAGTTGGGATAGGTCTTCGGCCGGTGGACTTGCTGTACTTTTTGCTGGAGTGGGATTTTTCTGTGGTACAGCTGGTGCTATGGCAAATGAAGTCGGTATACCTTTTGCTGGAGTGCAGGTCCTGTGTGGTGGGGCTAGTGGTGTGGCTAGTGAAGTATGGGTACAGTCTGCTGGAGTCGGTCCTATGTTTTGTGTCACTGGTTGTACAACCAATATAAGTGGGGTGCTGTCTGATTTCTTCGGCACCACCATGTTTTTCAAGGACTTTGTTGGTGCTCCATCAGGTTCGGCAATCACCCTCTTCCTTTTTGATGTCTGATGCACAAGAACAACATTTGAGTGGAAAAACATGGCATGATGACACATGGAATATGTATTGATAATGGATGGGCATGGCATCTCGACATATATGATGAGTAAACTAAGCAGATGGCGCTGCAACAAAGTAGAAGAAATGCAAGACAACATATGCAAGATACCCGCAATCAATAAAACATTGCCAAATTAGAACAGGCACCTTGATGGGTGAACAGGACAGGCCATCTGCCTTTGACTCCTCGAGGTTAGAATAGTCATTAGGATCATATTCTAAACAAGAATCAACAGGTGGGGAGCGTATGAGTTTCATTGCATCCAGAATGGTACTCAATGCCTTGGTGCCAATTTTGTAAGTCATTGCAGTGTTTAGCTTCAAGAGTGGACTGCTACTAGTGCGACACAAAGCAGCTACACAGATCATAATGTAGATATAACGGGAAAACCTTAAGCATCAGAGTAAAATCAGCAAAGTGGAACTTGCTGGAATATATGTGCTAGTATTGCCAGTACGGCTAGAAACGCTTCAGATACCAGCTCTCTTCAAGTGAAGGTGCGGTACTATTAATATCAGTGTAACTCTCAAAGGCGACACAGCTCCCCACATTTCCTTGCTATTCTTATAGGATTCAAGTGGGCAGGCCACTACAAATCCTATTCCTATGTTTACAAGATCCTACGAATCAAAGAGGCTCAAAGTGTCCATCACAACCGACTGTATAGACCTCTACATTGCAAATGTCCCTGCTCATCTTCAGTACAAGGAACATACTGTACTACTATCATACTCCCTCCGTTCCAAAATATAAGTCTTGGTAGAGATTTCCACTATGGATCACATACAGATGTATCCAGATACATTTTAGAGTGTAGATTCACTCATTTTGCTCCATATGTAGTCCATGGTGGAATCTATACAAAGACTTGTATTTAGGAACGGAGAGAGTACATATTAAAGAAGAACGGAAAAGGAACATGGTAAAGAAGAGCAAGCAGATTTTGGATAATAAAATGTTGGTTGCACGGTGCCCACACATGATGAACTAGAGCGCATTAAGAATGCAACTCCCAGCTGTCTCTCGACCATTTCAGGCGGTTGGATGAAGATCCTATGTCTCCTAACCCTTCTTCTTCCTCGTCTCTGATTCTTCCCATACAGAACACCGCACGGGCCGCCAGCCCACACCGCCTGTGTTCCTCTGTCACCCCCACCCCCACCCCCGCCCCAACCCCCACCCGCGTCGAGTTTTCTTCGCTTGGCGAGGCCCCACAACCACCCGAGCCCCTTCGATCGCACCGGCGAACTCCGCCGAGCTCTGAAAAATCGACTGACCCAATTTTGAAATTTAGTCTGCTGTGATATAACTAGTGTGGAATATAAAAGGGGAAAACCATAAGCTTTGGGAGTATAGTGTTGAGCATGCCATGGCGGATCTGAAGGTGCAAACCAGACAAAGTCAACTTCGCAACCAAGGCAAGAAATCAGAGTAAAGTAGTGCCGATCTATTTTCTTTTTGCGATAAATAAGTTGAGCAGATACGAAAGAGTACCGCCTCTGGTGCAGTGCCGTGTACGCATCTGCTGAGAATTTGATGGTGCTGCGGTAGCGATGGCTGTCAGCGGCGTGGAAGCAGATCTAGGAGGGTAGATGGTGGCGGCAGGGCACGGTGGATGAGACGGTCGTAGGAGCGGCGCCGGCAAGGTGGACAACGGCGGGGATGAAGCGAGAGGACGGGATGCAAGGATCCCGGTCCGAAGCCGTGGATGAGAGAGGTTGATCTCTTGTAATGGACGGCGGCGGCGGGTATCAGCTCCGGCATGGTGGAGGAGGACGGCGGTGGATGGGGTGGCGGACGGTGGCGGACGGAGGAGGGTGGGGTGGAGTGGGTGTTTTGGCGCCCACGGAGTACGAATGGGGAAAAGGGAGGTAGAGAGGAAGGGGGGAACCATGTATTCAGGGCGCGCTTGTCTCAAATGCAAGGAAATTTACAAACTTAGCCCCGTTTCAAATTTCTACTACATCACAGCAACATTAGTCGGTTGGGGATAGGACGGTAATCTCGCATACACCGAATATTTGCCGACGAGAGTTTATTTTTGGCGCCCGCCGTGTATGAATATGAATCGGGGAGGGAGTCGATTTTGGCCGAGGACACACTGTGTTTTGGCGCCCACCGTGTATGAATCCGGGTGAGAGGCGGTTACGTCACGTTTGGGTGAAATTACAAACCTACCCCTATCGAAACCTATAGAAATCCAGCAGATAGGCTTTGCGTGGCAGGGATAGGCAGTAGTGATTTCCATCTCACAGATTCTGGTTTCGGGCGGTTACTGCGACTTTCCCCGCTTCGTTCAAATTTTGCAGAGTGCACGTTTACCATGCCAACTCAATTTGAATCCCGTTTGTATTCTATTTTTTTGGGCAGGATCCATTTTCAATTGGAATTACATTTTGTATACATCATTTTTATATATACTTTCAAAAGCACCACAAAGAATTCTGCTCCTTTATATGTATAATATGATTTACAAATACAACGATCTCGAAATCTTGAGGTTGAATTCGAAAAAAATTAACCAAATTATGTTCTACTAAAATGTATGGATCAGTAATATCTACATATTAAATAACATAGATGTGCGTGAATTCATATGAGTATGCATGTTTGATAGATCAATTTTGGTTCGAGTATGGATTACATGTAGCATCATCTTGAATTCAAATATTTGAATCCCTTTTTTGTTCACTCCTTTCACGCCCATCTCTCTCGCATGCATGCTCCTTTAGGTAGCTATCACTCTCTTTTCTCCAGCTCACCCGCATGCTCACTTCATGTTTCTCCTATCCTCGCAAACATAGTCTCTCGACGTCTCCCTTGAGAAGTGTCACACTCTCCCTACTATTATACATTACACGGTTTTCATTATCTCTCACGTCTCTACTGTTCTCTGGTATCACTCGGTACCTAAGCTTTCTTTTTCACCACCACACACACAGTCTCCACTCGTCTTTCACTTTGTCTTTCTCTCTATGGGATTCTCTCACACACCCTATATGTCTCTACATATGACTCATACCACCAAAATTACTCTCTCTCTCCTATAGACACAACATTTGTTGCGGTCTCCTTTTCGTCTCCATCCCAGACTGACATTATTCATTTGTTTACCGATCAGACAATCCCGACTACCGTCTCCTCTCTCTCTCTCTCTCTCTCATAGACACACACACACACACAACTCCTGCTTCCACTCCCCTTCCCGACTACCGTCTCTCTCTCACACACACAAAACTCTTGCTTTCACACCCCGACTCGTATTTCTCTCACAAACATTTATCGACTAGCTAGCCTCTAGATAGGTTTATACACCCGCACACTCGTGCTTCCACCATTGCATACATGTCTCTCTCCTGCTCCTTGTATCTATGTAGATTTTTCTTCCCTTCTTGAGACATGCCCTCTTGATCGTGCACACACACACTATCACCTCATTTTAAGCTGATACCTATCGCACACACACTCCTTGTGTCTTTGTCACACATGCACTCCGTCCTCCTCCACTCTCCCTCTCTCTCACACACACATGGGCTTTTTGCAACAACTAGCAAGATGCCCATGCGTTGCACGGAACATCAAGATGCATTTGTATGAGTAGTTTATCTTGTGGGGGAAAAGGATGAACGAGGGAAGACCTTATTTGCAAATGTGGAGAGGGGTGTGGGAATCTTTTTGCAAAATTGCCATAGTTTCCTTCCTATCCGTCAGATATAGATCGGACGGCCTATATTGTAGGATGGCAGGCACACGATCATCACCGACAATGCTTTTTATAAGAGTAGGGATAAAAAATAGAGTTGGTGATGATGGTGGGCCTGCCATCCTGCAATGTAGGTCGTCCAATTTATATCTGACGAATAGGAAGGAAAATATGGCAATTTACCCGCACTCTTCACCACATTTGCAGATAAGGCCTTCCCTCGTTCAACCTTTTCTCCCACAAGATCTTGATGTTCCGTGCAACGCACGGGCATCTTGCTAGTAAGAGTAGAAATTAGACATATACCACTTCTCGAATCTTGAAACCAACAACATTCCTCCCTTATCTCATCAAAACCGCCGAAGGAATATATTTTGAGTGAAATATAACATATTTTTAGTGATATACGTATTTCAAAATTAGACGTTTTTCTATCAAATCGGTGAATATGTATTAATCTACTTTGATCGTGTGGCAACGCATTGGCACATTGCTAGTAGTTATTATAATTTTTTGGACACCAGACAAACGGTGGAGTACATATACGAAGAGAAGAGGCGCACACACGCTGTCGGCCTCTCGCTGTCTCGCACGCATGAGTGTTATGTAAAGGCGACGTTAACAAATAAACCCTAAAACCCTAGGTGCATGATTGCTGCATTCACGGGTACCGGGTACGTGGTGGAGCACCTTTGTAGGAATAGTCAGCTCGCGTGATAATTTGATCCGTAGGGGTTGATGGTCGGGACCACAGGTGAACAACTTGGAGCGCGGTGGCTCGCCAGTTGCCACAGATCGAGTAGCCACGTTTAAAATATCATTTTTAGCGGGGTTAAGAGTTCCGATTTTCAATGGCACGTTATAAGTAGTAAGTAGTTTTTAGAACGATTGGTATGGAGCGAAAATGGAATTCATAGTACTACGTACCTCCTTGGCGTATGGTTGTATGGGTTTTTTTGCGATGGAGGTTGTATGGGTTTATGTTGCCGGATGTTGAACCTGGTAGTTCTAGGGCAAATACTATGATTTAGATTTAGATGCTGGTTTTCGATGAAAATCAGAAGGGGAAACCCTTCTTTGATTAAAAAAACTACTACCTCCATTCTAGTTTACTAGTCCCCATCGTACTTTGGGTCAAAGTTTGTCCACGAATTTTACTTGTAAAATGTGAATGGAAAACGAGATTTTGTTATACCCAAACAATAAAGGACTGGAGGGAGTGATTGCTCTGACACGGACGCGACCTCTCATAGCGCAGGCATTGAACCGGCGTGCCGGCCAAGAGGGCCGCACTTGCTGTAGGCCCGGCTGAGCACGCCTCCTCGCCGCGTGCAACCAGCTTAAGACTGGCCCGCCTGCCTTCATTGAATCCGCGCGTGTGCTGACAACACGTCTTTCCGCGAGCCGGCAGGCATTTTAGAACACAAAAAATGACTAAAATATAATTAATTTACGCATGGTCTTGACTTGTTGTGCTTGCACTGGTAGCAGGAACTAGTAGAGGTTTTTCTTTATTTATAACTCTCCTCACATTTTTTTGGCTTTGAAGTGAATCATGGTTGTGGACATTATGTATGAATGTGCAAATATCTGTGAACATGAGTTTGATGTGGAAGTTGAACTTGGAATGTCGGGCTTGTGCGTGAACTATACCATGTCCAATGCTTCGTCTGTTATTGTTTGGAAAGTAATTGCTGTTATTACATGACCCAAAAAAACATTTTGTGCCACATCAGTAGATGCACGGACATCACAATAGGCATGCTGACTGGATAATCATTTGAACCTAGCTATTATGAAGGAAATTTTGTATTGACAACAGTTTTAGATAGCAGGAGACACCTAGCCTGCTCTGCCTCTGCTAGCTTATTTTTGGCTTCTTCCATCTCTTCTTTGGCTTGGGTGAAGAGAGCATCTAATTGCTATTTTTGCTTCTTCAGGAACTCAACTACATTCTCAAGGGCGGCTGCACGCTTTCTTTCAGCCTTTACTAATGCCATGAGGACACGAACAACTGACGACTCCACCTGGCTTGTGTGTAATCCAGCATCATCTGGGAATTTGCACCTTGTGTCTAATCCAGCATCATTAGGGAACTGGCACCTTGTGTGTAATCCAGCCTCATTTTGGAAACATGATGTCGAGGTTGACCATACTTCCCTCCTCGCAGGAACTGCATCCTGACATGAAGTTACTTCTTTTTTAGATCAATACTCAGAGCAACCTAGATCCATTTAGTAGAAGCCAGATAAACAGAACTCGGAGAAGTGAATTCAAAAGGAAAAAATATAAAAACATACTACAAGGTGAGAACACCCACTTCCGACATCAAGCTAAAAACGAAAGCATTAGGACGATTAAGACTCTTCTTATTACACATCGAAGAACACCACGCTTAAGAGAAATAGAAACTACAACATATACACATCGAAGAACACGAGGCTACACGAAAGTAATTGAAAGGGTGTTACTTACCAAAGCTCGTTTTACAGGTTCGGTGCAGATCCTCTTTAACTTGCCACGCTCCTTGAAGATGTCCCAAATATCCCATGTTTGGTCTTCATTGCTCCTCTGCATGTTCGCACTTGTGGTTTTAAAATCTCAACATGGCAAGAAAAATATACTACTAGTAATACTCGCGCATCTTGTGGACAATATTAAAGCACTCGTCTGCCATGTTAGAGCATCTCCAACAGAATCACAATGCGTGGCGCTTTAAAAAAGCATTTATAGTGCTGAGATCGAGAAGTAGATACTAGAGAGTAGAGGATAGTTCTCAACATAGATAGATAAAAAAAGGTAATTCAACTACTCCTCGTCGTCCGACTCCTCCTCGGTGATGTCCTCCTCCGACGTCTGACTATAGGCATGAAGATACCGATCGTCGTCGGATTCCCAGGGCGACGCTGCTCCTAGCCTCATGTTGAATTGAGCGTCCGCTTTTCGCCTACGCTTGTCCTCGCGATAGGCGGCTCGTTCCACCCTCCTGTTATCCCTCTCCGCCCTCCTTTGCGCGTAGAACTCACGCTAGTTGATGATGTCCTGCGGGAAGTGTTGGCGCCACAGTGCCATGGCTTCCTTGTCCATCTCGGTGATGCTGAGACGGTGCTCCCGCCTCCGGTTGTCGCGAGGATCCTCGTCGGTGCTAAGCCACGGCAGAGGCGCGAGCTCTTGCGCCCTCTCCCGCGTCGGCACGTTGGGGAAGTTCAATGTTCTATGAGTCCACCGGAGGCGCCACGCCGCCACGTCGTACGCGCGGGCGGCCTCATTGGCGGTGTCGAAATTGCCGAGGCCGAGGCGCATCCCGCGGAACCGGATGTCGGCGGAGAAGCCGCCGGCGGGGCGCGCGTGGACGCCGCGGTATCCCCAAGTTTCCCGGTGACAAAGCGGCATGGTGGCGCGGCAGTGGCGAGGCGAAAAAGAGCAGGGAGAGAGCGGTGGCGAGGCACAGAGTAGGGAGAGAGTGGTGGCAAGGCACAGAGCGGTGGCAGGGCGATGGATTTTATAAAGCGCGTCGGACGCCGCGCGCGCGATCCTTTCCCGATGTCTCTGCTATCTCTACTCTCTTCTCTACTATTATATTTATTTTATATTTAATATTTAATATTTATCTCTACTTCTACTGTCTACTTTTTTCTCTATACTTTTTTTTCTTGCAATATAGGCCGTCCGATTTATATGTGACAGATAGGAAGGAAACAAATGGGAATTTTGCAAAAAGATACCCATACCCCTCTCCAGATTTGCAAATAAGGCCTTCCCTCGTTCATCCTTTTCTCCCACAAGATAAACTACTCATACAAATGCATCTTGATGCATGCAACGCATGGGCATCTTGCTAGTTCTAAAAACATTTCCATCATTTGCCACACTACTGGTTGCAGATGAAAAACCTACCCAAGCACATCGCGATACAGGAGCGACGCACAATTACAAGCTGATATTCTGTTGGACAATGGAGGCTATAACCAATTACTTTTATGGGAACAATAGCACCCAGGAAATTTGAAGGGTAGGTATGAACAAAATTGGAACTGCACATGTACTGCTAAGTGATTGAATACACACATTACCAATCGAGGAGGAGAACGATGGTCGCGGCGGCCTCTATGAGTCATGGTCGGCAACAGGAGTCAGTTCATTGTCCATGACGGTGGTACTTCTGCGCTTGGCGTCGGCTTCCGGGAAGCAGATCCGAGACCATGGAAGACGATGCCGGGGAAGAGGCTCCGTGTACGATGACGACGGTGGACCGGCTCCAGTGCGGCGTACGAGGTCGTCGATGAGGCAGATGCGCTGTGGTGGACGAGTGCGCCGATGTAAAGGGGAGGAGCACGAAGGCTGCGGTGCCGTGGAGAAGTATATTTTGCGACGGGGATAGAAAATGGGGAGAAATCAGGTGTACTACTCTGGGTGCCAGGGTGGGGTTGGTTGGGTAGGGTGAACCTGAAGTTACGAAAACAGCCCCCTACCAAGCGTCATCCATACGCCTGTTCCAAAGGCTATGATGGTAACTTCCCACTGCTTGAATGAGGGTCGCGGGAGATTTTCCCGCCGACCTCAAAATTTTGTGACACTGGACTCCCCGTGTGGCGTGTTGAGTGATTCGGCTAAGCAACTAGCGAGTAGTAGTACTAAACTCTGCATATTAGGTTTGACCGAAGTCAAACTTCCTAAGTTTTACCAAGTTTATAGAAAAATATAAACATTTACCATAACAAATATGTATGATGTGAAAGTACATTCAATAATGAATCTAATGGTATTTATTTGTTATTGTATATGTTAATATTTTTTGTTATAAGCTTTCTGAGAGTTTACAAAACTTGACTTTGATCAATGCTAATACGCGGACTTAAATAAAAACGGAGGGAGTACACATTTGTTTTCTTAGTTTGTAGTGAACTAATCATTTGTTGAAATTGTGAAATAAATATATTAGGCTATTGACTTCGAATGTAATGGTCTATACAATTCAATAGTTACAATCATTGTCGAATCCCAAGATGTATACAAGGTCTATAGTACCTCACAACATGCTCAAACTCACATAATCCCAGTCAAATGATAATCTAAATGCATTTCATAGTTATTACTTTGTAGGATGCAACAAAAACAACCATAACTCTACATCAGCCATTATAGAAGCAACATTTTGACATATCCCAATGTGTGAATGAAACGTGCAGAGAGATCTTTTGAAGATGGAGCAGATAGGGCGGGAAAGATTGTATGTATGTGGACGAGAGAGTAGGAGACAAACCTAACGAGACAGAGAGAGAGAGATAGAGAGAGAAAGAGAGAGGAAGAAGTTAGGTCTGTGAGAAAGATGGATACATGTAATATACATGAGATCCGTGTGCATCCGGATTCTGTATACGTGGAAGGAGAAGAGAGAACATGTTTGATGAGAGAGCTGGAAAAACATGGACAAGAGGGAAAGGATCTTGTGGGTTGAGGGATTGACAATTTTGTGCGGGGAGAGAGGGATTGGTAAATTTTTGCAAGAGAGAGAGAGGGTGGGGGGAGGAGTCAGTCAGCCATCGTCACATCACCCTGCTTCCAAATGACCCCGCATTCTCTAGCACGGTGTTGTCACCGTCTACGATATGCTCGATGCCCTCTTTGAAGATTGAGGTGTTGTGCATGTTGGGGTGCAAAGAAGCACAAGCGAGAGTGGTCCCCGTATAACCTTGGATGGGGATGAATTGTGTGCTCGGGGGAGTGTGTGTGTGTGTGTGTTGTGCTGCGTGTCTCTCTCTCTCTCTCTCTGTGTGTGTGTGTGTATGTGTCAGATATTGAGAGAAAACAAACCTAAGGAGAGAAATGGTATTCACGAAGAGATTGTGCGGGCCTTGAGGTGGACAGGGGCCGGGTGTGGGTGTCAAAGTGTGCGCGTTGATGCATGTGTTGTATGCGACCGTGTGAGGGATGGACGAATCGAGAGAGATGGTTGTTGCGTTACGGATGCTCCTCTCTCTGTCTCCCTCTCTTCCTCTCTCTCTCTCTCACACACACACACACACAAGTAAACTCGAAGACCGTTCTCTCATGTATACACAATGTATCGGCATCTATCTATGTCTCACTCATGCATAATCATTTGCACATTCACACCTCTCTATGTCTGTATCACACGCACACCGTCTCCACATTGCCCTTCCGCCACAACACACATATGGACACATACACACGTTCTCTCTCAGTCACACACACAAAATTAGTATTAAAAAAACTAGGGCGCACCTAAAACGTCCAAATCCAAATAAACATGAACTAGAGCTAAATTCAAATATATGGAAATATTGCAGCGTCAAGAACTTCCACAGGAAAAAAAAGTTGAGTAATATTCGAGGATTGTTTTCACACACACAAAGAGGTTCGGTGGATGTCCTTCGAGTGCGACACGGTGACGCACCGTTCGATCGACCGTGCGGCCATGGTTCACGCGCTTGCACAGGATTCCGTATTGTGGCTGTGGTACTAATTAATAAAAGCGCTGCCTAAGTCTAATGTTTACGTGTACTAGTACGGTTTTATTTTAGGTTTGACCAACCTTATATATAAGACTAAAGTAAGCTCCCACACGCGCACTCATCAATATGCCGCCACCGCCATTGCGCATGCCGGCGCCCGCCTGATCCAGCCAACAATTTCTCGCCCATCACCGCCATGTCGCCGCCATCCTTGTGCCATGAGGCCAAAGGCTCGCCCGCTCACGTCGTCTGCAGTCCCTCCTCGCGATGACGTCGCGCTGCCAAGCACGCGAGCAGCTGGTGGAGCCGCATCTATGCATGCAGCGTACAAAGAGGAGGACGAGCGCATGCTCCAGCATGCCGGCGAGGAGGAACTAGCGTGTCATTGTCGTCTCCGCCCGCGCGGAGTAGGCGCGCATGGTGGCTGTCGCGGCGGACGTCGATCGCACGCGCGTTGAGCCCGCAAACCGGGTGCGGACGTGGAATCTACCTTCGAGACCTTGAATGCCACGTGGATCCTGCAATCTGATGGAGCAATTTGGGTCAGTCGACTCATGTGAGCCGTTTGATGCAACATGGATGGCTAGAAGGGCTTCTTCCACCTCTTATGTTGTCTTCTTCCTTCGCTCCATCGAACTTCTTTCACAAATCGAATGACCCAAATTATACTACTAGTACGAACGTATTAAGTACAGTAGGAACACGAAGATACGAGCAGTAGTACCAACTGCAAGAACAACAGTAGTAAGACATAGTACTAGTACTACTGTACGCACTAAAGAGTTCAAATAACGAGAAAGAACATAAACATAGTTCTGCTGGGGCCTGAGCACAACACACCCTTGAAAATAAACTAAGCAAGTAGTCCGCTTGACACTGCAGTAGAACCAGCATGAGCGACGGCACTGCCACCTACTCGGAGTCCGAGTCCACGTCCTCGACTTCGTCCTTGTCCCTCTTCCTCTTCCTCTTCGCCGACGCTTCTTTGCTTGAACCGGACACTGAGCTCTGCTTCTTTATACAACCCTTGTAGATATTTAAACAAAGGTAGGCATCCATTGCTACGTACATGATGTGATCTTCATCTAATGTCTTCGACTCCCATGCATGATGAAACTCGTGATGAGGTTTCTTCAGTTTAGCATACGAAGGATCAATCATGGCTGCTGCCAGGGTCAGCATTGAAGGTTGAGAGGAGGACACCAGGCTTGCCTTCTGGAGATCGAAGGGCAGGCCTACAACGAGACCTATCCGACGCAGGACATCCCTATCGTTTTTAAAGCCTACAATAACAAATTTCACTCTTTTGTCCTTGAGGAAGTTCTTAAAATCCTGGCACTCAGCGTCGACATGGCATATGTGGTAGACCAAGCAAACATTATGTATGCAAACCTGGATCATGGCGGGCTTCTTCCTCTCTTCGTCCTTTAGATCCTTCTCTCGTCCCAGGACTGTGGTGTATTCAACATCTAGCCCAGCGACCCACTCATCCGTTGAACTGTTGAACATGCGTAGGAAGCGAGCAAGCCATGCTTTCACCGTCGCGGATCCACGTGTGTAGATGACGATGAACTGATCGCTGGTGATGGCTCTAACCTGGTACTCAGCGGCGACCATGGAGATTTGGGAGGCCATGGATTTTGGAGGAGGGTTAGGAGAACTTGAACTGTTGTGCCCCGCAAAAAAAAGCTGGGAGCGAACTAATGTGAAAGGACAGGATGACTGGGAGCAAACTATTGTAAGGTAGAAGACGGGGACGAGTAGGGCGTGTGAACGGCGTGGTGTTGCTGGCTTGCCCGGTGGATAAATGGCTGCAAGCCCCCAAAGAGTTCTCAAGAACTATGCGGGACCCACTAGATGTCATGTCTACTCGACCCATATCGTAGGCCTGACGGTATAGCTTCTGCCTGTTCGCACGCCATGCCGGCGTGTGGATGTAACTTCACTTAATTCCATCAAACGTCGTGCCTCCCACGACCTTCCCCTCCCTCGCGCGGTCGCGCCCTTTGAGACTTCGACCGGCTATAAATGAGCAATTTTTTTGCCTTTTTTTAGACAAGCAAAAAAACATTCCTACTCCGCATGCATGATACTCCCTCTGGTCCTTTTTACTCCCGTCAATCATTTGCAAAGTGTTTGACCAAATTTATACTTTTTTTTGAACACCACCTTATATTAATTAACCAGCCACACCAGTACACTCATTCGGTACAATATTCACCACACAGGGCGGTACGTTATTTACAAAAATACCATCTAATCTATTGTCAAAGCTATACTTAGTGATTAAGTGTGCCACCTTATTGGCCGAATGGCTCATCTTTGACAATTGAAGATTGTTGATCAACTTCGAGATGCTCAACGCTTTCATCTTCAGGTCAGGCATAGCAGACCTGTCATAGTCCCCCGATGCAAGAGACGCTACCACAAAAGCACAATCAGTCTCTAAAATTACAGGATTATGAAGAGAAATACCTATGTAGAGACCGGCAATGCAAGCCCTAAGCTCCGCTTCCTCCACGCTTTGACAGGCATCAATGAAATCCCACGACCAAATTTATAGTAAAAATATCAATATCTACAATACTGATTATAATGAGTATAATAACTACGTTTTATAATGAGTGTAAAAATATTGATTTGACATTGTGAATGTTGACACATTTTTCTATAAGTCTGGTGAAAGTAGAGGTACATTGACTTCAGACAAAACTTAAATGCACAATGCAGACTAGTTCCTCCGTCCATGTGCGTGCCATGTCCTATCTTGTCATCACAACAAGGTTAGCTATTAGAGTACCACTACCTCCCTTCTAGTTTAAAGGGCTCGATTCAAAAATTTCACCTACTCTTAGCAAGATAGTAGAGGCGGTGGAATAGTTTTTGAAGTCTGCAAAAGTACTCAACTAGTGTTGCCGTTCTTCACAAAAAAATGTGTTTACCAATGCATGCATGAACACTAGTTACTCTAACCCCCTCTCTTCTTTAATTCTTTGCCACATCAGCATGTTTGCTATTCCCGTGTGCATGATACCAGCTAAGATACCACCATTATGGCTAGCCTTAATCATCACATGCAATAATTTAGTGCACCTTAAAATATGAACATGTGTGGGGCGTGTATGTTTTTTATGACTTGAGACTATACCTAGCCCGCCATGCAAGATGACTTATTATGCACCGTTCCCCATACCTGCAGGAAGCCCATTTGTCTCCAAATCTTTTCCTCTCCATGCGTGGAAACAATATGCCTGCCAAACTCTCCTTCTCCCTCTGGCGGTCCCACCACTCCACCCCGTGTGAAAAAATTTGCATGCATGACTCTCCTCCCCCACACTCGTCCAATCCATCGTGACCTCAATATTTCCACCCCTTCGCTCCCCCGTAATTTACTCCAACAAATATGCCCACGTAGTTGTTACTTAGCTGCAGGTGCATTGGGTCACTGACATATGGGCCCGATAGGGGTCTGGCCCACATGTCAGTGATGCAACTGGACCTACAGTTAAGTCAGTGCAGCTCAGTCCATATCTTACGTAGGTGTGCCATTGCTCGCTATAAATACTGTGCCTCCTGTCGGTGTCAAAACCGGCGGATCTCGGGTAGGGGGTCCCGATCTGTGCGTCTTAGCCTAATGGTAACAGGAGGCGAGGGACACAATGTTTACCCAGGTTCGGGCCCTCTCGATGGAGGTAAAACCCTACTTCCTGCTTGATTGATATTGATGATATGAGTAGTACAAGAGTTGATCTACCACAAGATCGTAGAGGCTAAACCCTAGAAGCTAGCCTATGATGATTGTGATTCTGATCGTCCCTCTAAGGACTAAACCCTTCGGTTTATATAGACACCGGAGGGGGCTAGGGTTTACACGGAGTCGGTTACAAAGAAGGAAACATAATATCTGAATCGCCAAGCTTGTCTTCCACGCAAAGGAGAGTCCTATCTGGACACGGGACGAAGTCTTGAGTCTTGTATCTTCACGGTCCTATAGTCCGGACAAAGTATATAGTCCGGCAGTCCGGATACCCCCTAATCCAGGACTCCCTCAGTAGCCCCTGAACCAGGCTTCAATGACGATGAGTCCGGCGTGCAGTTTTGTCTTCGGCATTGCAAGGCGGGTTCCATCTCCGAATACTCCAAAGTAATTATCGAACACTTAGACCGTGTCCGGATCTGCAAGATGATCTTCACATACCACTGTAGGGAGCATAGCATAAATCTGATCTGCTGGCAATCTTTGTACGTCATGCCCTTGCATCGTGGCCTAGCCCAACACAAACTAGTTTTTGTTAGCCCACCTCGATACACATTGCGAGGCGGTTTTATTGGCACGCCCTGCCAAAGAAGAGACCGTGTTCCCCTTATTATGGGATCTTCCATTAATGTGGGCGTGCTCAACCCCACGATGACTGTTGGTATGACTCCGTGTTTTTAGATAAGTCTCAAGCAGTCATGCTGAGGACTCTTGATATTCACCCCCCTTATAAAGGAGTCGAGGCCTATACCTCTTTTCGGCCACCCTTGCACCCTTTCGCATCTCGAGTTCTAACACCCGAGACCCAAACTCAAACACCCCAGATCCTCGAATATGTCCGGATCCAACCTTCAAGGCCGGTGGGTGGCCTCCTCGGTCAAAGAGGAGTACATTGCGAGGCTTAGGGAGGTCGGATATCTGACTGCCGGCATCCAGCACAGGCTTCCTGCTCCAGGGCAGGTCATCCCTACTCCTGAGCCTAATGAGAGCATCGTATTTGTTCCTCACTTCCTCCGCGGCTTGGGCCTCACCCTTGATCCCTTTGTGAGGGGGCTCATGTTTTATTACGGGTTAGATTTTCACGATCAAGCTCCGGATGCTATCCTCCATATCTCGTCGTTCATCATTGTGTGCGAGGCTTTTCTCCACGTCACTCCACACTTTGGCTTATGGCTCAAGACCTTCAATGTGAAGCCGAAGATGATCGAGGGGCGACATGTGGAGTGCGGAGGTGCCATAATAAGCAGGAACACTGATGCCCCATGGCCAGAGGGTTCTTTCCCAGAGGTATCCGATTTATGGCAGCGGAGGTGGTTTTACGTCACGGCTCCCAGAGGCACAAAGTGGGTGGCTGCCCCCGACTTCCGCTCGGGCCCTCCGTCACAACTAGCATCATGGGCCAACATAGGACGGGATTGGGGGTCTGCCAGTGATGTACCAACAATGCAGAGCCGTATCCAGGAGCTTCTTGAGAGGGACATTAACCTTGTCAACATAATTCAGGTAATGCTAATCCGACGGATGTTTCCGTGCAAACGCTAGCCTCTTCAGATGTGGGAGTTCAATCCAGAGGGTCCGCGGACTATTCTGCACTTCTTCGGCCTGACGCTCGAAGGGATGTGTAAATTATTCTTCGGACCACAAGTAAAGTGTCCGGACACCATCGAGGATGCGGGCCTAAGCTGCAATCGCCTAGATACCCAAGTAAGTAACCCCGAAACCGGACACTTTGTTTATATTTGTTGTAATCATCATTCTGAAAATCCTCCGTGGCCAGGAATGTCTCAACAAGGCGGAGAGAATCAGGTGTTCGGCGCCACTTCCCGAAGGCTCACCTAGTACCACCATAGCCAAGATGCTTGGCCGGGTGCTTAGCAAAATGCCCTCAGGGAAAGACGAAGGGAAGAAGAGAAGCCGAACTTCACACACTGCACATCCAAATCGGTGGAATTGCTACCTCCCCAAAGGAGGATAGTCGGGGAGGGGAATCTAAGGCCTCCTTCCCGCACGGGAAGAAAAGGGCCGCCTCCGAAGACTTGGAGACGGAGATGCCCAAACAGGGGAAGAAAGCGTCACCAGGGGGCCCCGCCCCGAAGGGCGCCCTCACCGCGTCATGCCCGCCAACGGGCTAGCCCTCAACCGAGCTGTAAGTTAAACGTAAATTCGAAGGTACAACTTTTCTCCGAGTACAATAACCAGGATCCATTCTTTGCAGTCCGGCTAGCAGCTCTTCTCGACTGAGTTCGCCTTCAGGGGACCTCCCTCCGAAGATGATGGAGAGTGAGACCCCACCAACCTCTGCGCCTCATGAGGCGGGCGACCCCGAGGTGTCGTCACGGAGGAGTCCGGATCTGCCGAAGCCAGAAGCTACTCCTTCAGCCGCCCTGAGCCCGGAGCTTTTGGCTCCCCCGGGGGGCGATGAGAAGGGTCCGGCACAGGTCGGTGTCCGGGCGGACACACTGACGGGCCTTCTGGAGCGAGTTGTTCTCTCGGAGGAGTACCGTTCATTAATGAGCATGGTGCTCAAGAAGATTTCGTCCGCCACAAGCGGTTTGAATGAAGCATTTACGAGCCTGCTTAGAGGCTTTGAGGTATGTAATGAAAAATACATAATTTTTTGGCTGTGAGGCACGCGCTAGGTGTGCTCCATATGGATAATAGCCCCTGAGACTTTGGTTGCCCGCCCTAGGTGGCAAACGGAGGATCATATTGTGTAAGTAATGATTGCGCTGTATATATGCGCAGGTGTCTAAGGATCCGGCAGCCGACCAATCCGTTGAAGTTGCCGAACTAAGGAGGTAGATTGGAGCGATTGGTGCTGATATCACGCTGGTGAACGAGCGGTTGAATGAGTCACAAGGTATGCGCTCTGCTTTCCTTATTATGTTGTATAGGAAAATTTGAGAGGGGCATAATATTAAGGCGATATTCTTGGACTACAGACGGTGCTACTGTCGTAGAAGCCCTGAGGGCGGAACTTGCCCAGGCCAAGGAACAAGCTCGGGCTAGCAATGCGGCTGCCCTAAAGGCGGCTGAAGAGTTGAGAGCCGAACAGGCTGCTCATCGCCGAAGCGAAGACAAGATAGCCGAAATGGCTGTGGAGCTAAAAAATGCCGCCGACCGGTATGAGCTCCTTGAAAACGAGAATCAGGTTAATTCGGCTGACCTGAACAAGGCACTTAATGCGGCCAAGGAGATGCGGACCGAAATCAGGGATGTGCGGGAGGAGCTTCGACATGCCGGAAAAATCGCGGCTGTAAGCCCCTACTTATGCGGATGAAGTTTTTAGATCCGAAGTATGCTCCCCTGGATCAACGCTGGAGTCCTGCAGACGCGTATTCGGACTTGGCGAAGAGTACGGCTGATGCAGCCAAGTTTTTCGAGGATCAAGGTGATAAAGAAGTGGAGAAGTTGTTCTGGTCGTAATTCAATGCTCCCGCGCACTCATTACCATTGAGTGAGAAGATGGCTGCTGTGGCTGAGCTTCATAGGCTGTTCAGTCTTGCGATGCGGTCTGTAATAGACCATCTTTGGCCGAAGGAGCCGAAGCCGGACAATTTTTTTGGTTTAGTGCAACAATTCCTTGGTGCTGTATCACGGATTGATGCCATGAGAAGGTCGGCATGTATAGAGGGTGCACGAATGGCTCTTGCCCGCGTTAAAGCATATTGGACAGATATGGAGGCCACCATCGTTGCGACCCAGAATCCGGTGGGAGGCCAGGATCCGGCCGAGCACCACTTGGAGCAGGTAACAGAAGGTGCTCGTTTAATAGAGGCGCAGTGCTCGAAGAATATCTTGTTCAAGTGACAAATCACATTGTAAAAACAATGTTATTTTGATTACGAGGCTATATTTATACTTTTTACCCGAAAGTATTATTGTGCCTCTTGTGCGGCCGTTTATATATATATATGTGTGTAATCTAAAAGTTAGCAGTCGTTGGCTTCAGCCCCCACGCATAAAATGCAGGGGTGTTCGCGAAAAATATGCATAATCACACTTGATCCAACGTCTTGGTCCATTAAGGAGGTGATCGCACATCGAACTAGGCAACCGGACTATACTGCTGTAACACTTTCACTTAGCCATAGGAGTTTGACGGTGGGGCTACTATGTAGCCCCTGGTACCTTCACGTGCATTCAAATACGGGCGCGTGTGTACATGACCGGGAAACGGTCCTTCGTTAATGCGGAGGAATCCGAAAGATTTCGATAGGTCTTTGAGTGGTTGAACAGTCTCTCGCTATATCATGACAGTCAGTTTTCGGCTTTCTCTACTGAGGTGCTCATCCGGAATAACCAAGGCACAATCGCAGTAGTTCTCCTTTGGCTACCTTAGCCGATAAGAACCGAACGTAAGGCGGCAAATCCAGGAGCCGGGCAACCCCAACATTTGGCCAAAGACATGATTCGGAGCTGATGCATATAAGGCCAAACTCGCGACGGCGAACACTCCCGAAGGTATTCGGACTTTATGACATATATTGGGCTGAGTAATGCCCTTTATTGTGAACCCTGTATTTCCAGGTACATGCATTAGTCTATCGTGGCGAAATGCCAATGACGGCAGTATCCTTTGTGGGTGTAGTACCCATGGGATGTATAAACAACAAGAGGTAATAAAAAAGGTTTACACAAGGGCTTAATCTAAAGAGAAACCTTTGAGCGGGGCCCTGCTGCACGTCTGCGCCTCTATCTCCGTTGTGCCATGTCCTAGAAGGGTATCACACGAATGGTGTCTGTAAAAAGAAAAACTCATGTAGAAGAGCATAACGTGAGCGTGCGATGGATAGTAGAAGTGTAAGACATTGGCCTATAAATAAGGTCAAGCCAACAGTGGGGCTTTATTAAATATTTATAGCCCCTCGTGTCCTTTATGGGATTACATATATGGCGCCCTAGCTCAGGTTTATCCGGGCTGCCGGACTCGTCTAACCGTATCTGTGGTCTTAACGAATAGCCATGCTTTCTGGTGTTAGAGGCCGCTTAGAGTCCGGCTGCTAGAGTCGTCGCGTATTCCTCTGCGCGTGCGGAGCACTCTGTGTTTCCGTTAACAAGGATGATTCCTTGTGGGCCGGGCATCTTGAGTGTGAGGTAGGCATAATGCGGTACTGCGTTGAAGCGGGCGAATGCCGTTCTCCCGAGCAATGCTTGATAGCCGCTTTGGGGGGGCAATGGTGAAGAGTAGTTCTTCGCTTCTGGAGTTGCCGGGGGAACCGAATGTTACCTCCAGTATGATGGAGCCCCTGCCGTAGGCTTCAACGCCTGGTATCACCCCTTCAAAGGTGGTGTTGCTTTGGCTGATTCTAGATGGGTCTATGCCCATCCTGCGGACAATGTCCTGGTATATTAAATTGAGACTACTGCCGCCGTCCATGAGGACGTGAGTGAGATGGTATCCGTCGATTATTGGGTCGAGCACCAAGGCATCTGATCCTCCACGCCAAATACTAGTCAAGCAGTCCGTGTGATCGAAAGTGATCAGACAAGCCAACCAGTGGTTAGGTTTGGGTACAATGGGCTCTATAGCGTATGCGTTTCTGAGCGCGCATTCGTGCCTTCTCATGGATGTGTGAGTCGCGTGGATCATGTTTACTGTTTTTACCTCTGGTGGGAATTCTTTCTGTCCCCTAGTGTTCGGCTGGCGAGGCTCATCCTCGTCTTCACTTGGTGTTTCCCTTCCCTTGTGTTCGGCATTTAATTTGCCGGCCTGCTTGAAGACCCGGCATTATCTGTGAGTGTGGTTCGCAGGTTTGTCGGGGGTGCCATGAATTTGGCATAGTCTGTCCAGGACTCTGTTCAGACCAGACGGTCCCTCTTTGTTGTCTTTAAATGGCTTCTTTTGCTGATCGGGTCAAGAGCCTCTGAATCCGGCATTGACCGTTGTGTTGTCCGGGCTCTCTTCCTTATTTTGACGTTTGTTTTTATTGCGCCGTGGCTTCCCGTTGCCATCCTTTATTTTGGATGTGCCTGGGTCGCTGGTGCCTTTACGGGCCAACCAGCTATCTTCACCCGCGCAAAAGCGGGTCATAAGGCTTGTTAAGGCTGCCATTGTCCATGGCTTTTCTTGGCCGAGGTGTCTGGCGAGCCACTCGTCTCGGATGCTGTGTTTGAAGGCCGCTAAGGCTTCGGCATCCGGACAATCGACAATTTGATTCTTCTTAGTGAGGAATCTGTTCCAAAGCTTGCGGGTGGACTCTCCGGGCTGTTGGCTTATGTGACTTAAATCGTCCGCATCCGGAGACCGGACATAAGTCCCTTGAAAATTGGCCCTAAAAACGTCCTCGAGTTCCTCCCAAATTCCAATTGAATTTTCGGGGAGGCTTTTCAACCAGTGTCGAGTTGGCCCCTTCAACTTGAGGGGAAGGTATTTGACGGCGTGGAGGTCGTCCCCACGAGCCATGTGTATATGCAGGATAAAATCCTCGATCCAGACCCCTGGGTCTGTCGTTCCGTCGTATGCCTCTATGTTCACAGGTTTAAAACCCTGTGGAAATTCATGGTCCAGTACTTCTTCGGTGAAGCACAGGGGGTGAGCAGCCCCTCTGTATCTGGATGTGTTGTGGCATGCCATTGGCTGTTGTTGTGTCCGGTGTTGATTCCGAACTGGTATCCGATTGGTATAATCATTTTGGTGACCATAGTCCTGCGCCGGGGTGTGTCCTTTAGATCCGTAGATGGACCTAGCCGTGCCGGCTTTCTTATCCAGGAGCTCACGTAAATCGTGTGCGACGTTGATAGCTGCTCTGTTGTGGTTATGAAGTGGTTTATCCGGCTTCCTGGCCGTGTTATTATTTGGTGGAACGGCCTCGTCGTCGAATTCTGGCAGCAGCTTGCATTTTGGATAGCTCTCTGTATGGCGATCGTCGCCATACTTTTCTTCAGTGTCTAGCACTTTATTCCATCTGCGATTGAGCGTTTCCTGTGCGGCCTTTAGCCGTTGCTTCTGCTTCTTTAGACTTCTCGCAGTGGCCATAAGCCTTCTGTGGAGGTTATCTCGTTCCATGTGTGTTTCCGGGATGATGAATGTGTCGTCGTCCGGACTATGTTCTTGTCCCGGGGCAGTTTGATGAATTCGTCCCTCGGGATCATTGTGATCGGGCATCTGCTCCGAGCTGTGTTCGGCGTGACCTGGCTCATCCTGCTCCATTGCTAGGTCCATATGGTCGTTGTTGCCTTCGGAGTTGACTGGGGTGTCGATCTTTCTGGCGCTCTGGTCGCTATTTTTACTGTTGCTGGACTTGGAGCGGCGTCTGTGCCGTCGTTTTGGCTTTTGACCGGGAGTTTTATCTTCCGGATTGTCGCCGTCGTCCTCCTTAGGTGTATCCACCATGTATATATCATATGACGAGGTGGCAGTCCAGCGCCCCAGTGATTCTGAATTGTTTCCTGCACCGACATCCATACAATCGGTATCATTAGAGTGGAAGTCAAGCATGTCTGATACATCGTTGACAGTGGCTATGATGTGGTGGTGGGTGGGTAACGAATTCCTTCGTCGCCTGCTTCCCATTTGAGCCGGACATAGTTCGGCCGAGAGTCTCCTGGCAAAGAGAGGGATTTTAAGGAGTTCAGCACGTCGCCAAAGGGCGAGTGCTGGAAGATATCTGTGGCGGTGAATTCCATTATCGGAGCCCAACTGGATTCGACGGGCTTGGAGGCGCGCGGACTAGAACCTACATCCGGGTACGAGTCCGGTGGTCCGGTGTCATAGGCTTCCTTGAGGGTGAAGTCTGTGTTTGGCTCTACCGCCGATGAGTCTGCGGCCTCTAGGGCGGGGTCCATCCACCCGTCCTTGGGCAACGCAGTCTGCTCCGGATTTAGGTCCGGGCCTACTGCAGGGGTGATATCTCGAGCATTGTCCGACGGGAGGTCTAAGCCGTGCTCATCATGACTATTCGGCGCTCTTGGCACAGGCCCGAATCCGTTGAAGATCAAGTCTCCGCGGATATCTTCCGTGTAGTTCAAGTTTCCGAACCTGTCTTGGTGGCCAGGGGCATAGCTGCCGATCTGCTCCAGATGGACAAGCGAATTAGCCTGCAGTGCGAAGCCGCCGAACATGAAGATCTGTCCGGGGAGAAAAGTCTCACCCTGGATCGTGTCGTTGTTGATGATTGGAGGAGCCATCAAGCCTTGCAACAACGACATAGAGGAACTCTCAATGAAAGCACCAATGTCGGTGTCAAAACCGGCGAATCTCGGGTAGGGGGGTCCCGATTTGTGCGTCTTAGGCTAATGGTAACAGGAGGCGAGGGACACAATTTTTACCCAGGTTCGGGCCCTCTCAATGGAGGTAAAACCCTACTTCCTGCTTGATTGATATTGATGATATGAGTAGTACAAGAGTTGATCTACCATGAGATCGTAGAGGCTAAACAATACAAGCTAGCCTATGATGATTATGATTCTGATCATCCCTCTAAGGATTAAACCCTCCGTTTTATATAGACACCGGAGGGGGCTAGGGTTTACATGGAGTCGGTTACAAAGAAGGAAACATAATATCCGAATCGCCAAGCTTGTTTTCCACGCAAAGGAGAGTCCTATCCGGACACGGGACGAAGTCTTGACTCTTGTATCTTCACGGTCCTACAGTCCGGACAAAGTATATAGTCCGGCAGTCCGGATACCCCCTAACCCAGGACTCCCTCACCTCCCACAACATCGCTATCTCCTCCCCCTCATGTTCACGTTCATCGCTATCTCCTCCCCCTCATGTCGACCACCATGGCATCGCCCCTCCCAAGCCCTAGGAGCCCCTCACTGCATCGCGTGGACGGTCACGCGTCGCCGTTCCGTTCCTCGCCGACACTAGTCGAGGAGGACGGGTCGGTGTTCCGCTCCTCGCCGCTACGCGACGCGTCGCCATTCCGTTCCTCGCCACCACTAGTCGAGGACGATGCGTCGGTGTTCCGCTCCTCGCCGCGACGCGATGCGTCGCTGTTTTGTTCCTCGCCGCCACTAGTCGAGGAGGACGCATCGGTGTTCCGCTCCTCGTCGCGACGCGTCGAGGTGGACACGTCGGCATTCCCAATCTCGCCAGCACGCGTGTCGGAGGACATGTGGGCTCCCTGCTATGAGGAGAACGCCGCGCCGCCCACCGAGCCCCCCCAGCCTTGAGGAGCTTTGGAAAGAAATGGATGTCGCCTTGTGGGAGGCTTTGCCTCCAATAGAGTGCGCCAAAATAGAGGCGGAGAAGAAGGCCGAGGAAGAGAAGCGCACCGCGGAACAAGCTGCCTGGGAGTCCTATGTCGCGTCCGAGAGAGTCAGGCAATTGGCTCTTTGGCAGAAGGCTCGTGCGAGGGCCGTGAGGGTGGCGGAGGACGCCCGTGCCGACGCCCTGAGTGCAGTCGGGCCCAAGCGCCTCATCTACGCTTGGCGGTACGTGGACCGGGTGCACGCTTCTAGCAAGGAGGAGTACCTGTTGGCGCCGGATCACCACACCGCTGAGATCGCGCTCGCCCACCGGCAAGCCGCCAAGCAGCACCTCACGAGTTGCGAGGCTGAGCAAGAGGCGTTGTGTCGGCGCGCTGGGAAATGATCGCGCACCAGGGCACTCGTGGCGTGCCGCAAGCGCTCCTGCGAGCGCCGTGGCTTTTAGGAGGAGTATAATTTTTGTTTCGTAAGGCGATCTCATTAGTTTTGGGACACAAATGATAAATCCTGAACGTTCAGGAATTTTTAGCGTCCTTAATTAAGTATGTAAAAGGGAAAGTTTGGAAACCTTGTGTACTCGTACACATTTTGCAAGTACGTGCATATAGCACAAATTTTACTATATACTATCGTACTACATGTCTCTCTCGATATATGCTTGCAGACTGTGCTACTCCCTCCGTCCAGGTCAATAAGTCATCTTTGGTTGTGCAGCGTGACCAAGGAGGGAAGACTTATACACCTAGACGGAGGGAGTACTACTATTACTTATGTACGTGCAAATGCACGTTTTAACATTACAATGCGGTTTTTGTAAAAGTAGAAAAACAACACTAGTCAAGCTTGTGAAACGATTCAATGCAAAACAAATGCAAAAATGCTTGTTTGATTGTTTACTTTTAGCTTCCTTCTCTGTGGTTATTTCTCTGTCGTACTTTGTACGGAGTATCTCACTGGTTGGAAAGGCATGCAAATTCCCAAACCGCTTCCTACACCCTGTATCGAATTTTTTGCCTAACAAGTTGTGCCGTGCAATTGGAATTCCAACTTGAGTACTACTACTAGTAGGAGTACCAGGGGCCAGTTCTTTTAGGCTTCTAGATTAGTAACCATAACTACTACCTCCGTCCTGGTTTATTGGTCCCCATTGTAATCTGTGTCAAATTTTGATCATAAATTTAACTAATGAAATGTTAGTGCATGTCACATGCACTACTCCATCTGTCTAGGTGAGTAAGTCATCTTAGGCTGTGCACCGTGACCAAGGAGGAGGAGAAAATGAGAAACGTTAATGTTTATTTGCTAATTAATAGTATTGCATGCAATGAACTAACCACTGCATGTCGTGTTTGATATCTCAAGTCATTAAAAGCATGCACACTCTTTATCTCTTATTGGTTGATATGTCAAGAAACAAGAAACGAGGTAGAAGTTAATGCACCGTGCCTAAGTGTTTTGGGATTATTTGGTTTTTGTAAGACGACTTACACACCTATACGGAGGGATTACAGTGGTGAGGAATAAACCAGTTAAATCTTTGGTCAAAATTTAGCACAAATTACAATGGTGAGGAATAAACCAGGACGGAGTAGTAGTTTAGAAGCCCAAATAAATGAGTGAGGCGCCTTATTGTTACTCTCCACTGTGACTAGTCTTGTGGGAAAAGATAGGGAAGCCGCCAAAAGAATTGGCCCTAGGAGTAGTAGCTAGGGATCGAGTGTGCGAGATGAACCGGAGAAAGTAAATGCAAGGAGATGAAATGCAAAAAAGACGGAGGGATGTGATGGTTGCTTGTCCGTTTATTTTACCAGGCCACTTATTACTGGGAGTGGTTGGGTTTTGTGATATGACGGCTTTACTGCCGCGCCACGAGCGGGGTGAGAGGTGAGACTCCCGTGCAGCGCCACCCTCTACACTTGTACTACATCGGTCGTGGTTTATTAGTCCCCCATTGAATTTGACTGAAGATTTAACTAACAAAATGTTAGTGCATGTCAACAAAAACTATATCGTTGGATTCATATTTGAATATAGTTTTGAATGATATAATTTTAGGTGACATGCATCAGCATTTATCGTACTATATATAATGTTAGTTCAATTTCTGGTCTTACTAATCTATAGTAGTAAGGTGCCCATGCGTTGCACCGAAGAGTGAAATGCATTGATCGGGGAGTTGTTTATCTTGATAAAGGATGTGGGGGTCATCTCATGTGTAACGGGTATCGATAGGTTTCTTTGGATATTATTTCATCTCTAGAGCTCACAAACATCCGGGTGAAATAGATAAAAAGGTATCTTTTGCAAACAAAAGCGTTCAACTGTTCAACCTGCATCCAAAACTTGTGAAGAAATAACACTTATTGTGCTTTGCAAGAATGATCTTTAAGAATTAGTTATTGAGTATCGATTGTTATACATGTTGGCTACAGATGACATGGCACTTTCTTATAGTCAACAGTTGGCTATACTATTAAGTAATATTTACCATGCCCTTATACACCTAGATGGAGGGATTAAATCAGGATGACTTGCAAGGGGGCAGAGGAGATGTAAGAAATGGTTCATCATAAGTCTTTCACCAGTACTGTAGTAAAAATTCATACATGGAAGATTCTAGACTAAACCATAAATGGATACACTTTTATTCATGCGCGATGCTCCAATAGAGCAAGATCCTACATGGAAGTCTCCACATGCTTAGACAGCGGATTACATTGAGCAAAGACTAATGATCAACATTTAACTTGATAATGTGTATGTCCAGGTGAACCTCCTTGGAGTCCCCGTGCACCGCATCGGCTGGTAAAGGATGCCATGGGTTTTCCAAGTCCACATTGGCGGGATAGTCCCAGCTCCCCAGAGTCCAAGTCCATTCGATGAGGCCGGCGTCGCCGCCCATGCGACCGGGAGGGGTAGTAACACTGACCACGCACCCGTACATTGGCCCCGTGTCAGTGTCAGCGTCAGCGGTGTCGCCCCTGCCGCACATTACAGAGACGGGGCGGTGGCCTGCGCGGGCCTCGCGGTGCCCATGATCAAGAGGAAGATGCTGCCGTCCTCCTCCGAGAGTAGCAGGCGGCGGTGATCCTCCAGCGACTCCGGCATGGTGAACGGGTAGCACGTCTCGTACTTGATGTTCTCCGCCAAGGGCCAGCAGTGACTGCTGCACGCATCCGTGAGGTGATGCACCATGTCCACCGGCGAGCCACAAAATGGCATCGAGCACTCATACCAGTGGATGAAGGGCTCCTTGGAGGCATCGACCAGGCCGTCCATGAAACGTGAGTGGCTGTAGGGGACGTTGCGCCAATTGAATATATGAGCAAGTTACTACGAGATTTAATCCGAATAAGCACAAAATAAATCATGACGGCTATAACAGAGATGAAACTAATCATGTGGACTAGCATAGTAGTAGGATATAGAGTAGAAACATGAATTCTACCACGATTTCGAACAGGAAGGACAGGAACACATACGATGCAACGGGAGCAGCACCATTGGCGTTGAGGTTGTCGCCCATGTCATTGAGGAAGAGGTTGCCGAGGTCGGGGAAGAAGTCATCGTCGGTGAAGTCGTGGCTGCCAGTAGTCGCGAGAGTGCGCTCCCCAAATTTCAACAGCGCCCGCCGAATGGAGCGCAGGAGGGAGTGGTTGTAGGGGACGTTGCGGCCGCCGAATGGAGCGCAGGAGTAGCACACGAAGCAGTAGATGGTGTCCTTACTAGTACTCCCTAGTCTCTATCTATCTATATCTACTCTTATAGAAAACCGTTGGTGATGATGGTATGTCTGCCTTGTAATATAGACTATCCGATCTATATCTGACGGATAGAAAGCCAACTATGACAATTTTACAGAAGATACCCGCACCTCTCTCCACATTTACAGATAAGGCCTTGCCTCGTTCATCCTTATCTCCCACAACCTCATGCTCCTCCCTATGTCTCTATCTCTACTACTCTTCTTTGTTTTTTATAACAAATCGAATAGTGTTGCGCCGTCCGCTGCACGCCCGGCTAAACATGCCTCCTCGCCTCCATCATCACCAACTGAGTCTTTTATAGGAGTAGGAGTAGAGAAAAAAACGATTTGGTGATGATGATGTGTCGTTCAATGCACGGGCATCTTGCTTTTTTTGCATATAAGTCCAAACACCACGTAGACACGGTCTTTTGAGCATGGTTCGTAGTCGTTCCACGCTCGGGCATTGAAGTTTGTAACTATTTTAGATTAGAATATACTACTCCTCCGGTGCTAGTAGTAGAGCAGAGTCCTACTCTACTACTCTACTCAAGCAAGTTAGGGCATAGCACTGTAGGGAGTACCAGTACTGTGATCACTCAAGCAAGTTGTCTAGCATCGACATGACCCTATGCTGCTGGTATGTGTCTTGTAAGTCAAGCGGCGTGTTGTAGTCATCATCATCGGTCCACTTCCCGCAACACATATTCGCTTCTCCATCTTTGTCCGTATATAATCTCGTCCAATCTTCCATCCCCGCTAAGGCGCCTCCCCCCCTCATCCGAAACCCAAGCACTAACAATGACAGAACCGAGCAGCGTCCGCCGAAAGAGTGGCCGGAATTCGCTCCCCACAGAGGTAATCATGCTCATTGTTTCGCGTGTGGACAATCTCAGTACCATGCCGCTCACCGCGTGCTCGTCGGGGCTGTACCGTTTACTCAAAGCCCTCAGGCCGGAGCTTTTTAAGCCAGCTCCTTGCTTGCTGATGCCGCCTGATATTCAGAAACGGTGTGTCACGCAGCATAACAATCGTAGGGTGGCAAGCATCAACCCCCTTGACTGCGATTCGATCCCCGTCAGCCTCAACTACATTAACGATATGTACTGGGTCGGCATGAACACGTCTTGGATGGTGCTCGTCGACGGTCGCGGTAGCTGGATGCTCGTGGAGGTCTACACCCGGCGATTGACCCCCTTCCTTCGATTAATACTGCACTGCTTTGGCACCGCGGCCCAGAATACTCGGAATCCTATAGTAGCCAACATGATACCAAGTTTGATTTTCTCAAGGTTGTAATCTGCCAAGTGCCCACAAGATCTGCGAATTATAAAGACTTCAGGCTAATTGCGTTCTTCAACCGCGGTGTCGCCTATCTGTTAGGTCACTGCGGTAAGTGGATAAATCTACAGGTCCATCGCAGGATCATACATCCTCCATGGTTCTCTGATGCCATTGAACACAAGGGCTTCATTTACGCTGTGGACTCCTTCTATGGCTGGACGTATTGCTGGCCTACTCCAGTCATCGCTACAAACGGCTGTTACAACAGTATTTTACTTTCCAATGACATCATGATGGCTTGGTTATATTACTGTCAACATTTACTAAAAAATAGTCATGCTCATAACATGTTTTTCTTAAGATTGACTATAGTATGAGCCCTTTTTTATTTGACTCCAACTTGATATGATGTTGTAGGCCGCCTGGTGTCCCTACCCTTCCTAATCCCAAAACCTTTCAAATAAAAGCGGCATGGCAGTTGCAGGCGGTTCCTGGCTCGATCAGACGACGGCGAAAGATTGATGATCGTTCGCACATACCAGACGTGTTGTTTTGCGGAATACAATCACAGTCACTGCAAGGTCTTTGAGCAGGATCCCAGCTTCTCTGGGCCTTCAGGAATTTTTGACTGGAGGCTGGTAAGTAGCCTTGGTACACGCTCTCTATTTGTCGGACTGAATTATCCGATTAACCAGGAGATAACCGACGACAAGGATCATGATGGCAGTGCGGTTTCGTTCATCAGGCAAAACTGTGTGTACACAGCATACCATGCGTCTCTGCATGCACCATACCCTGATATGTGCCGCCACGCTCTGCAGCCCAAAGTAGGAGAGAGAGTCGCAAGTATCAAACTTCGACCTGCTGGCTGGAGTTTCCCCCGTCAGGCACCCATCTGGTTCAAGCCGTCAGCCAATCTCTACAGCTTAATAAATAGTAATGTCTAACTGAGCCAGTTAGTTAGATGCATACACTTGGTGTAGTAGGATCTTTATTTAGTTTGATGCATACACTTGTTCTTTTTTGGTAGCCCTTTTGTAATGATGGCTGATGTTTGGTTTGGAAGAGAGAGCTACATTTTCACTCTTCTGGCATGCTTACTGCTTCTGTTGCACCCCCAGCCCTGGTTGCTGCTGGTGTTGTTTTCAATGTACAATCAGAAGTATATTTTGTCTATTGGTTGAATAAATGTGTTGTTAAAACGACAAACACAATGTTTTGGAAGTCGTTGCACGGTTCGATCCTTTAGTGCCCCGTACTGTACGTAGCGCATACTATTTTTCATACGGAACACATTTTCCACTTGTTGATAACATGCAACCCATTGATGAAGGCCCAATAGAGAAGCTCATAATTAACTGGAAGGGAGGCTCTCACATGAATCCGGCCCAGGTACATGCTCATGGTCCCCTAAACATAAATAAGTAAATAAATAAATAAAGCTAAATGCTCATGCACTAGTTCTTTGGGAAAATAGGCAGCCCAGTATTTCTTTTTGAATAATACCCAAGCTAGGCCTATTTGTTTTCTCCGAATTACTGGGCTGCAAATCTTTCGAGACGAGGAGGGATGCATTCCGGCCTGGCCAAAGAGTATGGTCAATGTCTGTTAAAAGTAATATCAAAAGGGGTTGAAAATTCCAAAAAATTATAGCAAATGGGATATAAGTTTCTTTTTTTGTTTTTGTTCTTCACTGATATCTTATACGTATTTCTTTGGATTTAACATGACATAGTACTAATTTATTTTTAAATTTGTTTTAGTATGGCTATTAATTTTTGGATTAAGAATATTTCGTTCCCCAGCAAAAATTTGCGAATTTTCAAAATTTCACACATATTTAGTTAATTTTTTGACCCTGGTACTGACCAGAAAATGGCCAGCAATTCTAAAAATGGAAAACGGGCTGCAATAAATTCCATATGAATTAGAAAATGAGTAAAAATTATAAAAATAATAGCAAATGGGTTGTACACGCCATAGATTTCGAGGTTGTTGTTTACGCAAGGCTTTGTCAGTGAACACACGATTCTAGCAGCAGTGACTATTGGATGTCCATCCAACGGACGACGTGCTTCTTCAATATCTGATCTTCCTGCTCCAGCCGCCTAAACTAGCACCGGCGGGACTGCCTGTTCCCTCCTCTTGTGGCCCGTTGTGATGCCGCGCAGGCTTCCCTGGCCCACCCTACTCCCTCCGCTGGCCTGGCCGCACGCAGTCAACTGCCTCCTTATTACGCAAAAAAAATGATTCCTCCCACTGACATCTGGGGTGCACCAGTTGGGAGGCTGACCTGTGGGCCTACTAAGTTGACGCATACACAGGGCTTGTCAACTTAGTCAACAAACGATTCTAGTAGCAGTAACCGTTGGATTTGAATCGAACGGTCCTGCTGCTTCTTCAATCGCTGCTCTTCTTGCACCAGCCGCCCAAACCAGCGCTAGGGAGACCGCCTGCTCCTGCCTCCAGTGGCCGGCTGTGCTGCCGTTGAGGCCTCATCACCCCCTACTACTCCCACCGCTAGCCAGGCCCTGCGACGACGGCAGCCTCACACCGCAGCCGAACCAGTGAACCCATGTACTCCTCTCCGCGTGGGCATCCAGTGCCGCATCTTCCCCGGCTCCGCGTCATTCCCTTCCTAGGCCTTGCTGTCGTCCACCGCCTTGGTGCTCTCGGCGCGGCATGGTCAACGTGGTCAACGAAATTCCATTGGAAGAGTACTGTACGTGGAGAGGCTGACAGTTGGGTCCACGGCCACAGCCCAGTTTTTTTGTGATTTGCCACGTAAGTCACTTTATCAGGCCTGTTGGGCTACAAATCTTTCAAGACGAGGAGAGCTTTCATTTGGCTGGCCGGGAAAATGGCCCATTAGTAATGAGAAATGGGTTGTACATTTTTAAAACACATCAAACCGGCAATTAGTTTCAAATATCTTTTTTTTCATTTCGAGATTTTAAATTACATTAATTTTTATGTGTGGAGAATTTGTTGGATTTTATATTGATATACATTTATTTTTAAAATCAGTTTGAATGTGAGTCGAAATTTCGGGATTAAAAACAGTTCGGAACGCATCGAAATATGCAAAAATTCGTATAATTTTTTAACCGTGGCCACAATATGGGCTGTAATGCTAACAAAAAGAATATGGGCTCCAAAAAAAACCTTAATAATTAGCAAATGGGTTGTAAATTATCAAAAATAATGGAAGATGGGCTGTATGCTGTTTTCCACAGATTTGAGGCTTTCCTAAAAAAAGGTTGATGCACAAGCAGTGACTGTTGGATGGCCATCCAATGGCCGTCGTGCTTCTTCAATCTCTGCTCTTCCTGCTCCAGCCGCTCAAACAAGCGCCGATGCGACTGCCTGCTCCATCCTCCCCGTGGCCGGCTCTGCTGCCGTGTAGGCCTCACCGCCCCAACGTACTCCCATTGCTGGCCTAGCCATCCCTCTACTCACCCACACCTGTTGTTATTCTCCGGCGACGGCAGACGAACCAGTAAACCCTCGTATAGTCGGACTCCTCTCCGCATGGGAAACAACTGCTGAGTCTTCCCTGCCTCTGTGTTGTTCCCTTCCTAGGCCTTGTTGTCGTCCACCGCCCTGGTGCTCTCGGCGCGGCCTGGTCAACATGGTCAACGACCGACATGCATCTGAAGTGGACTGTACGTGGAGACGCCAACAGTTGGGTCCACGGCCGCACGCAAGGAAATGCCTCCTTATTACACGCAAAATAATGATTCCTCCACCTGACATCAGGGACCCACCAAAAGGGCCTCTGTATTTCGCAAAAAAACATTACCACCGCTGACAGCTCAGACCCACCAGCTATATCTTCGCACGCAAGGAAGTGCCACCTTATTACGCACAAAAAAAATGAATACTCCCTCTGTTAGCTGGGACCCAATATAGTGGCAGGCTGACTTGTGGGCCTACCAAGTTGATGGGGACGGAGGGCTTTGTCAACTTAGTCAATATGCACGATTCTAGCTCCAGTGACCGTACGATGTCCATCCAACGGCCGTAGTGCTTCTTCAACCTCTGGTCTTCTTGCTCCAGCCGCCCAAACCAGCGCCGGTCGTGCCTCGTGCTCCTACCTCCCGTGGCCGACTGCGATGCGGCGGAGGCCTCACTGCCCCCCTACTACTCCCACCGCTGGCCAGGCCATCCCTCTACTCACCCACACCCCCTGTTATTCTGCAGCGACGGCAGCCTCACACCGCAGCGAACCAGTGAACCATTGTACTCCTCTACGTGTGGGCATCCACTGCCGCGTTTTCCCCGGCTTCGCGTCGTCCCCTTCCTAGGCCTCGCCGTCGTCCAACGCCCTATTGCTCTCGGCGCGGCGTGGTCAACATGGTCAAGGAATGGCTTCCATCGGACATGGACTATACGTGGAGAGGCTGACAGCTAGGTCCACGGCCGCAGCAAGGAAGTGCCTCCTTCTTACGTGCAAAATAATTATTCCTATACCTGACAGCGGGGACCCACCGGACGGGCCACCGTATTTTGCGGGAAAAAAATGTTTCCCCCTGACTGCTGGGACCCACCAACTACACCTTTGCACGCAAGGAAGTGCGTCCGGGCAAAAAAAAAACAAAACGATTCGCCCCCCTGACGGCTGGGACCCACCAGCTACATCTTCGCACGCAAGGAAGTGCGTCCGGGCAAAAAAACGATTCACCCCTAACTGCTCGGACCCACCAGCTACAGCTTCGCACGCAAGGAAGTGCATCCGGGCAAAAAAGCGATTCGCCCCCCTGACTGCTGGGACCCACCAGCTACATCTTCGCACACAAGGAAGTGCCTCACAATGGGGACCCACCTGGTCGAAGCGTACGTAGCATTGTCATTTTGGTTGCAAACGTGTACGTACATATATTCTGGTGGATGTAGAGGCGCACACGTGTCGTAGTAGAGGCGCGCACGTGTCGTAGTAGAGGCGCGCACGTAGCATGTACACGTACGTACAGCGGCCAGGGTGCAAGAAAGAAAATACGGCCACGTATGTGTACATACGGGCGGGGTCTCGAACGCCTACTCACGCATACGTACGGCGAGGGCTCATGTACATGGCTGGGTCGGAACGGAGAAACAGCGTCATCGCGTATTCATGGGGAGGCAACGGAATGTGTCGTGTTCATGGGGAGGCAACGGAATGCGTCGTGTTCATCGAGAGGCAACGGAACGCGTGGGAGCCAACCGGCTGGGTCAAAACGGAATGTGTCGTCGTGTTCATCGGGAGGGCTTGGACGGAACAGGCAATGGCAACGAGGCCTGGCGTACCGCAGAAAGGAGGAAACGGCCTTGTGTTCGACCGGCCACGTTTGAAACAGGACCATGTTCATCGGGAGGGGTCTGGCATACCACAAAATGGAGGAATCGGACCTCCTACGGTCAAAACAGGGGTCCTGTTGATTGGGAGGGGTGTTGGGTACCGCAAAATGGAGGAAACGGACCTCCTACGGTCGAAACGGGGGTCCTCTTGATCGGGAGGGGTGTGGCGTACCACAAAACGGACGAAACGGACTTGTGTTGGAGTGCTACGGTCAAAACGGGGGTCCTGTTCATCGGGAGGGGTGTGGCGTACCGCAAAACAGGACTCCACGGGATACGGTTCATCTCCACCGTCGACCTCCTCCAGCCTCCATAGGCTACCGTCAACCTCCTCCAGCCTCCACAGGCTCCTCTTCATCCAGCCTCCACCGCGCGCTACTCCATTGGCTACTGTTCAACCACCCCTCCACGGGCACCCCTCCACCATCTACTGTTCAACCAGCCCTCCACACCACGGGGTCCTGTTCAACCACCCCTCCACGGGCACC
>NC_041391.1:249152898-249212458 GCF_002162155.2 Triticum dicoccoides
TCGATCGGCTTCAGTTAGCAGCAGTAGCGAAGGAATCGCTCGATCGGGTTCAGTTAACAGCCATCGATCGATCGCTCGGGTTCAGTAACGTGTAGCTTGCAGTGCAATCGCTCGGGTTCAGTTAGAGCCCAATGCCTCGCTCAGGTTCAGTTAGAGCCAACGCCTTGCACACATGCGCGTACGTGTACGAGAGAAACGTGCATCGCTCGGCCACCGACCTCCCATCGTAACCGGGAACTCCCCGAAATTTTCCTCGCCCTCGCTTCTACCACGGTTTTTTCCGTCATGGACGGCCCAAAGAATGTCATGCAGCTGCGTCTCCGGCCTGCCCAGGACGAAAAGCCCATTTTCTGTCATGATTTTTTGTCATAGAAGTAGGAGCCCACCACATCTATGATGATACCGGGTTTTGTCACAGTTATCGTCATAGAAGTGTCATATGTATGACAAAAAAAAATCGTTTGGCCCAAAATGTCATGGATGTGTCTTTTTTTGTAGTGTCCTCTTTGGGGAAATACCGACGTAGCTTCAAGCCGCATCAAAAGGTGGTAGGCAACACCGTGGCAATACTGCTTTGTACCTGCCCCCAGATTTGTATGAACTTTACAAGTCTGATCCTGAGGAGAACTACAATCAACGCAAGACCAGAATCCGGTGGATCAGAAAATATTGGGCAGAGCAATGGTTCAAGTATAACTTCGTTACTCTTGAGTATGCAGAAAAGGATGTTGTCAAGCGGCTGTGGGGCAATATTCTTTACAGGAATTTTCCACCTAAGACGAAGCCTGAAGCTATTGCTCAAGGCTTCTATCCGTGCATGGTCCGAGGGCCTCGGCCTGACAATGTCGATCCATCATCTCTTCGATGGTGTCGTGACGATGATCTCTTCAAGCGCAACTTTCAGTTTGTAAAGGAGTCTGCCGCTAAGAAAAAAAAGGCATTCGGACTCAACTTCAACCCTGGTCCATCTGCTCCAAGGCCTGATGGCACACGCGAAGCCAATCCAAATGTCATCGGCCCCTTCAATGGCTTTGATGGATTTCTCTCCCATATTATAGCTCAAAGGGCCACAATTGATCAATCTGCTGATGATGCAGACTCTGAGGATGCGCTTGCACCCCCGAAGTAGAAGGAGTCGAAAGCTTTAGAGCCCTCTATTGCTCCAAAAGCTTCGACTGTGAAGCCACTGAAAACTGCACCTCCTGAATCTAGTGTGCAGTCTGAAGATCTACCTCGTGTCTCCAAGAAGACAAAGAAGCCCAAGAAGATTACTGGGTATGACCTTACTCTTGCTGCCATTTTGCGCAATGAGGACAACACCATTGATCTGTCAAGTGATGAAGATCTTGCAGATGATGTTATGGAAATGTTGATCAAGAGCAAGCAAGAGGACAAGATCTTACATGATCTGCCTCTATTTGATGCTGATATACTAAAAAAACTTCATTGATGAATGGTTTGAGGATCAAAGCATCAACATTGATGATCTACAGCTGCCCATGGACATCAACCTCACCTTTCAAGGAGCCATTGCCAATGAACTCACCATTGCTCAGAAGATTGTTGAGCTGAAGAACAAGATTGATTATGAGAAGGCTCAGTTCAAGAAGCACATGGCCAAACTTCAAGCACATGATGCATGACCTCAAGAACCAGTTCAACAAAAAGCGAGAAGAAGCCAAAGGCTCACGCGAGTGCATGAAGTATTATGCACAGAAGTGTGTGCAAGTGCACAATAAGGCTGAGGTGGGAAAGGCACTTGGGCATCCTGGCATCAACCCCTAGATGGCTTCCAAGAAGAACAAGAAGTCTGCTGAAGCTAAACCAGAAGCTTCAAGGCAGGGCCAACCAAGCATTGTCTTCCCTGCCAGCATGACTAGCTCAAAGCCAAAGGTCCCCTCAGCTGCTTCTGAGAAAAAGAAGACAAGGCAAGCTGAAGCTGAAGCCAGGAAGAGGAAGCATCATGACACCTCTGATGCTGCTCCCTCCAAGAAGAAGTTGAAGACAAAGGCTTCAAAGTCTCCTAGAAAAGTGCATTCGCTGCACAAGAGCCCCTCAATGTTGAACCAATCTTTGTTGCTCTACCTGCCTCCACCAACCGCAAGCATCGCATTGTGATTCATGAGCCTACTTCCATAGAGGCTCCAGAAAGTGAAGAGATTCCAGCTGCTGCCCCAACACAGCTGAAGACATTGGTCATTAAGACAATGTTGATGATGATGAAGTCCTTCCTCAGCTTGAGCCCAAATTGGTATCATCGCCTGCTCTTACAAGCAGTGAACTCATAAGTATCGGCCTTCCATTGATGCCGCCTGCTCAAGATGATTTGTGGATTGAGCAACAACCAAACACCCCCTGAATGATGATGATGAGATCCCCCGTACTCCACCAGCTCAAGTCACCACTCCGGTGCTTGATGATGACTACATGGAACAGACCACTCCCTCACCAAAGGCGTCGCCAGCATTTTGCAGGCTCCGCAAAGGCCTCAGGCCCCACGTCTCCATGTCAAGCATTCCAGAAGATGATGTGCAGCAAACCAGCTCAGTAGCACGTCAAGTGTTCCCTCAAGCCATCCCTTCCACGTCTGCTCATGAGTCTGAAGCCAAAGCTGCTGAAGACATTTCGGCTGCACCAGCCGAAGAAGAGAAAGAAGAAGAAAGAGAAGTCATTCCCCCTGCCAGTGATCCAATTGTGCAAGAAGAGAATGTGATTATGCCAGACCCTCCTGTCGTTGAAGCAATGGAGGTTGAAACCAATGAGTCTGCCACCACCATCACCACTGAAGCCAATGACTCTGTCATGGCTGAAGACAATGTTGAGCCCAGCCAATGCTGCCCCTGAAGACAATGTGCAGCTTACCACTTCCGATGTAGTCGTTCCTCCTCCAAGGCCTCATACAATGGAGTGCGCTTACAATCATGGTGGTCAGCTTGTCACGGTGAGATGGCCTATTATGGTTCCTCCCACTGCTCCCGGCCCTCAGTATGATTATCATGTGGAGCAAAGGCCTCAAACTCAGAAGCCAAAGCCAAGACTGCCAAGGCTTCCAAGTGTTGCCACAACCCAAGGCTCGTTCAGTGTGCTCAGCTTCAGAGAGCACAACACATTCTTCGACAGCGCCAATAACCCATACAAGAAGCCCAAGATCTCCTCTAACAGGTTTTGGAGCCATCAACAATGAAGCTATTACTCATGCATTCTATACAACCAAGACAAGATCTTTCCTCCTAAGCGTCTGGATTGAGATGCTATTGCTGGGCTGCTTTGCCTTGAAGAGGCCCTTGACTGCTTCAGAGACGTTGGGCTGCTGCCGTTTTTGATTGACAAAGAGCACTGGAACGAAGAGCTTCTACTATAGTTTTATGCCGCATTGCACATTCGAGGCTACAATAGGGATCCAAAGACTTGGGTCCTTGAGTGGATGATAGGTGACGTTCATCATGAAGCCAAAGCTCACGACATCATTGAGCTTACTTCCCTGCCCACTCCAGGTGAGTTGTTTGAACTTGGTTGTCAGCTTCATCAAAATGAACTGCAGAGCATATTCGAGAAGCCAGAGCCCAACATGAGCCAGATGTTGAGTATGATGAAGCCTTTGCCCCATGATGCCGAATACCACAAGGAGTTCTTTGTTAAGGACCTCGAGTATTTGCCCCGCATAGTATATCACAGTCCGAGGCATACTCTCTAGCCAATCAAAGGCAACTCTTCTGAAGCCAAACTCGAAGGCGCCATGAAGACATTGGTCTTCTATATCATAAATGGCATCAGATTCAATACCCAAGATTTTTTCATCCGACAACTTGCAGCTTCTCCCATTGATCTCTTTGGACTGAAGTTTTATGCTCCTTGGGTTATGTGCCTAATCAAGCTTCATTCTACAATCAACTATCAGCCTTCAGCGTGCAACCATGTCATATTTTTGCCTGATGTTGCTATGGACTATGAAGCCATCTACCTTGAGCCTGCCAAGAAGCCACTCCACCTAAAAATGCATAAGACCAAAGCTTCACGCAGCCAATTGAAGGCATTCATGTGCCAAATTCTGCTACTCCTGCTTATCCTTTGGCTGGCAACTTGCATCTACCGCATCATGCCAATACTGAAGCCACTGCCAGCACAATTGCTCAAAGGCCTCAGAAGCGTCCCCATGTCCTCAACGACCGTGAGCTTCTGGTATCTCTACATCAAAAGTAGGATAGGCATCATGACTGGCTGAAGCACCAAATGCAGAGTCTCTTGGGGTATGTAAATCGCATTCGCAACTTGGCCACCAAGAACTCATTCGTCGCGCATGATGCCTGTCGGCGGTCCTGGAAGAGCCTCACACTTCTCTTCTCTGAAGATGATCTTCGCGAAGATGGCTTCACAGAGAAATTCAAGTTTGACTCCAGGCCTCCACAATCTGCAAGTTGGCGTCAAACACCTTCAATTGAAGATTCTGAACATTCATCTTTGGGTGCAACTATTGTTGCGAGAGTCATCGATGAAGAAGTTGATGCCACTTCACCAACTATGGCTTCACTGCACCATGATTCTGCACCAGGCCCATCTGCACCGCCCAACTCCACCGTCGACCCTGATCCAACATCTTCTCCAACTGGGAACGAGTAGTGCCTCTATGTCTTCAAACCTTTTTGGTCCTTACTGACAAAAGGGGAGAAGCATATGAGGTTGATAGTCTTCAAGCGGGTCCATATGGGGTGGTTGCATTATTTTCGCTAAGTTCTTACAACTCTCGTTTTTAGACTGTTTGGCTCTTGAGTTTTAACACTTAAAACTTGATGGTCGTCTGCTACTTTTGCTGCTACTTTGTGATGCAATGATAAATTCCACATGAAGTCATTCTGCAAACCCCCATTTCTCATTATGCATTTCATTATATTCACTATTCTTATATATGCATGATGAATTGTCTTCATGTGTTAAAGAGGATCACCAAAAAGTAAAACTTGCCATGTATATTTGCATTCAAAAGCAAACTACTTATATGCACATCTTCAGGGGGAGCCTTTTTACAACTTATGAAGACAATGACCTTGATTTTTAACCTTCAAATACTTTTATCCCCGTTGAAAAATTCAACTAGTTTGTCATCAATCACCAAAAAGTGGGAGATTGTAAGTGCATCTAGTGCCACCCCTAGTTGGTTTTGGAGTATTGATGACAAACTTGGTTGAGGGACTAATGTGTTTGTGAGAATTGCAGGATAACACAGGTAGTAGTCCCTTATTGGTTCAATTTACCTACCAGAGATGACCCCTATAAATGTGTGAAGACATTGAAGACAATGGTGGTTCGTGAAGACATTCACGATGAAGATAATGACATGTGAAGACATTCACTTGAAGACTATGGAGTACGAAAACATAGTTGTTTCGTAGTTTCCTTTTCTTCTCTATTGAGTCATAGGAACCACCATACTGTTAAGTGGGGTCTAAGTGAACAAAGTCAGAGTGACTGATGTGATGCTCAACAAAAATCCTATGTCTTCGAGCGAAAACAATGAGAGCAAATCTTATCCAGAGCTGGATGAGTCAGCTTTGCTTGTAACCCAAGTCAAGCTACCACGTGTGTTTGAAATTCGACCGTTGGACACGTGTCGGTTCCTTAGTGACCCAGTGTCATTTCGGACATATCATGTCGGGTTACCTCCTGGCTATAAATAGCCCACCCCCTACACCATAAATTGGTGGCTGCTTAGAGTTAGTGCACGACTTTTGTCGTTTGAGAGCAACCCACCTCCGAAGCATTTGAGAGAGAGATCCTTGCGAGGACAAAGCCCAAAATACCCAGAGCCAAAGAGTGTTAGGCCACTGAAGTCTTTCTGTCTGCATGATCTGAAGAATTGTTACACTTGAGGACTGTGAATCCTCCAGCCGGTTTGGTGTCGCGTTCTGAGCATCCAAGAGCCATTGTGGATTGCCTGTGAACAAAGTCTGTGAAGGTTTGGAAGTCTACCTTGAAGACTTACCAGAGTGATTGGGCGAGGACTGGGTGCCCTTAGCTCAAGGGGAATAAGGTGAAGATGCGGTCTTCTCAGTTCAATCTCAGCCTCCCTAACCAGACGTACAGTTGTCACAGCAAATGGAACTGGTCTACCAAATCCCTCTCTTCACCAAGCAACTGGTTCTATCCCCAACTTCCCTTACTTTTCAGTTTGTCTTCGTGAAGTCATTGCTTGCCTGTCTGAACTGACTGACTTCACTGTGTGAAGACTATTACCTGTGTGGCTTCATACTGTCTTCCATTCTGATCCATTCTACCTAGCTTCTGATAGTCTTCGTACTTTCACTGTATTGCTTACTTGACTATGGCATGTCTAGTGTAGTCTATCTTCCGTTGCATATCAATAGGTTCATTTCATCTGTTTGTCTTCAAAGACCTCGTGTTTTGAAGACTTTCATAAAAATCGCCTATTCAACCCCCCTCTAGTCGATAAGTAGCACTTTCACTACCGCGCAGGCCTCACCGGCCCACCCTACTCCCATCACCGTCCAGACCATTCCTCTACTCACCAACACCTCATGTTATTCTCCAGCGACGGCAGCCTCACACCGCAGCCGAACCAGTGAACCCTCGTACTCCCCTCCACGTGGGCATCCACAGATGTGTCTTCACCGGCTCCGGGTCATTCTGTTCCTAGGCCTCACCATCATCCATCGTGTTGGTTCTCTCGGCGCGGCGTGGTCAACTTTGTCAACAAACGACATCCATCAGAAGAGGCATGTACGTGGAGTGGCTGACAGTAGGGACCCGCAAGGCCCATGGCTTCATGCGAGCAAGTCCCTCCTTATTATGCGAAAACAAATGATTTCTCCCCCTGACAGGTTTGAGCCACCAGCTACATCTTCGCACACAGGGAAGTGTTTGCTTTATTACGCAGAAAAAAGTTACCTTTCCTTGACAGCTGGGACCCACCAGCTTTATTATCATCCATTTCGCAAAAATATAGATTGTACCAAAGATGATAAATTGTTTTCTTTTTATTCTAACTCCAAAAAGAAGAAATTAAAGAACCCAGAAAACATCATCGCACGCAAGGAAGTGCCACCTTATTACGAGAAAAAAATGATTCTCCCTGCTAGCTGGGACCCACAAGAGTTGGAGGCTGACTTGTGGGCCAACTAAGTTGAGGCATACAGGCTTTTTCAACTTAGTCATAACGATTCTAGCTCCACTGACCGTTGGATGTTAAATCAACTGTCGTGCTGTATCTCCAACATCTGGTCTTCTTTCTCCAGCCACCCAAACCAGGCCCGCCTTACCACCTGCTCCAGCCTCTCGTGGCCGGCTGTGCTGCCACGTAGGCCTCACGGACCGACCACACTACAACTGGCCAGACATTCCCTCTACTCACCCACACCCCTTGTTATTCTCCGGCGACAGCAGCCTTACACCACAACCAAACCAGTGAACCCTCGCACTCCCCTCCACGTGGGCATCCACTCGCCTCATCTTCTCTAGCTCCTCGTTGTTCCCTTCCTAGGCCTCGCCGTCGTCCACCGCCTTGAAGCTCTCGGCGCCTCGTGGTCAACGAGGTCAACGAACGACAGCCATCGGAAGTGGACTTTGGGCTATGAGGCTGATAGCTGGACCCACCAGCTACATCTTCAAACACAAGGAAGTGCCTCCTTATTACTCGCAAAATAAAACTGAATCCTCCCCCGACAGCCGAGACCCACCAGCTATATCTTTGCACGCAAGGAAGTGCATCCTTATCCTACCTGAGGGCTCGGACCCACCTGGTCGAAGCGTATGTAGCGTTGTCGGGAACGTGTATGTACATACTGGTCGATCGGTCTCTCTGAAACGATGAACCATGGCCGAGCAAGCAGCGGCGCGTGTGGTAGTAGAGCCCCCAACATAACAATTCAGGCAGTCCCTTCTAAACCGTGTACATGTATGTACATCAGCATGCCAAAAAATACGGCCACGTACATACATATCGGTGGGGTCTCGAACACGTACTTGTGCATACATACGGCCAGGGCTCGTGTACATGGAGAGGCAACGGACGGTAGCAACGATGTCCTGTTCATCGGGCAGCCAACCGACTGGGTCAGAACGGAGAAACATCGTCCTGTTCATCAGGAGGAAACAGACTGGGTCAGAATGCGTCCTGTTCAATGGGAGCAAACCGTCTTGGATGGAACAGCCGAAACGGGGTTTAGCATACCACAGTACAGAGGAAATGGCCTTCTATTTGACCGGCTACGAGCGAAATGGGGTGTTGTTGATCAGGAGGGGTGTGGCATACCTCAAGACAGAGGAAACGGACTTTTGTTGGAGCGCTATGGTCAAAACGGGGGTCCTGTTCATCTAGAGGTGTGTGGCGTACCGCAAAACGGAGGAAATGAACTTGTGTTGGAGTGCTACGGTCGAAACGGGGGTCCTGTTCATCGGAGGGGTGTGGCGTACCACAAAACGGGACTCCACGGGCTACTGTCCAGCCACCGTTGACTTGCTTTAGCCTCCACCTGCACTGTTCATCCACCGCGTCTTCCTCCTGCCTCCACCAGCTACTGTTCATCCAGCCCTCCAGTGGCTATTGTTCAACCAGCCCTCCACGGGGTCATGTTCATCCACCCCCAACCAGCTCGGCTGTGGCGGCCTCCTCTCGGGCTCCTGTTCATCCAGCGGCAACCTTCTACTACTATTACCACGGGGTCGTGTTCATCCAACCCCCACCAGGAACTGTTCATCCAACTACAACCACGTACATATCGACTCGTTCAACCAACCCCCACGTTCACTGTTCATCAAGAGGCAGCAGGTTCGATCAGCTTCAGTAAGCAGCAACAGCGATCAATCGCTCGGGTTCAGTTAGCAGCAGTAGCGAAGGAATCGCTCGGGTTCAGTTAACAACCAAGGGATCAATTGCTCGGGTTCAGTAACGTAGCTAGTGCAATAGCTCGGGTTCAGTAAGACAATGCCTTGCTCGGGTTCAGTTAGAGCCCAATGCCTTGCACACACGCGTGTATGTGTACAAGAGAAACGCACAATCCCTCCGTGCATCGCTCAATACCGACCACCCACCGTAACCGGGAAATCCCCAAAATTTTCCTCGGCCTCGCTTCTACCACAATTTTTTTCCATCATGGACAGCCCAAAGAATGTCATGCAGGTGCGTCTCCGGCCCACCCAGGATGAAAAGCCCATTTTCTGTCATGATTTTTTGTCATAGAAGTAGGAGCCCACCACATCTATGATGATACCGGGTTTTGTCACAATTATCGTCATAGAAGTGTCATAAGCATGACAGAAAAAAATTCGTTTGGCCCAAAATGTCTCGGATGTGTCTTTTTTTGTAGTGTAACAAAAGAAACTAAGGTGCAGTAAGGTGGCCCAATCCTTTTTTGTAGAAAAGGACAAGCCTGGACGAACTCTTATATAATGCAAAGCACTCCCGAGGACACATGGGAATTATTGTCCAGCTAGTTTAAATCATGCTCATATGATTCACGTTCGTTACTTTGATAATTTGATATGTGGGTGGACTGGTGCGTGGGTGATGTGCTTGATACATCTCCATCGTATCTATAATTTTTGATTGTTCCATGCCAATATTCTACAACTTTCATATACTTTTGGCAACTTTTTATATTATTTTTGGGACTAACATATTGATCCAGTGCCCAGTACCAGTTCCTGTCTGTTGCATATTTTATGTTTCACGGAAACCCAATATCAGACGGAGTCCAAACGGGATAAAAACGGACGGAGAATTATTTTGGAATATTTATGATTTTTGGGAATTAAAATCAACGCGAGATGGTGCCCGAGGTGGCCACGAGGCAGGGGGCGCGCCTGCCTACCCTGGGCGCGCCCCTGACCCTCATGGGCCCCTCGTAAGGTGGTTGCTGCTCTTCTTTGGCCGCAAGAAAGCTAATTTTTGGAAAAATATCTGGGCGAAGGTTTCAATCCAATCGGAGTTACAGATCTGCGATATAAAAGAAACGGTGCCAGGGCAGAATCTGAGAATGCATAAACAGAGAGACAAAGAGATAGATCCAATCTCGGAGGGGCTCTCGCCCCTCCCACACCATGGGAGCCAAGGACCAGAGGGGAAACCCTTCTCCCATCTAGGGAGAAGGTCAAGGAAGAAGAATAAGAAGGGTGGCTCTCTCTCCCCCTTGCTTCCGGTGGCGCCGGAACGCTGCCGGGGGCCATCATCATCACCACGATCTACACCAACACCTCCGCCATCTTCACCAACATCTCCATCACCTTCCCCCGTCTATATTCAACGGTCCACTCTCCCGCAACCCTCTGTACCCTCTACTTGAACATGGTGCTCAACGCTATATATTATTTCCCAATGATTTATGGCTATCCTATGATGTTTGAGTAGATCTGTTTTGTCCTATTGGTTAATTGATGATCGTGATTGGTTTGAGTTGCATGTTTTATTGTTGGTGTCGTCCTATTGTGCTCTCCGTGTCGCGCAAGCATGAGGCATCCCTGCTGTAGGGTTTGCAATATGTTCATGATTTGCTTATGGAGGGTGGCGTGAGTGACAGAAGCACAAACCCGAAGGTTGTTTACGTATGGGATAAAGGGGACTTGATGCTTTAATGCTATGGTTGGGTTTTACCTTAATTATCTTTAGTATTTGCTAGAGTTCCAATCATAAGTGCATATGATCCAAGAAGAGAAAGTATGTTAGCTTATGCCTCTCCCTCAAATAAAATTGCAATAGTGATTACCGGTCTAGTTATCGATTGCCTAGGGACAAATAACTTTCTCGTGACAACAAGCTCTCTAGTAAAACTAACTTAGTTGTGTCTTCATCTAAACAACCCCTAGCTTTTTATTTACGTGTTCTTTATTATCTTGCAAACCTATCCAACAACACCTACAAAGAACTTCTAGTTTCATACTTGTTCTAGGTAAAGCGAACACTAAGCGTGCGTAGAGTCGAATCAGTGGCAGATAGGACTTAGAGAATATTTGTTCTACCTTTAGCTCCTCGTTGGGTTCGGCACTCTTACTTATCAAAAGAGGCTACAATTATCCCCTACACGTGTGGGTTATCAAGACCTTTTTCTGGCGCCGTTGCCGGGGAGTCATAGCGTGGGGTGAATATTCTCGTGTGTGCTTGTTTGCTTTATCAGTAAGTAATTTTTATTTGCTGTTCTTAGTTGTTCTCTACCTTTAGTTATGGATATGGAACACGAAATACCAAAAAAAATTAGGTGTACTTGCTAGTCATGGAGATGGGGAACCTCCTAAAACCCTCGATGCTCGTTATGTGAAAGAAATTATGTACTACTTTTATAATCCTGAGAAAACCCCATTCAATTATGTTATGGGAGACACGTTGGATCAATGTGAATACTTTAGGGATTATCACTTGACTCAAAAAGGGAAACTATTATGAGATCAAATTTATATGTTGCGTTGGTATGCTCGGGATCTATGCTTGAGACATGATTATACTTGTTGCTCTAGGATGAAGGCTCCACACCTTCCCTTTTCATGCAAATTTAGTGATGATAAAACCTTGGCTTCTTATGCTAATGGTATCTATGATTACTATGATGTGGAACAAATAGAAGAATTCATTGCTTTTATGGGTGCTTATGAGATTGAATCTATGTCTAAAGAGTTTGAAGATTTTGATGATTCAGTTTATAGACCTGAAAATTTTGCTATACTTAAATATTTTTATGAGAATTATGAATACAATTCCGATATTGATGCATTTATTGAGAAAGTCTCCGCTGTCCAAGAAGAGACTAATATTTTGCAGGAGTCTATGGAAGAAGAAATTGATGAAACTATGAGCTCATTGGATGAAAAAGATGATGAGGAGAACAAAGAACAAAAGGAGGAAGAGTGGATTAGCTACCCGTTCCCACCTTCTAATGAGAGTAACTCTTCAACCCATACATTGTTTAATTTCCCTTCGTGCTTACCGAAGGATGATTGCTATGATGATTGTTATAATCCCGTTGATTCTCTTGAAATACCCCTTTTTGATGATGCTTGCTATGCTTGTGGCCAAGATGCCAATATGAATTATGCTTATGGAGATGAACTTGCTATAGTTCCTTATGTTAAACATGAAATTGTTGCTATTGCACCCACGCATGATAGTCCTATTATCTTTTTGAATTCTCCCGACTACACTATATCAGAGAAGTTTGCCCTTATTAAGGATTATATTGATGGGTTGTGTTTTACTACTACACATGATGATTTTGATAGATATAATATGCATGTGCTTGCTGCTCCTACTTGCAATTATTATGAGAGAGTAACTATATCTCCACCTCTCTATGTTTCCAACACGATAGAATTGCATGGAACTGCTTATACTATGCATTGGCCTTTACTTTGTGTGCATGAATTGTTCTTTTATGACATGTCGATGCATAGGAAGAGAGTTAGACTTCGTTGTTGCATGATATATGTTGCTTTGTGCTCACTACTAAATTACAAATCATTGTTAATTAAAATTGGCTTTGATATACCTTGGGATCCGGGTGGATCCATTACTTGAGCACTATATGCCTAGCTTAATGGCTTTAAAGAAAGCGCTGCCAGGGAGACAACCCGGAAGTTTTAGAGAGTCCTTTATTTCTGTTGAGTGCTTTTATATAGTTTAAAAACAACAACAAAATAAAGAGGGGAACCCAAAACTTATCAAAAAGGAAAGTGAAAGTGAGAAAGACAAGCATTGTTGAAGTGGGAGAGCTCCTTGAACTTTGTTCATGCTCATGGAAACTTTGTGAATCTTAATTACAGAAACTTTTAATCAAAAATAATTATCCTCTTGTACAATTCCATTGTATTATAAAAATAATGTGCTAAGGTTTGCCTTTAGGATGTTTACAATGCTTGTTGGTTTGTACGGTGCAGGACAGAAACTTTGGCTGTAGTGCGCCATTTTACATTTTTGCTGGAACGTCAAACGGTTCTGATTCTTTTTGCACTGTCTTGATATAAAAATTGTTTATTTTTCATAATTTTGGTAGAATTTTTGGGGTACCATAAGTATGGTGAATGTTCAGATTGCTACAGACTGTTCTGTTTTTGACAGATTCTGTTTTTGATGCATAGTTTACTTGTTTTGATGAAACTATCAGTTTATATCAGTAGATTAAGCCACGGAAAAGCTATATTACAGTAGACAGAATGCAAAAACAAAATATGAATTGGTTTGCAACAATACTTAGAGTAGTGATTTGCTTTATTATACTAGCGGATCTTACCGAGTTTTCTGTTGAAGTTTTGTGTGGATGAAGTATTTGATCGAGGAGGTCTCGATATGAGGAAAAGGAAGAGAGGCAAGAGCTCAATCTTGGGCATGCCCAAGGCACATCAAGTAAATATTCAAGGAGAATCAAGCGTCTAAGCTTGGGGATGCCCCGGAAGGCATCCCCTCTTTCTTTAACAAGTATCGATATGTTTTCGGATTCGTTTCGTTCATGCGATATGTGCAAGTCTTGGAGCGTGTTTTGCATTTAGTTTTCACTTTTATTTTATGCACCATGCTGGTATGAGATAGTCCTTGGTTGATTTATAGAATGCTCTTTGCACTTCACTTAAATCTTTTGAGTATGGCTTTATAGAATGCTTCATGTGCTTCACTTATATCATTTGAAGTTTGGATTGCATGTTTCTCTTCACATAGAAAACCGCCATTTGTAGAATCTCTTTTGCTTCACTTATATTCGTTAGAGCGTGGGCATATCTTTCGTAGAAAGAATTAAACTCTCTTGCTTCACTTATATCTATTTAGAGAGATGACAGGAATTGGTCATTCACATGGTTAGTCATAAAATCCTACATAAAACTTGTAGATCGTTCAATATGATATGTTTGATTCCTTGCAATAGTTTTGCGATATAAAGATGGTGATATTAGAGTCATGCTAGTGGGTGGTTGTGGATTGTAGAAATACTTGTGTTGAAGTTTGTGATTACCGTAGCATGCATGTATGGTGAACCGTTGTGTAACGAAGTTGGAGCATGAGGTATTTATTGATTGTCTTCCTTATGAGTGGCGGTCGGGGATGAGCAATGGTCTTTTCCTACCAATCTATCCCCCTAGGAGCATGCGCATAGTACTTTGTTTCAATGAGTAATAGATTTTTGCAATAAGTATGTGAGTTCTTTATGACTAATGTTGAGTCCATGGATTATACACACTCTCACCCTTCCATCATTGCTAGCCTCTTCGGTACCGTGCATTGCCCTTTCTCACCTCGAGAGTCGGTGCAAACTTCGCCGGTGCATCCAAACCCCGTCATACGATACGCTCTATCACACATAAACCTCCTTATATCTTCCTCAAAACAGCCACCATACCTACCTATCATGGCATTTCCATAGCCATTCCGTGATATATTGCCATGCAACTTCCATCATCATCATATACATGACTTGAGCATTCACTGTCATATTGCCTTGCATGATCGTAAGATAGCTAGCATGATGTTTTCATGGCTTGTCCATTTTTTTATGTCATTGCTACGCTAGATCATTGCACATCCCGGTACACCGCCGGAAGCATTCATATAGAGTCATATCTTTGTTCAGGTATTAAAGTGTGATGATCATCATTATAGAGCATTGCCCCACAAAAAAGAGAGGCCAAAGAAGCCTAAATAAAAAAAGGGGGGCCAAAGAAGCCCGCAAAAAATAGAAAAAAAAGAAAAAGAAAAGGGGCAATGTTACTATCCTTTTACCACACTTGTGCTTCAGAGTAGCACCATGTTCTTCATATAGAGAGTCTCCTATGTTATCACTTTCATATACTAGTGGGAATTTTCATTATAGAACTTGGCTTGTATATTCCAACGATGGGCTTCCTGAAATGCCCTAGGTCTTCATGAGCAAGCAAGTTGAATGCACACCCACTTAGTTTTCAGTTTGAGCTTTCATACACTTATAGCTCTAGTGCATCCGTTGCATGGCAATCCCTACTCCTCGCATTGACATCAATTGATGGGCATCTCCATAGCCTGTTGATTAGCCGCGTCGATGTGAGACTTTCTCCCTTTTTTGTCTTCTCCACATAACCCCCACCATCATATTATATTCCACCTATAGTGATATATCCATGGCTCATGCTCATGTATAGCGTGAAAGTTAAAAAGGTTTGAGAACGTCAAAAGTATGAAACAATTGCTTGGCTTGTCATCGGGGTTCTGCATGATTTGAATATTTTGTGTGATGAAGATGGATCATAGCCAGACTATATGATTTTGTAGGGATAAATTTCTTTGGCCATGTTGTTTTGAAAAGACATGATTGCTTTATTAGTACACTCGAAGTATTATTGTTTTTTATGTCAAATGATAGAATATTGCCTTGAATAATTCGTGTCTTAATATTCATGCCATGATTAGACATATGATCAAGATTATGCTAGGTAGCATTCCACATCAAAAATTATCTCTTTTTATCATTTACCTACTCGAGGACGAGCATGAATTAAGCTTGGGGATGCTGATATGTCTCCGTCGTATCTATAATTTTTTATTGTTCCATGCCAAAATTCTACAACTTTCATATACTTTTGGCAACTTTTTATATTATTTTTGGGACTAACATATTGATCCAGTGCCCAGTGCTAGTTCATGTCTGTTGCAAGTTTTATGTTTCGTAGAAACCCAATATCAGACGGAGTCCAAACGGGATAAAAACGGACAGAGAATTATTTTGGAATATTTATGATTTTTGGGAAGTAAAATCAACGCGAGACGGTGCCCGAGGTGGCCATGAGGCAGGGGCGCGCCTACCTACCCTGGGCGTGCCCCTGACCCTCGTGGGCCCCTCGTAAGGTAGTTTTTGCTCTTCTTTGGCCGCAAGAAAGCTAATTTTTGGGAAAATATCTAGGCGAAGGTTTCAATCCAATCGGATTTACGGATCTCTGGATATAAAAGAAACGGTGCCAGGGCAGAATCTGAGAACGCAGAAACAGAGAGAGATAGATCCAATCTCGGAGGGGCTCTCGCCCCTCCCACACCATGGGAGCCAAGGACCAGAGGGGAAACCCTTCTCCCATCTAGGAAGAAGGTCAAGGAAGAAGAAGAAGAAGGGGGGATCTCTCCCCCTTGCTTCCGGTGGCGCCAGAACGCTGCCGGGGGCCATCATCATCACCGCGATCTACACCAACACCTATGCCATCTTCACCAACATCTCCATCACCTTCCGCCATCTATATGCAACGGTCCACTCTCCCGCAACCCGTTGTACCCTCTACTTGAAGATGGTGCTCAACGCTATATATTATTTCCCAATGATGTATGGCTATCCTAAGATGTTTGAGTAGATCCATTTTGTCCTATGGGTTAATTTATGATCATGATTGGTTTGATTTGCATGTTTTAATGTTGGTGTTGTCCTATGGTGCTCTCCGTGTCGCGCAAGCGTGAGGGATACCCGTTGTAGGGTTTGCAATATGTTCATGATTTGCTCATGGTGGGTGGCGTGAGTGACAGAAGCACAGACCCGAGTAAGTAGGTTGTTTGCGTATGGGATAAAGGGGACTTGATGCTTTAATGCTATGGTTGGGTTTTACCTTAATGATCTTTAGTAGTTGCTAGAGTTCCAATCATAAGTGCATATAATCCAAGAAGAGAAAGTATGTTAGCTTATGCCTCTCCCTCAAATAAAATTGCAATAGTGATTACCGGTCTAGTTATCGATTGCCTAGGGACAAATAACTTTCTTGTGACACCAAGCTCTCTACTAAAACTAACTTAGTTGTGTCTTCATCTAAACAGCCCCTAGCTTTTTATTTACGCGTTCTTTATTATCTTGCAAACCTATCCAACAACACATACAAAGTACTTCTAGTTTCATACTTGTTCTAGGTAAAGCGAACACTAAGCGTGCATAGAGTCGTATCAGTGGCAGATAGGACTTGAGAGAATATTTGTTCTACCTTTAGCTGCTCGTTGGGTTTGACACTCTTACTTATCGAAAGAGGCTACAATTATCCCCTACACTTGAGGGTTATCAGTCCTTACTTGGACAAGCCTCCCACTTATGATTAACCCCTCGTGCAAGCATCCACAACTACGAAAGAAGAATTAAGATAAATCTAACCATAGCACGAAACATATAGATCCAAATCAGCCCATTACGAAGCAACGCATAAACTAGGGTTTAAGCTTTTGTCACTCTAGCAACCCATCATCTACTTATTACTTCCTAGTGCCTTCCCCTAGGCCCAAATCATGGTGAAGTGTCATGTAGTCGACGTTCACATAACATTACTAGAGGAGAGACAACATACATCTCATAAAAATATCGAACGAATACCAAATTCACATGATTACTTATAAGAAGACTTCTCCCATGTCCTTAGGAACAAACGTAACTACTCACAAAGCATATTCATGTTCATAATCAGAGGAGTAATAATTATCATTAAGGATCTGAACATATGATCTTCCACCGAATAAACCAACTAGCATCAAATACAAGGAGTAATCAACACTACTAGCAACCCACATGTACCAATCTGAGGTTTTGAGACAAAGATCGGGTACAAGAGATGAACTAGGGTTTGAGAGGATATGGTGCTAGTGAAGATGTTGATGGAGATTGACCCCCCCTCCCTCGATGAGAGGATCGTTGGTGTTGATGATGGCTTTGATTTCCCCCTCCCAGAGGGAGGTTTCCCCGGTAGAATAGCTCCGTCGGAGCCCTAGAATTGTTCTGCCCAGGTTCCGCCTCGAGATGACGGCGCTTCGTCCTGAAAGCTTCCTCTCAATTGTTTCCAGGTCAAAACACATCATATAGCAGAAGATGGGCACCGGAGGCCTGCTTGGGGGCCCACAAGGCAGGGGGCGCGCCCCCACCCTTATGGTTGCCTGGTGAGTCCGTTCTGGTGCTTTCTTTGCCCAATATTTTTTATATATTCCAAAATAATTCTTCATAAATTTTCGGGACTTTTGGAGTCGTGCACAATAGGTCTCTCAGATTTGCTCCTTTTCCAGTCCAGAATTCCAGATGTCGGCATTCTCCCTCTTTGTATAAACCTTGTAAAATAAGATAGAAAAGGCATAAGTATTGTGCTAAAATGTGTAATAACAGCCCGTAATGCAATAAATATCAATATAAAAGCATGATACAAAATGGACGTATCATACCTTTGTTGTTTCAATGAGGAGAGACGTAAAGCTATTGGTGAAGAGGTAGCTTGGCTCCTAGCTGTCGGGTTCGTCGTCAAAGTTTTTCTTCCTGAGTGATTTCTAACCTAGTACTTGTGATGAAGAACGATACTTGGCGCACTTGTGTCGATTATACTGACCTTAAGAAAGCTTGTCCCAAAGACCCGTTTGCTCTGCCACACATCAATCAAATCATTGACTCCACAGCAAGTTGTGAGTGTCTGTGTTTCTTAAATGCTTACTTTGGGTATCAGCAAATCAAGATGAAAGAGGAAGATCCGGAGAAAACAACATTCATAACACACTTTGGGGTGTTCTGCTATACGTCCATGTCATTTGGTCTAAAGAGAGCCAGAGCCACTTATCAGAGTTGTGTTAAAAACTACTTCCACAATCAGATTGGATGCAATGTCCATGCTTATGTTGATGATATCGTCATCAAGTCTCAGAAGAAAGAAACACTTCTCGACGATTTGAAGGAGACCTTTGATAACCTGCGAGTATACCTAAGGATGGCAATGGATCGGGTTCGGCTCGGGTTGAACAGTATCAAATCCATATCCAGATCCATGAAGGTGTTCTTCGCCCATCCATGAATAAATCCATGGGTAGAAGATTGTATCCATGTCCAAACCGATGGATATCCATCGGGTATGGGTATCCACCGGATACTCTTGTATAATATCTTATAAAACAAAACAAAAAAACGCATACCAATTATAAGATTAGCACTTCAAATAAGAACAAGTGCATAATACATTTATTATTGGTCTAAGTTCTCACAAAATGGCATAACTACATCGAAAACCCCCAGAATTCTCATAATAGCATACCACAAAATCACATAATCACAAGTACACAACTTTCCATCTCAATGACAAAGCGGCAGGACAACATCATATTCCGGTCTTACTTTCTTACAAAATTACATAGCACAGCATCAAATAAGCCAAGTACATCTATGAGAGATAAGCCCATCACGTTTAGCTTTATTTAAATAACTGAAGGTAGACTTCTAGGCATCATCTTTCGTTCTTCACCTCCTCGTAGACTATGCTTCAGTCATGATAGATTCAGACTCATCTCTTGAGGTGAACAGATCAAAAGCACAATAATTAAATTCATGGAAATAAAAGGACGAGACATTGCAATATGTACTTTGACTACAAGGAGTGAGATATGTTACCACTACACTGACCAAAAAAATTTCTTCAGTTTCAGTTCAAGCGAACCAATGTACAGTAACTAGCAACTAATTGACCATAGTTTGACCAAACATGCAATAGTATAATGCTAACTGGACAGATTAGATCTATCAAATAATTTATGAAATTCAAATATACCAATAATGGATTCCACAAAATATTTTGCACAAAGCCACAAACAATCATATATTTTAGTTTTTATTGGCATAACATCGAACACGTATAATGCATCAACTCTTGCACAAAGAGAGAGAGAGAGAGAGAGAGAGAGAGGTGCATGGGGCCGGGGATTAGCAATGACAGCCGTATAACATGCTCACAAGAGAGAGAGAGAGAGAGAGAGAGAGAAACAATAAAGAGCTGCGCTGCTGGCCTGCTGCTGCAAGCGTGTGTTTCGCAAATCCCATGAATACTTTGAACAAAAGAATCTCCACGTACAAGAACACTACAGTACTAGACGTACATGAGCAGCACGAACAAGAAGATTACCCGAACGCCGCATGTTTGGCATGGCCGTCGTCTCATTGGTGCGGTCCTGCTCCTCGCCTTGGTCCGCGTCCTCGTCTGCAATGCTCTTGCGTGCCCCCACGCTCAACGTCGAAGTGCTCCGCCTTCCAGGACGTAGCCTTTTACTGCCCCGCCACCGCACCCATGTTCTGCAGGAGGAGCGAGCAATCCGAGGAGACGAGATGGTGAAACTTTTAATGAGGAGAATGTGAAGGGGCGTATGAGTCAACTAATCTTTCAATGAGGAGAATGAGAAGGGGTGCACACTGATTGTTGAGTAAATTATGGTTTTCCTTTGCTTTCTTATATTCATTATTAAAGAAACTACGATGGGGAAGGCGGGGTAGGCACAATATTGCCCCATAAACAAGAATATCGGGTCGGGTTCGGGTATGCCCGCGGATACAAAAATATGTCCAAGCCCTATCCATGACTAATCGGGTCGGATCCAGGCACTGCCCATGGACACAAAAATGTATCCAAACCCTGTCCATTCGGTTCAGGTATCCACGGATATCCATGTCCATGGATAAAATTGCCATCCTTAGTATACCAGATGAAGCTTAACCCGGCCAAATGTGTTTTCGGAGTTCCAGCTGGGAAATTACTAGGTTTCCTTGTTACAGAGCGCGGTATTGAGGCTAACCCGGAAAAATCAAGGCAATTACAACTTTCAAAAAGCTAGCCAATATCAACGCAGTCCAGAAGTTAATAGGTTTCATCACGGCTTTAAATCGGTTTATAAGCCGGCTTGGTGCGAAGGCAATTCCTCTGTATCAGATGCTAAAGAAGACAGATAACTTTGTGTGGAATGATGCTGCAGACAAAGCTTTTCAGTCCCTCAAGAAGTAATTATCTTAGCCATTGATCCTTGCTGCTCCGGAGAAGAAGGAGATGATGTTATTATACATCGCCGCCAATAACAAAGCCTTCAGTGTCACAATTGTTGTGGAGCGTAAGGGGGAAGGAAAATAATATCCAGTGCAGTAGCCGGTTTATTACGTCAGTGAGGTTTTAACAGAGTCCACGTAGCATTACCCTCACTGGCAAATGCTGGTTTTCGGCATCTTCATGGCTAGTCGCAAGTCAAAGCACTATTTTCTAGGAGCACCCTATCACTATTGTTAGTTCAGCACCCTTGGGAAACATCATCCAAAACGGGGAGGTTATAGGCTGGGTTGCTAAGTGGGCTATCGAGCTCGGTCCACACCACCTGAAGTATGTGCCACAAACAGCCATCAAATCCCAAGCTTTGGTGGACTTCATCAATGATTTGACTGAATTGTAGACTCCCAGGGAGGGTCCAGACAACATGTATTGGATGATAATCTTTGATCCACTACAAAAAAAGACACACCCGTGACATTTTGGGCCGAACGAAATTTTTTTCTGTCATACATATGACACTTCTATGACGATAATTGTGACAAAACCCGGTATCATCATAGATGTGGTGGGATCCTACTTCTATGACAAAAAATCATGACAGAAAATGGGCTTTTCGTCCTGGGCGGGCCGAAGACGCAGCTTCATGACATTCTTTGGGCCGTCCATGATGGAAAAAAACCATGGTAGAAGCGAGGGGGAGGAAAATTTCGGGGAGTTGCCGGTTATGGTGGGAGGTCAGGGGCCGAGCGATGCGTGTTTCTCTTGTACATGTACGCGCGTGTGTGCGAGGCATTGGCTCTAACTGAACCTGAGCGAGGCGTTGGGCTCTAACTGAACCCGAGCGATTGCACTGCAGGCTACGCGTTACTGAACCCGAGCGATCGATCGATGGTTGTTAACTGAACCCGATCGAGCGATTCCTTCGCTACTGCTGCTAACTGAAGCTGATTGATTGGATGAACAGTGAGCGTTGCGGGGGCGGTTTGGATGAACAGTGAGCGGTGGCGTTGCCTCTGGATGAACAGGACCCTGTGGTGGGGAGGGCTGGATGAACAGTAGACGGTGGAGGGGTGGCCGTGGAGGGGTGGTTGAACAGGACCCCGTGGTGTGGAGGGCTAGGTGAACAGTAGACGGTGGAGGGGTGCCCGTGGAGGGGTGGTTGAACAGTAGCCGGTGGAGTAGCGCGCGGTGGAGGCTGGATGAACAGGAGCCTGTGGAGGCTGGAGGAGGCCGACGGTAGCCCGTGGAGGCTGGAGGAGGTCGACGGTGGAGATTAACAGTATCCCGTGGAGTCCTGTTTTGAGGTACGCCACACCCCTCCCGATGAACAGGACCCCCGTTTCGACCGTAGCGCTCCAACACAAGTCCATTTCGTCCGTTTTGCGGTACGCCACATCCCTCCCGATCAACAGGACCCCCGTTTCGACCGTAGGAGGTCCGTTTCGTCCATTTTGCGGTATGCCACACCCCTCCCGATCAACAGGACCCACGTTTCGACCGTAGGAGGTCTGTTTCCTCCGTTTTGCGTTACGCCACACCCCTCCCGATCAATAGGACCCCTTCTGAATGTAGGAGGTCCGTTTCCTTCGTTGTGCGGTACGCCAGGCCTCATTTCCATCGCATGTTCCGTCCAAGCCCTCCCGATGAACACGACCATGCATTTCGTTCCGACCCAGCCGGTTGGCTCCCACGCGTTCCGTTGCCTCCCGATGAACACGACGCATTCCGTTGCTTCCCCATGAACTCGACGCATTCCGTTGCCTCCCCATGAACACGACGACGACGCTGTTTCTTCGTTCCGATCTAGCCATGTACACGAGCCCTCGCCGTACGTATGCGCGAGTAGGCGTTCGAGACCCCGCCCGTATGTACACATACGTGGCCGTATTTTCTTTCTTGCACCCTGGCCGTTGTACGTACGTGTACATGCTACGTGCGCGCCTCTACTATGACACGTGCGCGCCTCTACTACGACACGTGTGCGCCTCTACATCGACCAGTATGTATGTACACGTTCACGACCAGGATGACAACGCTACATACGCTTCGACCATGTGGGTCCCGACTGTCAGGCACTTCCTTGCGTACGAAGATGTAGCTAGTGGGTCCCAGCAGTCAGGGGGGCAGATCATTTTGTTTTTTTTACCTGGACACACTTCCTTGCGTGCGAAGGTGTAGCTGGTGGGTCCCAGCAGTCAGGGGGAAATGTTTTTTTCGCGAAATACGGTGGCCCGTCCGGTGGGTCCCCACTGTCAGGTGGGGGAATAATTATTTTGCACGTAATAATGAGGCACTTCCTTGCTGCGGCCATGGACCCAGCTGTCAGCCTCTCCACGTACAGTCCACGTCCAATGGAAGCCGTTCCTTGACCATGTTGACCATGCCGCGCCGAGAGCACCAGGGCGGTGGACAACGGCGAGGCCTAGGAAGGGGACGACGCGGAGCCGGGGAAGACGTGGCAGTGGATGCCCATACATAGAGGAGTACGAGGGTTCACTGGTTCGCTGCGGTGTGAGTCTGCCGTCGCCACAGAATAACAGGGAGTGTGGGTGAGTAGAGGGATGGCCTGGCCAGCGGTGGGAGTAGTAGGGGGCGATGAGGCCTCCGCCGCATCGCAGACGGCCATGGGAGGTAGGAGCACGACGCACGACCGGCGCTGGTTTGGGCGGCTGGAGCAAGAAGACCAGAGGTTGAAGAAGCACTACGGCCGTTGGATGGACATCGTACGGTCACTGGAGCTAGAATCATGCATATTGACTAAGTTGACAAAGCCCTCCTTCCCCGTCAACTTAGTAGGCCCACAAGTCAGCCTGCCACTATACTGGGTCCCACCTAACAGGGGGAGTATTCATTTTTTTGTGCGTAATAAGGAGGCACTTCCTTGCGTGCGAAGATATAGCTGGTGGGTCCGACCTGTCAGCGGCGGTAACATTTTTTCGCGAAATATAGAGTCCCTTTCGGTGGGTCCCCGATGTCAGGTGGAGGAATCATTATTTTGCGCGTAATAAGGAGGCATTTCCTTGTGTGCGGACGTGGACCCAACTGTCAGCCTCTCCACGTACAGTCCACTTCAGATGCATGTCAGATGTTGTCCATGTTGACCAGGCCGCGCCGAGAGCACCAGGGCGGTGGACGACGGCAAGGCCTAGGAAGGGAACGAAACGGAGGCAGGGAAGACTCGGCAGTTGTTTCCCACGCGGAGGGGAGTACGAATGTACGAGGGTTTACTGGTTCGTCTGCCATCGCCGGAGAATAACAGCAGGTGTGGGTGAGTAGAGGGATGGCTAGGCCAGCGATGGGAGTACGGTGGGGCGGTGAGGGCTGCACGGCAGCACAGCCAGCCGCGGGGAGGAGGGAGCAGGCAGTCCCGTCGGCGCTTGTTTGAGCGGCTGGAGCATGAAGAGCAGAGATTGAAGAAGCACGAGGGCCGTTGGATGGACATCGTACGGTCACTGGAGCTAGAATCGTTCATATTGACTAAGTTGACAAAGCCCTCCGTCCCCGTCAACTTAGTATGCCCACAAGTCAGCCTCCCACCATGGTGGGTCCCAGCTAGCAGGGGGAGTATTCATTTTTCTGTGCGTAATAAGGAGGCACTTCCGGTGGGTCCGAGCTGACAGCGGGGGGGAACGTTTTTTCGCGAAATACGGTGGTCCATCCGGTGGGTCCCAGCAGTCAGGGAAAACGTTTTTTTCACGAAATACGGCGGCCTGTCCGGTGGGTCCCAGCAGTCAGGGGGGAAACGTTTTTTCCGTGAAATACTGGTGGCCCATCCGGTGGGTCCCTGCTGTCAGGTGGAGGAATAATTATTTTGCGCGTAATAAGGAGGCACTTCCTTGCGGCCGCCGTGGACCCAGCTGTCAGCCTCTCCATGTACAGTACTCTTCTGATGGAAGTCAGTCGTTGACCATGTTGACCACGCCACGCCGAGAGCACCACGGCAGTGGACGATGGTGACGCCTAGGAAGGGGACGATGCGGAGCCGGGGAAGACGCGGCAGTGGATGCCCACGCGGAGAGGAGTACGAGGGTTCACTGGTTCAGCTGCAGTGTGAGGTTGTCGTCGCTGCAGAATAACAGGGGGAGTGGGTGAGTGGAGGGATGGCCTGGACAGTGGTGGGAGTAGTATGGGGACGGTGAGGCCTCCACGGCAGCATAGCCGACCATGGGAGGCAGGAGCATGCGGCACGACCGGCGCTGCTTTGGGCGGCTGGGGCAAGAAGACCAGAGGTTGAAGAAACACTACGGCCGTTGGATGGACATCGTTGACCACGCCACGTCGAGAGCACCAGGGCGGTGGACGGCGGCGAGGCCTACGAAGGGAACGACATGGAGCCGGGGAAGACATGGCAGTGGCTGCCCATGCGGTGGAGAGTACGAGGGTTGACTGGTTCAGCTGCCGTCGCCGGAAAATAACAGGAGGTGTGGGTGAGTAGAGGGATAGACAGGCCAGGGATGCAAGTATGATGGGGCCGTGAGGCCTGCCAGGCAGCACTACCGGCCACAGGAGGCGGGAGCAGGCGGTTCTGATGGTGCTGGTTTGGGCGGCTCGGGCAGGAAGATCAGAGAGTGAAGAAGCATGATTGCCATTAGATTGACATCTAACGGTCTAACGCTGGTAGAGTCGATAGTTGACTAAGTTTATTTTTGAGAAACCTTGTGTACGCATGAACTTAGTAGGCCCACAAGTCAGCCTCCAAATCTGTGGCAGACAACATAAAGCCCATTTGCTATTTTTTATAATTTGCAGCCCATTTGCTAATTCTTAAGTAATTTATTACAGCCCATTTTCTGCCCAGGACCACGGTCAAGAAGTTCAACCTTATTTTGAATATTTCAGTGGAGTCCGAATTGTTGTAATCCCGAAATGGTAAACATTTTTTTAAGAACTTATTGATTTGCCAAAAAATCGTTTTGTTTTTGTAAGCAAATAAGATGTGGGACAATTGAGTTGGTTTAAGGGAAAACCAGTGGTAAAAAAATCAGCGCTGGGTGGTAAAAAGCAACAAAAATAAGGATGTAAATATGAAAAGGGAATTTCATGTGTTTTCAATATAATGATACGTGTATATGAACTGGTAAAACTATAGGTAGAGATTAGAAAACGGATGTAGGACATGCGTTTCAAGAGGAAAATAGAACTAGGATGTATGTTTGATTCAGTAAAAAAACTGCCTGCGGATGTTGTAAGACAAAATATAACTAACGCTGGCGGGCCAGAGGCCAGTAGATACCTGTTGGATCTTTGTGCCCCGTTTTCGTCATGGGCTAGGCCTGTTAAAAACAAAACCAACCCTGGGCAGTCTGCAGCCCAGTTGAAACTTGCTCGACCTGAAAAAACAATATACGTGCTCAATAAACGAGAGAATTCTGCAAGTACAAACTGATAACTGGATGCAGCACGGATATTGTTTTTTATCGTGATAATAAGTGCATGCACTTGTTTCGAAAAAATTGGAGAACTGGGAATTCGAACGGCGGGTGCTTATGCTACCCATCAAATAAAAATCAGGTGCCTGAAAATTCGTTTTGAAACAAATGATTCAGCTTTATATCCACGCTGACCCTCGGCATGATGGTTGGAAGCAAATGCAAGTTCATACCAAAAGATCGTTAACAACAATACCAACTTGCGGACAACAAGGTAGTACAACTACTAATACCAAACTAACTTATAATCTTTTTACTCCTGGCCCTAGTGTTCGTCTGGTAGAAAATCTTGTAGAGGACCAGTTCCCGCTCCTTCTCTTGCTCCAGGTCCCCGAGCTGGTACTGATGCATCACCCAATTGGTCCTCTGCTGGTCGAAGTTCTTGTTGGTGTGCAGCACCAGAACCTTTTTTGCTGCCCGTCTGCCGGCCGTTGACCATCACCGGCAAGGAATTGTCGGTCTTGTGCCACATCACGTGCATGCCGCACTCCGACTGTATCTTGCGATGCATCCACGTGCCCCTTTTGAACGCCCTGGAATTGTGCTGGAAGAAATGCTTCCTTAGGCCACTCAGTGTTATACCTGCAGTATTGAAGAATACAGGTTTTAGTGTACCTAGTTGGCATTTTCATAACATCTTTGGCATGTTGCAGTCACTTGTTTCACTTTTTATTAACTGTCAAATTGTAATTGCTTCACCAGGTCTGCGTCTAAAAAGAAAAATAGAGCTATAAACAAAGGAATATGTTTGTGCAAGTAGACGGCCGATCGGTGTCTTACCTGGAAGTTTCTCAGGTTGGGTGTAGCATATGCCATGCTCGCTGTCGATGGTTGGTATGAACAAATCGATGAGAGACTAAAATGTCGCGCTGTCAGCACTCACTTTGTCCTCAAGGTGCTCGATCAGCTCCTGATCTGTGGAATCGAACTTGACGCCAGCCGGCAGCACCGGCCAATCCTTGTTCGACTTGCATCGGTAATTCTAGTAATATGGTACTCAATGTATGATCAATCGACTGTTTTAAGTGAATGATGAAAGATTTCGACAGATAAGTGGTACTCCAAATCTGAAGTCCAGAATACCGAACACACCGCCAGGATTCTTGTGTCACCTCACGCGCAGCGTGTTGTCACGTCAATTCAATGTGTGGAGATGATGAATAATTTGACCGACGTATACTAGTACTACTACTATACTACTTACTAGTCGTATTTAGTGTCACAATTTATACATAGGTTTAACTAACAAGTACGCACTTGAAGCCTAACTGATATATATGGCTTCTGCACAGCATCTCCATCATCATTATCAGTACATCCTACGCAGGTGAGTTAGGATGCACTTGATCCCAGGAAGGTATCTATCCTTCAAACCAGAGGAGTGCTTCAAACTAACAACAGTACATAATATCCAACAAAAGAGGGTCGTGCTATAGCAGCAGAATACATGGCTCAATCTAGATATCAGCACGAATCAAGTTGTGCATATTTGCTATTGGCATGAACCACATCGCCGCATGTCGGGTTTGCAAAAGCCATCCATCGCATGGAAGCTTGATGCCTTTCACACACACTGAAGATTACCTGGAAACAAGCTGTGTCGACGAATCTCTGGATATGGTGATTCATGAAACCCATGGTATGATGTGTAAACACAGCCCCCCCTCGCGAATGGAAGTTGCATAGCACACTAATCATCACCAGTGATATGATTGATGATTGGTTGGATGATCGGATAATTGAGCCCGAGGAACAAGGAGTGGTTGCCGAGGCTATAAACCCGCCTGGCCCAACGAAGCTGGGATCTTTCTCGAACACGAAGCAGACATAGCCATCAATGTCACGAACGCCCCACGCATTGTACTGCATGTGGTTTGATGTAATGGTTTGGTCAATTTGGTACGTGCGAATGAGCATCAAATGACCGCCGTCAGCTGAACGAGCGATAAACCACCACCCATCGGCTGTTATGATTCCAGGTCCTGGAATCATGAAGGCCAGCGCATTTGCGTCTGCTGCAACAATTCAAATTGGAGACCAAAAGGACAAAAATAAACAATCATGTTCAGAGTATGTGTGGAATTAAGATTATTATAACAGTGACACATATCATAGACAGAGAATTGCAATGCCGTGGTCATAATCATACCCCAAGTTAAAAAAATAAGCCAATGGCTTTCATATTCTAGCAATATGTCATAGTTCAAACATCATGTAACAATGAGAGGAAAACAACTATGATAGCGCCTACTCATATTCTACCATAGCACTTACTACTACTGTTCTCATATCAACTCTAAGCAATAACATGCGTTGTTATAAAAAATCTTGTAAACGAGAGTAACATATAGCAATCATGATGTTATGCTCATAATATGTATTCTAACAATCATTAGATGCCAATTGTTCTCATATCAACTCTAACAATAACATGTGTGGTCATAAAAATCTAGGAAATGAGAGGAACACATAGCAATGATGTGGTTATAGACATGCTATGCATTCTAAATTTGTAACAAATGAACAAGCAGTCATATTCATAAGGTAAAGATGAGATGAGATAGAACAATTACATGACGATAGATTCCACCAGTATAGGCAGCCAATCTGTGCGTCGACCGCGTAAACGATGCAATCATGCACTATAGCATCAGACAGAAATGTTGCCTCAACAGGATTGATGATGAGCCATAACCATGTATGGCGACCAGATTCCAGATAGACTAATCCCATGTTGAACAAGGCAATGAGCTTGTAATCCATGTAGTCTTCTGATGGTGTGGGCACTTCGCAGATTACAACTTTCTGCAAACAGAGGTCAGGCCAAAAGCTTGACGTGTCTCTAGTAGGCAGGAGTGTCCGGCGGGCCGCGAGGCTCGATGTCGGCGGTATCCAACGATGGAAGGGTGATCTCTCGCTGGGTGTAGATATCCACGAGACGCCACGGGCTACCGGTGTGGTGGATGAGGACGATCCAATTGGCCTTCATGCCCGCCCAATAGTGGCCGCGCATGAAGGATAGGTGGACGGGTAGTGGTAGCATGTCGAGGGGCACCACGGCAACCTCCGTAGGATTGTCAAGTCGGTGTCTGGGCCACCTGCGAGGATCGGGCATCAGCAAGCAGGGTGTCTTGAAAAGAGCCGGACGGTTGCAGACAAGTACACGGTACAAAGACACCGAGCATGCGGCCAGACGGACAGTGCTGAGTAGGTCCATACGATTACAGATCTGCTCCAAGAGAACATCGGGGAGGGAATTCCAATCGCGGCTCTGCGTGTCAGTCGGTTCTGCCATTGGGGTTTTCGGTGCCTGCGAGCCAGCGGGGAAGTGGATTCGGGCGGGTGAGCAAAGAAGCTTCTCCTCATGTGGCCGAGCAGTGAGCGGGGGGATATGGTACGTGCGAGCTACCAAGGAAGATGGCATGGGCGGGTGAGCAGTGAGCGGGGGTAAATGGTGTGCAGCCAACAATGGGGAAGAGTGGAGGAAGAAGAAGAGAGGAGGAAGAAGAGTGGAAGACGGGGAAGAAAGTGCATTAAATCTCAATTCTACTAGTACTACTACCAGGATATACCATCCTTCGGAGTGTAAATAGTTACACCGATGACATGTGGGTCTACCACAAGAGGGCCCATATGTCAGTTAATGGAGGACAGAGGTGCATAGGCGTATTTGCGGAAGCGTGCTCTACTGGCAAACATGATGGCAGTATTGGGTAAGGCTATTTTAGTAACAACAACACGCTTGTTTAGCTTATTAATTACGTGTCCCATCTGCTGCAGCGTGTATTGTCACTTCACTGCGAAGACTAGTTGAATAGTTCTCTCTGACCAAGATGGGGAATAATGGATCGCGAGGACTTCCTTTCTACAGTATCCCTATGCTTCTACGCTCACTTCACTCATTTCGCTCCGTACCTAGTCACTTGTTAAAATCTGTAGAAAGACAAATACTCCGTATTTGGGAACAGAGGGAGGCTTTTACTCCGTATTATTTAGGAACAGAGGGAGTATCACCATATGGAGGGAACAGAGGAAGCTTGAAATATGAACATGTCAATGGCAGGGAGTAAGCCCCATGCATGCATGCATGCATGCAACATGCAACACTCACACGTACACATGGACGCACGCAACACTCACGCACCCATGCGGCACACAGCACACGACGCAACACACACGCTCACGCTCAAGTGCTCAACCTACTCCCTACGTCCGTGAAAGACTGTACATTTAGAGATTTACATGTTGACCAGGGCATAATTAACGCCCAAAATTAGCAGACTTATGTGTGCATGCGACCATTGAGATAAGAAGATTAAATGAAGGCTGTTGCATGCTGTAATTAAGGATAGACATGTAGCCTATACCTACATCACAAGTTGGTCCATTAGTCAATCAATATCGATTTAGATTAAAGGCTAAATGCATTGGAAGTGTAGATGTACATTATGTACTACACTCTTTGTTTTGTAGCCGATGTACACTCTTTGTTGGAAGACCGAGGGAGGACACGTGCATGCACTCACATACACAGCCAGGGCGGTTCGCGCGCAAGGGTTGGACTCGTGTCGCGCATGCGTAAAGTTTTGTTTAACTGATTTCTTTGCTCTGCCAACTGACAGGTGGAACCGAGAAACCAGGTGACAATTTAACCAGTCAACAAAGTGCCACGTTGACTATGTGGCCGGTCAGTAGGGTGCAATATGGTGCTCTACGATGAGCTAGTGATCGTATAATCGCCACAAAACGATATATAGAGACCGTAAAGAGCATATCGGTACATACGTTGACCGCCCGTGTATTTTTCTCATTTCAAATTAAGCCATATTAATCGGAAAGGACGCAGTATGGACTACTACTAGTACTAGTACTCCTTTGATGTGTCCCGTCAACTCGCCGAACGAGGAGAAGCTTGCTTACTATGCCTCTCCCTCGCCCACGCGCGCAGTGGTTCGTAGGACGAGGAGAGGGTTTTGACTACAGCACCCTCTCCCTCTCCCTCTCCCTCTCCCTCGCCCTCGCCCTCGCGGTCGACGTGCAGCAGTTCAATCGGTGTCAGATTTCCAGAAGCATATTGTACTGTAGTATCATCATTGTTGGACCTTCCGAAGAGGCGAAGAGCCAAGTGCAAGGTTCACACGAGTACGAACTATTGAACCTCCCGAAGAGGCAAAGAGCCAAGCGCAAGGTTTTATAGGAGTTGTCGTCCTAGTAGGAGTGTACTACAACTATAGCGAACGATGCTACTGTATGATGCCGCCACGTCACGTATATCCAAAGCTGTGCCACCTTTTTTTCTCAAAGAGCGTGTTGGAGCCCGTGCAACAACCACACAAGTTGCACGTACACATAACACATTTACTAGTAATAAATTGTAATGGACAAATGCCAGTATGCCACACAAGTTCATCTCCAATTCATGTGATAAATTTGTGCACGACTAGTCTACATATATTCACAGCGCTACCGTTCACAATTACCGTACTCCACTTACACGTTATAGATGGGCTACATGCATGTCCTCCTCCAGGTTCCAGTCCCAGGTGTTCTTCATGGATGGCACGATCCATAGCGGTGGGCAACGGGAATCATTGTCGCAGCTTTTTAGTCCGGTTCCACATGATGGAGACTCATCCAGGCTGAAGTGGCATAAATCAGGGATAGCGTGTCCAAGCATGTCGTTCATCCGGCGGTGCGCAATGAAGACACAACCATGCTTCATGAACAGCAGGCCTTCCGCGTCGTGCACAGAAGGTGGCATCCGCTTCACAATGGGGTAGCTGTCCCCGATGAAAAGCGAGTACTCTCCAAGAGTGTTCCTCAGCACCCACATAGCATCACGGGGGTCGAACTCGGTGTCGTTCATCTGGTACACGTGGCATCCCAGATTAGGACACATGGTGACGTACATAGTCAAGGTCCATGAATAATAATGTTGTGCTCAAATATGGCAGTCAGTAATATTGTGCAGCAAATAGTACTACTCCGGTATAGAGCAAGTAAAATAACCGGCTTATTATATATAGCCACTCTTGGCTACATGGATGCGATAGTAAGACATGGAAAAACAAAAACGATGGCAGCTAGTGGGTTCAAGTCTTCAAGGGCCTAGCTAGCTATATGCGTCCTCCAAGGTAAAATGTACTCCTACTAGTACTACTAAGTATACTACTAGTAAAACAATGAAAGAGAAGGTGAGAGGGTTAAAATGGAATACCTGGGTAGATGGTGACGGTCCGATCGTGGTAGATTTTGTGACCATGTTGCACATCAGTGGTACCATGGGTAACGACTGCTAAGATAGTTGATCCCAATATGCCAAATTCAGCTACAAGGTTCCAGGTTAGACCGAATCGCGGATGCAAATGTACATCCAGGATCGGCGATCTTATTTTGATCGGGGGATGACTGGTCCCTGCAAAATAATGGAGTACTGTTAGGGATGCAAATGATGGTTTGTGCATTCCGTTTGTAATCTCCCGTACCGTAGGATGGCAACCAGATGAAACAAGTCCCCTGGCTTGTCACCGCGAAGATGTAGCCTAGATGGCGCATGGCGTCTTCGAACGTGTAGGGGTACAAATCTGCCGCCGCCAACATGTGCCAGCCTCTACCGTTACTGCGTCTTGCATTGATGGCAATCCTTATGTTGAACACCACAATGAGATAGTAATTGTCATAGCCGCGTCGCTTTGTCGGCGGGTCCGCAATTGCTATCTTCTTCAATCTCATGTAGGCATCATCATACGTATTCAAGCCCAGCCAGTCCAGAAGGCCGATCCCAATGGTGGAGAAGGGGTCTACCGGAACGGCCGCACTGCTGTGGATGTTGTGCAAAATGATGGTGGTATCCAGCCGGAGGTATGCAAGCCAATCTTTGTTGGCACTGCCCCAAACCTATATATAAGACGGTGGGAAGTGGAGAAATTACGGGATGGAAATGGAATAACTAAGTACTACATGATCAAACTCCATTACTGACCTGCTCATCGGACAAAATCCGACTACCTCTCAACATCGGCAACTCTAGCGGAGTCAACGTGCAACCATGGCCAGGGAGCGGTGGACTGTTCAAAGGATTGTCCCATAGAAGAACCTTCTCCTCGAGCATGCGTGGAAGACCAACAAGCATGGCCTTTTCCCAAGCCTGTTTAAGCAGCGTCTTGAAAAGGTTGATACAGGAAGCACCGAGTCTTGCGGCGGTGAGGACGTCAGAGCGGCGTGCGATTTCTCCCAGAGGATCGTTGTCCAAGGTCTCCCAGCCCCGACGAGGAGGAGAACCGCCTGGCGAATCCATGGGAGCAGCGACAAACTGCCTTCTCTTCGGGGGGAGGGGAACTGGCGAGGAGGAGATAAGAGCGTAGTAACCGCAGGGCCTCGTCCCTTCCAACTGTAGATCGTTCCTCAGCGAAGGGGTGAGGCTATTATTTACTACTAGTACTAGCATTATGGAACATTATGGGATTGCATTATACTGTAAATAATAGCACTAGTAAGAAATTTTTGGCACTAGGTAGTAGTTTTTGGCGTGGATTAAGAAATTTTGGGTGTGTTTTTGCCATTTTTTGTACACGCCAACTAGTGTCAAAAACGTCTTACATTATGTGACGGAGGAATGCGTACTCGTACTGTAGCAGTACTAGTACTACTTTTCTCAACTAGTAGTGCGAGGTACTGTACTTCTAGTCTAGTCTAGTATAGTGCACCAGTTTTGAACTCTTGAATCTCAGGGCCAAGGAGCTACAGTTGGAAGTGGAGGGTACTACTGTTCTCTAGAACCATCGTTGTACTATCAATGCAGGGGAAGTACACATGCGTAGTGGCCTAGTGGGTACTCTCGGTGCTATATTCAGCCGCTCCTCTCACGTAGGAGTAGCTGGCCTACTCAGCCGCTCCTCTCACGCACACACTAGCAGCCTGTTTATCAGTGACGGTTACTGCAGGGGCAGAACATTTGAGTTATTTGATACAGCGAGACTAGGCTTTTCGCTTCCATTTGTGGAGGTGTAATGGATCTCGTCGAACTTTGTTAGTAGTTCCTTCTTCATGAATGAGATGAAGCAAAGCTTTTGCCTCCGTTTAAAAAAGCACGTCAAGAGGAATTTCTTTTATAGTGGAGCCGATAATGGAGTGAAGTCCATGCGTGCAATGCCACAAGCTATAGAGTAGTAGTAGAGCACTTTACGTACAGAGCCATATTGCACAGTTCCCAATGCCCCACCAGGCTTTTCCGGCACCTCGGGCTTAATTGGGAGGCGCTAGTTTAAATATGCTACTAGCTGATGAGGAAGCTGCAAGCAAGGTGCGGCTAGGGCGAGCCACGGGAGGCTGGGAAGGAAAACCCATTCACGTGGCTAGGCTGTCCAGTGCACCCAAATTGTGGGGCCGCACGTCCGTTCGACTTCAAAACTCAAACTACCTGTGTAAAATATTGGCTCGCAGCGAAGTGTAGTAGTACTATTTTTTTTTTAAAGGCCGCCGTGCATTCGGCCGGGATCGAACCCACAAAACGAGGTATACACTCCCGCGACCACTAGTAGTACTCGTTGGAGTACAACGCAACCTAGAATCGCCTTTTGTCGCTAGTAGTACATACATTGTTCCTTACAAGAAACCCCTAATAATGCAAGAAACCACTAAAATGCCAAGAAACTACTACCACTTGCATACGTGGCAGACTTAAGATAAGACTACCTTATCAACCATTGTACATGCTCTTACCAACAAAAATCCACGAGTGACCTCCTACCTCCGGCCCGTCCACCTAGTCATCCTCGGCCATGGGACGCAGCTACCGCCGCCGGTAGAAGGCGAGGTCAAAATCGCTGGCGGTGCGGAGCCCAGGTTGCAGCAGCCCGGATGCCAGCTCCGTCCGGCGCTCGCGGCCGTTAGCTAGCCAAGATAGCTCCGTCCAGCTGCTTGTCTGCAAGGTTTGCTAGCTAGATTGGCACGACAGCATGGCGGCTTGCTCGCGCGCGCCGCACTCAGGCCAGTCATCTGGCTCGAGCGAAGGCCAGCGTAGCGGCTTGCTCGCTCGTGAGTCACGCTCGGGCCAGCCTGCCAACCCGTGCGGAGGCCAGCGCGGCGTCCGACCCGTCCGGCGGAGCTGCGGCCAACTCGCTCATCACCGGCGCCACCGACGAACATGCATCAGTACTGTTTGAAGTAATGTTCAGGAAAAATAATGATTTGAGGGGGAATAACATGATAGAAGGTCAGATGTGGGTCCCTCGTGTCAACGGTCAAACAAAATGTGTTGGTTTAAGCTGCCTCGTCAGCACGGACGTGTGGGCCAACCCTGTCATAAATGGGTTTAACCGAACCAAATCGGTAGGAGTACTAGGTAGTAGTTTTTGGCCTGGATTAAGAATTTTTGGGTATGTTTTTGCTATTTTTTGTACAATAGATTCTTCCCAGGGCTGGTTGAAAGTGGTAGTTTTTTGTTAAATACTCTACATATTGTAAGTAGGAGTGAAAGTTAAGCTTTGGAAGCCAATAAGCAAGGCTAGTTACATACTGCATATGTGTACATGATTGAAAGTAAATATCAACCATGAGTGACTAATATCTTGATGGAAAACTCGAAACTATGGAATACTAGGGGGGAAAATGCATGGTTGGGAATACTAGAAATGTTCATGTCCGTTGGAACGAATCATAATTAGAATAATACATATTCACAAACTTGGTACAAAACACTCTAATTTTGATATACATATGTCACTAGAGATATATTATGTTTCAATTAGAATATATTCCTTGGGCTATTTTGGTGAGGTCAGGGAGGGATGTGGTTGGTTTTAAGATACTAATTATGGGTTTTTCTATAAATTGGTAGACAAGTGGGATGTTGGTGAGAAAAGGCAACAACTTACCTCACAATCGTTAGATGTAGATCTAATGGTCAGAAACGACGGATGGCAGACACACCAGCATCACCAACTTAGTCTTGTGTAGGAGTACTAGCAAGATCCGTGCATTGCATGGAACATCAAGATGCATTTTTTTATAAAACACTTGTTGTGATTGACCCTGGCGGGAGTAATCCATGTGTAAAAACTAATGATATCTCGAGAAATATGAGATAAGGTGAAGAGGAGTGGGGTGTGGTGGTGGTTGGTGGTCGGACTGAGCGGAGGCATGGGGATTGACGACGCCGGCAGCGGCCACCAGGCCAGTTTGTTCCAGAGGCTTCCTTTCTTAATTGCTCAACAATGAGGTTTGTTGGAGATAGGGATGAACGAGGGAAGGCCTTGTCTGCAAATGTGGAGAGGGGTGCGGGTATTTTTTAGTATAATTTCCATCCGTCAGATATATATCGGACGATCTATATTGCAAGATGGCACATGTACCATCATCACCAACTCGGTTTTTTATAAGAGAAGAAATATAAGTATGGAGATACAAATGTATTATCGATACTTGCTTCCATAAACTAGCATCTACATTCTATTCAACGCCTCGGCATGTGGGGCCTTAGCACAATGACTTCTCGACTGTCTAAAACAAAGATTTTCCCGTCGCCGAGAAGGAGGGGGTGACGGCGGCGCGCTTTTTGGCTTGCTCTAGTCCTAGTAGTCATAATAGGTGGTCTAAGCACGTGTAGATTTATTCTTTTTCACATCTCGTGTTCGCCGTACTGCCACGACTGTTGATGAATAGACGGTAAGTTATTCACGGGGAAACCCTGGATGAGTGTGTTTGCGAGAGAGAGAGAGAGAGAGAGAGAGAGACAGTGTGCGTGTGTGATATGTTAGAGACTGAGGCAATGATAACAGATTCTTTGTGTCTATGTGTGTGGAGGATAGAGAGAGACATGTACATGGGGCTTTGTGTTGTGTAACATGGAGACACATATACATAATTAGAGAGTGAGTGTGTGATATACACATGCGGACATGGGGAGAGATGAGGATCCAGATAAATGGGTGTTTGTGCGTGTTTGTGTGTGTTTGTGCATGCGTTTGTGTGTGAGAGGGAGAGAGTGTACGTGGAGTAGAGAGACCACTAATGATGTAAACCTAGTATAAGGGAAGGGGGAATGGTGTGACATGTGTAGTAGCGGGATAGCACGGGTGCGGGCTGGGGGAGCAGACTATTTGGAAGAGACATCGAGTGTGTGTGTGTGTGGGAGACGGGTGTGAGAGCGAGAGAAAGAGAGAGCTAGTGACGGAGAGAGAGAGAGAGAGAGAGAGAGAGAGAGGAAGAGAGGGGGCGAGAGGGGTCATTTGTGTCCATAAATGGCATATAGATAGGGAGACAATGTTGATGTTGTCCGAAATTGGCCTATGAACGGAGACGCAAGGGAAGCGAGTCATCATGTGTGTGATAGGGACTTCATGAGAGATATAGAATAGATGGTGTAGAGAACAATGTGCGAAACCGAGAACGATTATACATTAGGGAGCTATGCAAAGAGTCACAACATATATGTATGCGGGGAAGGAGCTGGGGCGGGTCCGCATGTGGGAGAGATAGAAAGAGGAGAGTGGTGCACAAGGAGACAAAGTGTGCTTGTTTGCAGTGGAGGTGGTGTATGAGGTGAGTGCGCGAGAACCACATAACTAGGGAGATAGACGTTTGGGGGCGACGTTTTGTGTGTATGGGAAATATACAATCTACATAGTGTGTGTGCTTGGGTAAGAGAGATAGCGGGAGACCTAGAGAGTGAGGGAAGAGATGTGTGCATGCCCGAGAGACAAAGTGATAGAGACCTATGTTGGGGTCCGGACTTTACAAGAGAGAGGGGTGTTAATGTTCTCGTGTGTTGGTGTTTGGGGGAGAGAACGACTTCTCTATGTGTGTGTGTCTGGTGGTGGGGGGTGACTTTAGATAAAGAGTGAGGTGTCTATATTTGAGGGACCTTAGCGTAATTGAGATATTGTGCACTCATGGTTGATCCATCTATTTCACAGTTTGTACTATGTGATAACGATACTTTTGAACATGCGTGATATACCTTGATGTACCAGAATTACAAACCTAAGATTGGAATTTTGGAATTCGACTCCATCATTAGCTTTTGTAATTCATTTAAACGGAGGTACATTTTTTAAGCCAGGATTTCATGATTTCAAATTCATATATCAAACCTAGAGATATACACATACGGGCATGTTCAAACTTTATAATCATCCACTTTATTCATACACATACACATTTTTGCTTTTGTCATCATATTTAGGATAAACACATTTGGAATTTCATTTGAATTGGACCGTATGATGGTATTTGCTTGTAGTAGCTCAATGATCCATATTTGAATTGAATGGACAATCTAAGTTTCGAGTTGGAGACATTGATTTTCAAAACTTGCACTTTTCTTTGCGTGCAAAACAAACAAATTGTCGGCCATGATATCATAGTCGGCTGTACGACAGCATAATACTTATAATTTTAGGCGCCAAAAGCTTTCAAACTTCCCGCTCACATCGAAATATCACGCGCCCGAAAGTTTATCCCTGTGATATTCTTGTTTTACCCCTGCCACATGAATGGAAAAGGGCTGCTTTTGTAACTCCATTGTTTTCCCCTCTTTGCCCCCAACATTCTTCCCCAGAGCCCCTCCCCTTCCCCTCCCCGACCCCCCCAACCACGGCAAGCCGCCGAATCTAGTCCTCCGCCGCAGCGGTGGACCTCACACCCCGCCGGATCTACCTTCAGCACCTTGGAACCACCAACTGCCAACTCACCACTTCACCGGAGCCGCTTCAGCGACTGGCTTGTCCACCGCTCCAGATCTGCTTGACCGCCATCATGGTCCACCGCACCGGATCTGCTTAACCGGCGCCCTCCACCACAGCGTATGCCCTTCACTGACTCCCTCGTCCGCCCCTTTGCTGGCCCTTCATACAAGCCCTCGTCCGACGCAACATATCCGCCTCATCGAAAGCACAATACAACGCTCCCGCCGAAGCCTTCGTCCACTGCACCGGACCCGCTCCACGGACGCCATATTCAACTCCACCGGCCCTGCTTTACCGACGCTGCAGCCTCATCAGGTTATTTTGATTTGTACTCCTTCGGTTTTTCTCTTTATTGTGCAACTGTTCACTTACCACAGATGAGCTTTCTTGTATGTCGACAGGCGCCGCAACCGTAGCACCGGAGCCGCTTCAGCGACGGTGACAGCCGGCCCAAACTCAACCGCAACACGAGCACCATCGACGATCCTTAGCTATCAAGTATGACAACGATACCCATACGCCACCGAGAATCAGGTACTATTATCCAATGGCCGGCGCCTACGTTCACTTTCCTAGCATAAGCACCACACCTTTGAATTTCTTCAGGGCATCATTCAGTTTTTCATGAGACGCGTTATTCTGCTTGCACCTGTAGGGCAATACTTCTGGCAGTGAACATGTTACATGTGTTAAATTACATACTAGTGCACATATAGTTAATATGCTTTAGTTTTGTTCTAATGCCACCTGTTGGTTCCATCAGACTGCTTAATGTTCTCTATGCTTAATTACACATCAGCAAACTAGCATGTGGTTCCGCTGCTTTCTGTTCGTTTTACCCTACATTTTCTGATGCTAGCTATTACATCACTGCTCCGAGCCTCTGTTCATTACTTGTTTGTGTGTTCTTGATCTTCCCAAGTTGCATGACTAATTTTATGCTTCTATTAATTATGGAGCTGCCAACCCCATCAAGAAAAATATTTGTTCTTTTGGGGCTGGCACCTCAAACAAGCATAAAAATAGAGGGAAGCAGATATATTGTCGTGTATGCACACACCCTTCTTTCATTAGTTTAGATGAACCATTGATGATCAATTCGGACCAGTGCATGCAATTAAAATTAATTTTACGTAAATAGATGGTGCAGAATAAACTACAACAACTAGATTTGCAACCACGGGATGCTGACGATATCTTCAAAGAACATTGCAATAGCAGCTAGGCTTCACAGCAACATATGGTAAGCCACTGTGTTTTAGTACATGTTAAATGTAATGTGAGTGGGCTGCTTTCTTGGCTTGTGCCCTCAACATGTAATCCTACCGAATTACAAATAGTTTAGTTGTCTGCTTTGCTGTATTGCTTGATTCGAATGCTTGTTTGTTGTTACATTATACCTGAGTTGGCCAATATGTCAGCAGTGCCTGCTGTACTATCATAAAGAAATGCATGCCTATTTCATTTGAGTCCTTAACTTTTCCTCTCAACTTCATCACAAGACTGTCTTCGTAGTTTATATGAGGCCACACTGTTAAGTGCTTTCTCAGATTATTTCAACTGCTTAGATGCCTTGGCAACTTAAATATAGCGGTTGTACACTCCCTTTCAACTTTCATCTTACCATTTTAATTTATTTTCGGCTGATGCTGCTTCGAACCATTTAAATATAGTTTACCATGCTCGGCAATAATTCATCTGTCGTTTACCATGTAAGCTTACTGCCTGGGTCATACAATAACTATCTCTTACTTATGTCCAGCGGAAACCTTTCAGGATGCCGTTCACACTAGGACACAATGTACAACCCCAGAATCTATTTGTGAAAGTAGTGCGCCATCCATGTTACCAGATGGTAGCCGTTCAGAGGCAACACCGCCAGAGAGCAGTCTGAGCACAGATATTATAGTGCTTGAGGCTCTACTCGAGCCAGAAAGAGATGGTGTGGCTGCCAGGAATGAGGTAATATTTATCTTGAGGCTGGAATTACGGAATTAGCGGCACACATTTTGCAAGCAACCCAAGAATTGGAGGAAGTAAGAATGTTGCATTTGAAGACGGAGGAGGTCCTTCTGTTTCTGCTATCTGAAGCCCAAGGTAATCCCGGTTCTTCTTTAGATACAAGCTGAAATTGTCATTAGATTATTGTACTTGCATGTTGTGTCATGTCTCTGAATGGATTATGTTGCAAGACCCCCTATGTTGTCCGGAATTCCATGCTGTTCATGTGTTGTAATGATCCGAATTTTTTAGGCGAGGTAATCCTCAGTACTTGTATGATTGACATAAGGTGAATTGTTTTTCGTGTGAGCATATTGTATTGGATGAAATAAATGTTTGAATCAGAGTGTATCCAACCTACTGAATTTGAAGATCACGGCATTTCTAAATCATAATCATATAAAAATCTTTGTTGTGGTTTTGAAGAAATAAATAACAAAACGTATAATTACTTGTGGATATTCGTAATCAAATACAAATTGGATTTGAATTTAGTTTGCCAGGTCCCAGGGCAAACGTGAATGCTAATTCTCCCAAGTTTTGAACAAAGCGGCTAAACACCCACTATAATTTGTGGGCTGCCCGAAGCAAGTGTTTGCGAGATGGAAATTACTGTCTACCCCTGACACTTGACATCCTTATCGACCGGATTTACACTGCTGTCGATAGGGATAGACTAGTAACTTCAATCAGACGTGGCACGACGGCCCCTGAGCCCATTCAGACACGGTGGGCGCCAAACGCGGGCGGCAAAACACATTTGATTCAAGCTTGTCCGAAAGACATGTGTCTCTTCCTCCATTTCCCCATTCATACACTGTGGGCGGCAAAACAAACTCTCCTCGTCCGAAATCGATGTAGGCTAATATTTTAAATAGGGGTAGATGTGTAACTTCCATCAGACGTGACACAACCGCCCTACCTGTCAGCCCCGTTCATACACCATGGGCACCAACCGTGGGCGGCAAAACACCTCTCCTCGCCCGAAATAGTTACCGGAAAATATTTGGAGATGCGAGATTACCGTCCTATCCCCAACCGACGCGATGTCCGAAATTTTAAACGGGGGATAAGTTCATAACTTTCCCCCATTTCAGAGAAGCGTGTCCCAAAGTTTGAGATCCCCCCCTCCCCTCCATTTCCCCATTCATACACCATCAGCGGCACGACAACCTCCGCACTGCAGCCAGCCTCCTCCGTCCGCCACCCCATCCTCCACCTTGCCGGAGCCGCTACCCCTACCACGTCGTCCATTGCAAGAGATGGACGTCTCTCATCCATGGCGCTGGACCAGGATCCTTTCATCGCCTCCTCTTGCTTCATTGGCGCCGTCGTCCACCTTGTCGTTGCCGCTCCTATGACCGCCTCGTCCACGGCAACAGGATATATCCCCCGACCCGGCCGTCTGCCATCTGAAGTCTTCTTCCCTGCCACCAACAGCCATCGCACCTGCAGCACCCTCAACGTATCAGCATAGGCCTACACGGCGTCGCAAGAGAGGTGGTACTCTTCCATATGTGCTTAAGTTATTGATCTCACCAGGAAAATAGATCGTAATGTGTTTACTGTACTTTTCTTGTTCGTACCAAATCGTAGTGGCTAGTTGAAAGCAAACATTGGTTGCGAAGTAGCTTTGTCCGGTTTGCACCTTCAGATCCGCCATGGCACGGGCACTATACTCGTAAAGCTTATGGTTTCCCCCCTTTATATTCACTACCATCATCATAGGTGCTTTGTGTCGTGCTAGCACTGCTCCTCAAGACCTCAACCCAAAGCTTACGTGTTGAAATACGAATCTGATATGATGCTCATATCACTAAAACAGAGAACATTTAATTGGTCACCTAATGTTCCTATATTCGTTTCGAAAAGCATGTGCGCCACCCACTGGTCCAGATAGTTCCACTTTCCTGATTTTTCTCTTGATGCTTAGGGGTTTCCCCTTTTATCTACTCTACTATGATCTCCGTAGGTGCTTTTTGTCGTACTAGCATTACTCCACCCTTCAAGCTAAACAACACAACACTCAGAATTCAAATCTTAGTTGTTCAAATATGATTGTGATATGATACTGATATTAGTTAACCGACACATTTAATTGGTTAGCTAAAGGTCCCACTTGAGTTTCCAAATGCATGTCGCGACATATAGAGAGACAGCATAATTGCATTTCTTTGTCACTTGTTGACCGTACTTTCTTGTCCATACCAAATCTTAGTTGTTATTTCAAAGCAAACATCGGTTGCTAACTACCCTTTGCGCGGTTTGCAGCTTTAGATCTGCCATCCCACTGCCATGGTCAACACAGTACTCATCATGCTTATATTTTCCCCATTTTATGATGACCACAATCAGCCTACATGGTTCGTGTCATAATAGCACTGCTCCACCCATCGAGCTAAACAAGCTTAGTTGTACAAATTCATATATGATATTATTGCTGATATTAGTAAAACTGAGAGATGTTTAATTGGTTAGCTAAATGTTCCTACTTTAATTTCGAAATGCATGTGAGCCACATATGGAGAGACCGGAAAGAATAGTATTTCTCTGTGCCCTCTGGTTCATCATGGGTGGACAACCGACATTGTATTGAAACACTTGTAATATCTTCAATCTGCTTGCTCTTCTGCTCTTCTTTAAGATGATACTCTTCTCTTGCGGTCGGCTGGTCAGGTCGAGTTGTTCTCCCTTGGTATATTTTGAATCTGTCAGATCAGGTCGACTTGTTCTTCTTTACTATATGTTGAAGCTATCATCTGCGAAGTGTCATCACTTCTGGAGCTCTCATATTTTGAGTAGTAGGCCACAATATATTAATGCACACAACAAATTATAGCATGCATGGCATCTTTTAAAAGAATTGCAGAGATAGCACAAAGGGGTTTACAGGGAGGCAGTATTGGATTAGAATCACTTCTGCATTACAAAGGAAATCTCACTTGTTTTTATGTTTTCATGCATGTCAGATATTGAACATTATCAAAATGAATATGAGAATGGGCGCACGAGAGAGGAATATTGCGGAACGATCCACTGGCTAACAAACTTGGCATGGTGGAGGATGGCCTATCTTATTCACCCATCAAGGTGCTTGCTCTAACTTTGCAAAGTTGTATTGGTCGCACATATTTTGCATCCGACCTCTTGCATTACTTCTACTTTGTTACACCATCTGCTTAGTTTAAGCATCATATATGAGTGTATGCCATAACTATCCATTTTCTGTACCTATTCCATGTGTCGTCACACTATGTTTTCCTAGTCAAATGTTGTTCTTTCGTAATAGATGTCCAAAAGGAAGAGGGTGAGTGCAGATCCTCAAGGAGTACAAACTAGGTATTTGGAAAAGGTAGTGGTACCTGTTAAATCAGATAGATCAGCAGCCACAGAAAACACAGGCCCAACTATACCACACTTTACCCCTACTCCAATGGCCAAACCTAGAACTGCTGGGAGCCCAGCGTCAGGTACTGACTATGATATCAATTCAAAATTTGAACTCCTAAATTTCTGCTGGTGCCTTACCTTCTCTCTTGTATGAAAACTAATTTCAGATGAATCTCCTTGCTCAAAGGATCATACGATCTCAAAACAATAATGGGCTCTGCATTGCTCTTGTCAGTACCTCTCTCCCTTTTGCCTTGTAACGCTGTACTTAATTAATTGTTATTTGATTATGTATCATCAGTCTGCACCTGAGCTTCATTATCCTCTATTTCTTCCAATGTTATTTGATCTATATTTACTCTTTGCAAAATGTAGAATAATGGCAACGCCTATAAAGAATTTTCTTTGGGGAATTTATTGAATTATCCTTCCATCAACATGGAGAAGGGCTTTCTCCAGCCCGTGTTAACATGTAATGTAAGTTCATCCTTCTCAAGCCTTCAAACTTTGTTCTAGTATAGATTTGCATAGGCATCATTGCCTCCACTACTGTTTGCGTTGCTGTTTACATCTGATTGGATATTTGCAACAACTACTAGTTTCAAATTGTAGTTGTAAAAACATGTTCCTTATGCAGAACAGATCCATTTATTTGCTTATATAATTGTGAAACCTGTTACGTGTCTCCTTGTTTGTCTTTCATAGTCGTATCTCTTACGCCAGGCAAAACTTTAGGGAAGATAGTGAGCCAAACCATCTTGAGGACAGCGAGATGACCCCAAGGTCCTGTCTTGATGAAGACAGTGAGTTGAAGCTACTCACCAGCAGGTGTGAGACAACCTCTGTGCTGTCCTGCCTCAATCAGTTCGACTTCTTCAGTCTCAACTTAAAGCGGAAAGGCTTGCTTCAGCTCAGCTCCGACTTGGAGTCAAAGATGCAATGAAGATGTCAGAGGACTGCCGTGCGCACCATCATGCCTTAAATCTAGTGTTGATGCATCTATCGTTGACACAACTGAGGTCTACTCAGCTTCTTCAGCTGTTTGGGGGGCCCGACCTGGCCAGGCCTAGTGCCTTCTGAAGTGCTCTCAGTTTTGTATATTCTTTTGTCGGCGCATTTATTTGCACTGGTGGTGAACTTTGATGCCCAGTGGATGTAATATGTGTGATAGCCGTGATAGCCTAGCGTAAGTTGCTTGCTTATTTATTTCCTTGTTGTCTTGTTTATTTGTCTGCTTGTAGTCATTGCAGTTCTTTTTCCGCGGTTTGATAGTGGCTGCAATAACCTATTTTTTAAAACTAGGCCACAATAACCATGGGCTAATATTTACTGTAGTGACACTGGGCCTCCTACGGGCCGTAGAAACAGTGGGCCTTCTACGGGCCATAGAAATAATGGGCCTTCTACGGGCCATAGAAACAATGGGCCTTCTACGGGACGTATCATCAATGGGCCTTATACGAGCAGTATGATCGATTGGCCAAACATGGGCCAATAACGGGCCGCATTATGGCCATAAACGGGCTAGAGTTGGAATCGTCTGTTCATGGGCCGACCATAACGGGCCATCGTTAATAGGCCGTATTTCATGACGCTATGAAAACGGCCCAATGTGTTAACGGACCACAAACGGGCCAACTGTAACCACGGGCTGAATTTGGCCCACAAGCAGAAAATGACAGTAACGGGCCGTAAGTAAGCGAATGCTGGAAATGAGCCCAAGAATAAATGGGCTCTGAGAAGGCCGAAAGATAACATGGGCTGGAAACGGCCCAACGGAATAACGGGCCGTTAATAATGGGTATAAAGTGATACACTGTTCATTACGGGCCAGTTTCACCACGGGCTGTTAATGGGTGTAAAGTGATACACTGTTCATTACGGGCCAGTTTCACGATGGGCCGTTAATAGGCCAAGAGTTACATAGGGCCTCATATGGGCCGAAAGACGTCATGGGCCATACATGGGCCAGAAGTGAAAATGGGTTGGAATCATATTGGGTGGCCCAGATGACGTACTGGGCCTAATTCGGATAGGGCGTAACGGGCCTTGGGTTAGCGGGCTGTAAATGGGCTATATGTGAACAGGTCGTTAACAGGCTTTACATGGGCCGGCCCGCCGCCTTTTGACCAAGTCAAACGGGCCGGCCTTTTCATAGGAATGGGCCTCTGTTGGGTCGTGCCACGTGTCGACGTATCATATGCGCCTTCTGTCCAATGAGTGGATGACATCTGTCCCAACGGTGAGCCGACACGTGTTTCCTCCAGCCAATGATGATTTCACACATGGAAAATCCCCATTGGTCGGGGCTGTTAACGGGTTATCGGATCCAAAACCCGACCTGATAGCTTAACGGCATTCCGTTACGGTGGATGCCAGGTGTCGGTCACCCTTGATGAAAGCACTTCTGTGACGCGCGATTTATCTTCATGGAAGTGGACACTTCCGTGATGATAATTTTGGTAATGTCATGGAACACTTCTACGACAGCACATGTATGACTATCTTGATTCCGTCATAAATTTGTCATGGATGTACATGCATGACAAAAAACGCGACCTACTGTGACAAACACGTATCATCACAGAAGTGTATTTTTTTGTAGTGATGGGTCCACACAACTGGAAGGCTTGGCGGTCGGAGTTGCCCTAACTTCTCCACGAGGTGATAAATTTCATTATGTTTTGAGGCTGATGTTTCCCTGTACTAACAATGCAGTTGAATATGAGGCTTTGCTTCATGGGCTTCGCATGGCTAAGGAGATGAATTTGAGCCGGGTCAGGTGTTTGGGTGACTCGGATCTGGTCGCTCAACATGTCCTAGGACTTTGGACTCTAACAACCCACTTATGGAGGCTTATAGGCATGCTGTCACTGTTATAGCTAGTCACTTCAAGGGTTACCAAGTTGATCACATCAATCGTCGGCAGAATGAGGCGGCAGATGCATTGCCTCGACTGGGTCTCAACGTAAGCATGTTCCACCAAAAAATTTTCTGGATATTTTGCATAACCCGTCAGTCAAACTACCAATGGAGGAAGATATTGCTATTCCTGACCCAGAGGTAGCACTGGTGGCTGTTGTTCATGCGCCACAAGATTCAATGGTACCTTATGTGGCTTATCTTACCTGTGGCGAGCTCCCAGAAGTGGAAATATTATGCAAATCCGCTCCTTTTTCATGTAGAATGTTTTCCAAATTCCATATGATTTAAGCGTAACTTGGAAAATGGTTGAATTTGATTGTAATCACATTTTTGTTATAATTTTGGAACGGTTTGTCAAAATGCAGCAAATGACATACCGTTGAAAAGCTATGGAAAATGCGAAACCTTTTTGTATATAACATTTTCCCCAAATTCTTTACAGTATAAATTTAAATTTGAATATGGCAGAAATTTTGCAAATGGGGCAAATATATGCCGTTCAAAAGCTATAAAAAATGTGAAACATTTTCATGTTGAATGTTTTATCAAATTCACAATTTTATAATAATAATTTTAAATACGGCGAGATAACATTCAAAAAAGCGTACACCTAGGCACGCTTTAGTGCTGAGGGACAACCATCTGCTTCGCATTTGGCCGAGCGTTCGATTAAGCAGAATAGGGAATCTGGTCGTGCTGGTGCTAGACCCTGGCAGAGGGACCGAAGCAGAAAAGGAGGAGCGGTTCCAAGGAAGGAGGGGGGAGGCAGAGAAGCCATCGAAGAGGAGCTGCATCAAGGCCACTACAGCCCTGTTTGGTTCGGCTGTTGATTTCTAAAAGCAGTTGTGAAAAATCTGTTGTGGAAAGACAGCTCTGGAAAATCTGATGTGAAAAAGATGTAGGTCATTTGGCAAACCAGCTGATACAGCTTTTTCAGATTTTGGCCCGCATCGGAATCAGATTTTGGAAAGCGCGTCTTGGGCTGCTTTCACTTTTGGTTTAGATTTTGGCAGCGGATTTCTGGAATCGGATTCTGCTGGGTTCGCCCTTTGGTTCAGATTCTGCTGCGCGGCAGCGGAATCCATCGATAAAAGCTGAACCAAATAGGGACTACGACTGTCGATGCATGCCTAGGCGTGCATAGGCAAGCTAGGGTTTCATTGGGCCTTAGTGGGCCAATATTGCCTTACCGGGCCAATATTGAAGGAGCTTATATGCGCTGAAAATGCAACAGGCTGTCCTCCTGTTGTGTCCGTACAAAACACTTAAGCTTCAATTCCTCCAAGGCCTTGTACAATGCAATACGTTTTTTTCGACAAAGTGTGAATTTTATTGACTCAAAAAATGAAATATCAAGTGGATACAAACACAATGAGCACACACATAGCCTCTGCATAGCTAGGATGCACACAACCACTACAAACACGCACTCACACACACACACAAAACATCGGCAAATAGCAAAGTCATACATGACCAAAGCTATGCCTAAGCGAGAAAAAAAGAAATAAAAAAACCCGAAACGATCACATTCGCGGTTGACAAACTACAACTATGACCGTATTCGCACCCACCACAAAGACAATAGACAATGAGGTTCTTCGACAACAATGCCTTCAAGAAGGAAGCACCGTCATCACTGAATCCAACCACCAAAGGCCGGAATCTAGATTTTCACCCTAAAGAACCAGTCCGAGCATATCCGAACAATGCCTCCAATATGGTAACGAGACAAAAGTATCGCCACTGCCAGGTTAACCAACTCGGGTCAGACCTAGGTTTTCACCCCGGTGCTCGTCAAAGTAAATGTTGTGTTATCACCGCCACTTTTCCATAATCTAAACAGGTACATGCATATGGATGCTGCCCCTACACCACCATATCCTCTGCGTCAAGCCGTTGTTTATAGATTGCATCTCACCACTGAAGGAAGCCACCAAATCTAAAGAAAGAAATCCTCACGAAGATCTTTTGATGACCACCATAATCCACCGCAAGGTCGTCACCATACGGATTAACAAAGACGTTCGGCACCCACCACTCCAGGAAGCTGCTCGCATGCCTCAAGGCGCCACCAGCAGGCGGTCAGCCATGGGCAGGCCCGCAGATGCCAAACCATGTTGGATCAAGGTCCACTTCAAGGTCAAGCCAACCTGGTCACCAGGCCCTTTCCGAGAACGCCGAATGCCCTACAAGATCAGTATGGGGAGAACCGTATGTGGCCACCTCCCATCAGATCTACGGATAGGAGACCTTGGCCGAAGCCGGGAAGATGATCGGCGAGTGTCGGTGTGAAACAAAACAACATGTATGCAGGACATCACGGGAGATGTTGGCTACGAGATCCCCCACCCAAGGAGCACAAGGCACTGTGTCGAGGAGCCCCGCCGCCATCAGTCGGGCGGGCTTCGCTCGCCGACATCCTCCGGTGACGGTGTGAGGGGAGTTTGGGATAGAGGAGCGCGGTGCTAGGGTTTGCGGGTCGCCCCCGAATTGCCTGGGCGTGGTGACGCGGCGGGTACGCGGGGTATGCTTAGCGGAGGTGCTTAGAGAAATAAAGCAGTCCTTCTTTAAGCATCGGTGCTTATTTGTAAAGGGTAAACACTTAATTAGGCGTCTCTCCTGTAGAAATGGAGACTGGTGCTTCAGAAAAAACCAATTTATTTTTCTAAGCATCTCCCTAAGCACCTACCATTATACAACGCCTAAGCGATGCCTCACCGCTGACTTAACACTCGGCGCTTTTTTGAACCTTGCGGCGAGATCAGTCCTGCTGTTTTCCAGTTCCAAAACAAAGTACTCGAATTAAGCATTGTGCAGGTTTGAACTGAGGTCTTTTCACAATCCGAACTTCACTCTGTTTATCCGGTACTATTTCCCTGGTAACTTTTTAATCAATTTTCGACCCACATGTCATTATCACAGGAAATTTTAAATCCAAAACGTTCCATGGAATGCATGCCCGAAGATAGTTGTTCACGTGTATTGCCATGGAATGGACATCATCACTCATCCAAAGGCATGTCTGTGAACCCTGTTGAACATATCATTGTTCCATCCACGTGACAGGGTTCGGAACGTTCTGGAGACAAGCACCGCGGCCAGGAGTCCAACTAGATAGACTAGGATCTTTTGATATTTGCATATAGTTGTAACTCCCTTATCTCTTCCTATCCAAGAATGTAATCTGAACAAACTCTGTACGCTTCACCAGGAGGTCGTGACCTGGTTATTTAACACGCAGCCGTCGCCTCAGGAAGGGTACGACGTTCCTCCACATGGTATCAGAGCCAAGAGGTCTTGAGTTCAAGATCTTGCCAACGCGGTATTAAAAACAAATGATTTGCTGCCTGCATCGATCCCACATCTAAGGACTAAAACAGGCGTGAGGGGGGAGTGTTGAAATATATTTCCCACCTCTCTCCATCAGTTCAGACTTTTGGAGCAACTGGTCGGTGCATGAATTCAATATGGTATGAGAGCAACAACCGAGGCTGGCGCAACAACTCCTCCAACAACCGAGGCCGACGCAACAGCTCCTCCAACAACAGATCACGCCCTGATGCAATCAGGTGCCAAATCTGTGGCAAGCCGGGACACTCGGTGAAAGACTGTTGGTATCATTTTGAAGAAGACGAAGATGATTCCTCCCAAGATGAGAAGGTGGCCGCAGCGGCTGATGGCTCCTACGGCGTCGACACCAACTGGTCGTCGACAACGGCGCTACAAACCACATCACCGGTGAGCTGGAGAAGGTGACCATGCGGGACAAGTACCGTGGCAAAGATCACATCCACACAGCAAGTGGAGAAGGTATGAAAATTAGTCATGTTGGTCACTCAATTATTAAAACCCCTCATCGAAAAATTCACCTTAGGAAAATTTTGCATGTCCCTAGTGCTTCAAAAAGCCTTCTTTCCGTTCATCGCATTGCCATTGACAATCATGTCTTTCTTGAGTTTCACCCTTACTTCTTTTTGATCAAGGATCAGGCAACGAAGAAGGTGCTATATCGAGGTAGATGTGTTCGTGGGCTTTACCCTTTGATTCCAGAGATTAGAAGATTCAATGAACAAGTTTTTAGTGCCACCAAAGTGTCTTCAACACGATGACACGATCGTTTAGGACATGCATCTTTTTCCTTAGTTGAGAAATTACTTAAGAAAAATAAGCTCCCATATGTTGGAGAGCGTGATGTTGAGACAATTTGTGATTCTTGTCAAAAGGCTGAAAGCCATCGGTTACCTTATCCAATTTCTACCAGTGTTTCTACCAAGCCTTTACAACTTGTTTTCTCTGATGTGTGGGGGCCTGCCCCCTCCTCTGTTGGTACACACACATATTATGTGAGTTTCATAGATGACTATAGCAAGTTTTCATGGATCTATCTTCTTAAGAAAAGATCGGACGTGATTCAAGTGTTTCTGAATTTTCAAGCTCTTATTGAGCGCCAATTTGATTGCAAAATCCTGGCTCTCCAATCTGATTGGGGAGGGGAGTACGAGAAGTTAAACTCGTTTTTTCAGAAAATTGGCATATCTCATCACGTGTCGTGTCCTCACACCCATCAACAGAATGGGTCTGCTGAACGCAAACACAGACACACCGTTGAAGTCGGTCTAGCCCTACTAGTCGGCGCCTCCATGCCCTTAAAGTTTTGGGACGAGGCCTTTCTTGCTGCGGTACATATCATAAATATGCTCCCTAGCCGTGTCATCAACTATGAAACTCCCATTGAGCGTCTCCTTCACACCAAACCCGACTATACACCCCTTCGTGTGTTTGGTTGCGCTTGCTGGCCCAACCTCTGCCCATACAACATTCGCAAGCTCATGTTTCGCTCTAAGCAATGTGCATTTCTTGGCTATAGTGCCCAACACAAGGGTGTCAAGTGCCTTGACATCTCCACTGGTCGCGTTTATATCTCTCGCGACGTCGCTTTTGATGAGACAAAATTTCCTTTCTCTGAACTCCATCCAAATGCCGGTGCACTCCTTCGCAAAGAAATTCTTCTTCTACCATCTAGTCTTATCGGCATCTCTCATGGGGATAATGATTGTGGTGATCCAATATTGACTAATGTTCATAACCAAGTGCATGAGTTCTATGATGATGCAAATGAGAACAGCGCAGAAAATGGTGCAGAAGCCGTCCAAAATGGCGAAGAAAATCTGCCCAAGACGCCATATTTCATGTGCCCAGGGCTGGGGGACAGATCTTCCTCGGGATCAGCTCCATCGCAGCCTGACAGCAGATCCTCCTCGGGATTGGGATTGCACGGGGGCAGCGCTGCGCGGAATTCCGCGTCGCCCGCCAGCCAACCGAGCAGCGGCCCCGCGCCTGCCACTCGGCGCATCACCACGGGCCCGGTCGATCCGACCCGCCTCCACCACTCGGACGCCCCCACGCGGCAGCCCGAGACTCGCTGGGCCAACGATGGGCCCCGCCACTACGTGCGCCGCTAGCCGACAGGCGGGGAGCGCCAGGAGACAGGCGCAGGCGCAGATCCTAGCGCAGATCCGGCCCTGTCAGCTGCTGCTGCTGGCGCACGATCCGGTGCGGCCCCGCCTGAATTCGCCTCATCATTGCGACATGATGGGCCTGCGCTGGATGTTTCCCGCGGCGCAGGATTCTCTGCGCCCGATTCCTCCGCATCTCCACCGTCTCCACCCCGTGTTGGCGCAGAGGATCCGGTTGGCAGCGAGGCGGGGATTGTCACGGGATCTCCTCGGAGTCTGCTGCCCCTGACGCTGCAGCACCAGGATCTTCTGCATCAACACCTGCTGCTGCTCCACGGACACGTCTTCAAAAAGAGGTAATAAAACCAATTAATTACAAACAGTTGACAAAGTTCAGTCTAATGTGCTCCACAGATGAACCAAGTACTCTTGGCGAGGCACTCAGCGACAAAAATTGGAAGGCAGCCATGGAAGAAGAACACATGGCACTCCTCAAAAATAAAACGTGGCATCTGGTTTCGCCACGGCACGGTAAAAATTTGATTGATTGCAAGTGGGTCTTTAGAATTAAAAAGAAGGCTGATGGAACCATTGATCGCTACAAAGCCAGACTAGTTGATAAGGGCTTTAAACAACAGTATGGTATAGACTATGAGGACACCTTTAGTCCAGTTGTTAAAGCTGCAACCATTCGTCTTGTTCTCTCTATTGCTGTTTCCAGGGGATGGAGCCTTCACCAGCTAGATGTCAAGAATGCGTTTCTTCATGGTGTTCTGGAAGAGGAAGTGTATATGAAACAACCTCCTGGTTTTGAAAACAAGAATAAGCAGTTTCATGTGTGCAAGCTTGATAAAGCGCTATATGGACTCAAACAAGCCCCCAGGGCGTGGTACTCCAGGCTAAGTCACAAATTGCAAGCTCTTGGCTTTGTTCCTTCTAAGTCTGACACATCCTTGTTTATTTACAACAAGCTGAAAACATCCATATTTGTTCTTATATACGTTGATGATATTACTGTCACAAGCTTATCTGATGAGGCCATATCAGGACTGTTGAAGGATTTAAATGCTGAGTTTGCTCTCAAGGATCTGGGTGACTTGCACTTTTTCCTAGCGATTGAAGTCAAGAAACAAGGTAACAGTCTTCATCTATCTCAGGAAAAGTATGCCACTGATCTGGTGAGAAGAGTTGGGTTACAGGGGTGTAAGTCTTCATCAACTCCATTGTCCAGCATAAAAAAATTGTCACTTACAGAAGGAGAGCCCTTGGGTCAAGATGACAGTACCAGGTATAGAAGTCTGGTAGGTGCACTTCAGTATTTGACCTTGACAAGACCTGATCTTTCATTTGCAGTAAATAAGGTTTGTCAGTTTCTTCATGCACCCACTACAACTCATTGGACTGCTGCAAAACGTATAGTGAGATATGTAAAAGATACAGTGAATCTTGGTCTTACATTTCACAAGTCCTCATCTACACTTGTTAGTGCCTTTTCTGATTCAGATTGGGCTGGATGTCTAGATGACAGACGATCCACTGGTGGTTTTGCATTATTTCTTGGTCCAAATCTAATATCATGGTGTGCCAAGAAACAAGCCACTGTATCAAGATCAAGTACTGAAGTTGAGTACAAAGCTTTGGCCAATGCCACAGCTGAAATCATTTGGGTCCAGTCCATGTTGAGAGAGCTTGATGTAAAGATTACTCAAGCTCCATGTTTATGGTGTGATAACCTTGGTGCTACCTATTTGTCTGCTAACCCTGTTTTTATGCAAGAACAAAACATATCGAGATTGATTTCCACTTTGTCAGAGAACGAGTTGCAAGCAAACAGCTGGAAATTTGTTTTATTCATTCTCGTGATCAGGTGGCAGACGGATTCACCGAAGCTTTGCCCATACGAAACTTTGAAGAGTTCAAGCGTAATCTCAACTTGACCAAGTTGTGATTAAGGAAGGGTGTTGAACATATCATTGTTCCATCCACGTGACAGGGTTCGGAACGTTCTGGAGACAAGCACCGCGGCCAGAGTCCAACTAGATAGACTAGGATCTTTTGTTATTTGCGTATAGTTGTAACTCCCTTATCTCTTCCTGTCCAAGAATATAATCTAAACAAACTCTGTACGCTTCACCAGGAGGCCGCGACCTGGTTATTTAACACGCAGCCGTCGCCCCAGGAAGGGTACGACTTCCTCCACAAACACAAGTACAACATCATGCAAAGAGCCGAACATCATCATGGCATCTTCAACATCTGGCTTGCACGCGCTCCAGGCCAAAGTGGTAAAGGTAGAAAAAGCCAAGATGCGGCTAGCCGTCGACGAACCAACCCCACTCCACCTTATCACCACTTCATGCCGCCACAGTTGTTGCCGCATCGCCGTAGCTTTCGCCGACCAGCCCCGAGCGGCCGCTAAACCACCTCTAGGTAGATTAGGCGAGGCCATGACCCGCCGCCGGCCAAATTAGGGGAGTCCCCGATCCTCCGCATAGCGTCGGTGGTAGCAAGCCGTGTGGACCTCCCAGCAAACAAGAGAAAGGACCTCATTGTCGGGCCTAGGATCCATGACCCCAATCACCACTCCGCCGGGGAGCGTTCCCGCTGTCGTGATCCATGGCCGCCCCGGAGGAAGCGCCCCTGCCGCAGGACACGCCGCCGTGACCGGCACACGACACATGCTTTGACCAACAATGGCCTCCGACGAAGCTTCCTCTTCGAAAGAAGTTTGTGATATACAGTAATTTCTTATGGTATATAATTCGCCTATCGTTAGTCTGATCAATGGTCAAAATATCTCTTAAAATGCGTGCAATCTTGTAAGCCTGGAAAGAGGAAACAATTTTCAAATAAAATTGAAGTTCTTGTGCTCTAGTGAAAACAGAAACCAAGCTTCTACCTTGTTGAAGTTTCGAAAGCTCGAGAAAAATAAAGACACAAATTAATTAAGGCTGAGCGTTCTGACCTTCGATCTGCCCATATATAACAAAATTTAGAAGTTCCAGGGAGAAATACCAGTCACGAGCTGAACGCATGGATGGAGAGTCTTGTTAATCAAAAAATGCTACAGGTTCACTTTAGAGGTACATGCACCCCCATGAACTTTAGACCTTCCTACAAAAATGTTTTAATTCTCTGGAACTATCAATGTTAATGTAAGGCTTATCTAGGAGACTGCTGCAGCACGAAGAGGGCGAGCACGGACTGGTGAATGGTGACAAGTACTGGCCTTGACTAGCTTGACGCAGGCCCCTGTCTTGATGCAGTCGCCGTTGCTGCATAATAAGGGCATAAACATTTACCATGGTCAGTAACACACGCAAATTTGAGCCGTTTCAGTTAGATATAAATTATATGGTGCTGCTGCGAAACATACTTCGAGGAGCGATTGGGGATTTGGGTATCCACCCAAGTAGACGTATGTGTTTGATGAGCTTCATCATGTAGTCAGGCTTTTCTTTCAGAAGGAACCTTCCTATTGTTTCTCTCTCTAAGCCGATATCCTCCTATAACAATTAAACCACAGCAACTTAATTTCATCAAAATGATACTTGCACAGAAAAACTAGGCACAGTATGAATTATGCAACAAAGGTGAGTAGTCTCTTCTTTATTTATTCTCGGGATTAAGATCCTAATTTTGAACAGATGTATTGTATTTGATTTACTTTTTTCTTCAAAAGAGCTGATGTATGATATAGTCTGTAAGATGACTAAACATTGTCCTAGCTGATTATGCAGTGGGAACAACACAATTTTACAAGAAAATAGGTTAATAATATTGTAGATGCCAACTTTTTTATTTTGTATTATTTAAGAATAAATGAAACAACTAATAATTCAGTTAATTTGCAAAACAATCAGAATACTAGATTCCACGTATCAGTACTGATGACAGGTTAATCTTACCTTTTGGCCAGGATACACACTGTATGTTTCGTTATAGTGTGCAGCCACTTTGTTCCGTAGGAAGGTCACGGAGTCTATCAATGTTGACTCATCAATTTGCAGTCCTAGTTTGTCGATGCATCCTTGCAGTCGAAGAGCGGGAAGCTTCTTGAGCTCTAGCCTTCTTGCTCTACCTCCTAAGCTCTCCCAGTCAATGCATGCAGCCACTCGTCTGATAAAGCTCATCCTTGTCTTTGCATCCCACAATGCTGGCTCCCACATTATGTCATCGAACCTGCACGTCTAAAACAGAGTCATTGACATGCACCATTCATGCAAAGCAAGAACATACCGAAATTTGTTAAGGTACATATCACTTGTAGTAAATTGATCCTCTGGTTTGCGGGCTTGCCATGTGATTAAGTACATTTTTAGTTTCAGTATAATAGAAAATGCTTGCAGTAAATTGATCCTCTGGTTTGCGGACTTGCCATGTGATTAAATACATTTTTAGTTTCAGTATAGTAATAGAAAATGCTTGCAAAGTAGTGTGCACGACCGAGATAAGAGTTAAATGTTGAACTTCCGCAATTATTATATGTAGGGAGCCGAGAGCTCATATGTCTTTTACCATTAATTTGAACTAGTATGGTAAATATTTTTTTGAAGATTATTTGAAGTAACTTACGTCACGGATGGGCTTTTAAGAACAACAATTAGCTGAAGAATCTCTGGACTTGCAATATCTTCCCCAACGAGATTTTCCAGGTAGAGACCCAGGCCTGTCCAGTTTGCCCGCCTTATGGCCTCCAGTCCAGCATCTACATTCACAAATTAAATTAGTGTCACAAAATAATCCCCAATCTGGTACATTTTCTACTAGTTAATACATGCATTACTACATAATTGACAATTGATGTTCTTTAAAAAGGTAGTAAAGGTGATCGGGTTAGGACTTGATAATAAAACTATTGATGTGTAAACCTTATTTTTATTCAGTTGTGGGGTAAACTTGTAAACCTGGGTGATAAAAGAGCTTCGGAAGAAAAAGAGCACTTGCCTTTTGACAGTTTCAACGTGCTGTATGCGTCTTTGTTCACATCGAAGTCTCCAATCAGCACATGATACTCTCCTGTTGGAATGCTCCGATAGAGGATGCTGTGCCGGTCGAGTTTCAGCGGGTGTGGTGGGTCCTCCGCATACTTCTCATTCACATGCTGCACCGCATTCACCAGATCACTGAAAAGGATGGGCAAGACAACTTGTCAATCAAACAAATATACACTGTAAAAGATGAGCAGTTCATAGATGTGTAACTAAACGTTATGCTGCACCTCCAAACTTTGAGGCCATTGTGTGAGAATCCCTCCAAGTGCGTTTTTTTCACACCTGCCTGCTGCACGATGTTGAACAGCTCGGCTTTAGGAAGCTCGCTGAGTGTGCCATCAACCAGTTGGAAGGCGATGCATGACGAGTACTTGTTTTTGTCCTTGTAGACCTCCCAGACTCCGCCAGGCAACAGAAGGTTGGGATGGTTGCATCTGTTGAGGAAGTTGACGACTGCTCTAGCGGTTTTCTCACCCCTTCGCGCGACAACACAGTGTCCTCTGACCTCGCTCTTTGAGTCGTGGAAACAGGCGTAGTTCAAGTTGTTCCCACCACCACGTAGAGATGGAAGGGAACCCGTCCCTGGGACGAGATGTTCATAGACCAGCAGCGTCTTATTGCCCACTTCCACCCGCTCCTGCTGTGAATACATGAATACGCAGGCACAAATAAAGTTGAGTATCGATCGCATGTGAGCTGAATTATGTGAAAGTATACATGCAGCAGATCAAACGATTCTTACCTGCTGCTTGTCCGCCGAATCAAGGATCTCCTTGGACGTGTTCTTACTGAAACAGGGGACGGAAGAAGGGGTTAATTAGTTACACTAGCGTGATCTGAGGTTATAGAGCACCACAAGGCATACCACTTGAGATGAGCTATAATTTGTGAAGCTTTCCTAAGAAAACTTGGTCCTCGAGAGGAACGTGGGGTATGTAGACCATGGACAATGGAAAATGAGAGTCATGAAGAGGAAAGGACTAATGGGCAATTTGTAGTAAGTCTCAGTCTTTTTTTTAGTGGAAGTAAGTCGCATAGTCATACGTAGTGTTTACTGCTAATGCAGATTGGGACCAAAGATACCCAAATGAACCTGGGTCTAGGCGCACCCTAATTGATTTTTTTTCTAAATATAAAAAAGTCAAACATTTCCGAAACTTTTCTGTAACTAATATGATCATGTTATACTCATATGTAAAGTTTCGAGAAGAAATGACTTCCATGGTCTTCCCTGTAATAATCACAAAATCGGATCTATATAAAAATTACTCCCTCCGTCCCATAATGTAAGACGTTTTTTGACACTAGCGTAGTGTCAAAAAACGTCTTACATTATGGGACGGAGGGAGTAGTATTCAAGGTTTTCGAAGTTGCTGTCGGGCCCGTGGGTACCTAGGACCGTCTGCCTTCGGCCTAGGACGCGGCGCATACCCAAGGCCCAGCAGGTGGACCATCATTAGGCGTCGCTGGTGGGGGCTTCCGCCAGGACCAGGCCCCGCGAGATCTACCCCCCTCAGGAGGCGGGCGTCGTCGGCAGACTAAGCGGCTCCACCAAGCGCCTCACGAGGCCCTCTCGCGAGGTGGCTTCCCGAGGCGTCCTCCCGAGGTGCTCAAGACAAGTATCACCAGGCTCGATTGCGCGGTCCTAAGCCCCATCACATGGATGATGCGCGCGGCGACAGACGCCAACAGGCGCGGATGAGGAGGATTGCCTCTTTTGTGCTAAGGGAGCAGCGCAGGCGCGTCGGTTCCCAAAGCAATCCCCAAAGGTTTCCCGATCGATGCAAGAAGATCAAGACGGCGGGCGTGCAGGGCGAAGGTCACCACCGAGCCCACCGGAGAGTCATGGACGGAGGCTTTGCAAGCGAAGACCACCTTTTGTCAAGATAGACAGTGCCCTTGTCCCCTTTCAAAATTGCCGTTGTGCGGCAACCCTT